>NC_089682.1:85920123-86247287 GCF_031753505.1 Anomalospiza imberbis
AAGGGGAACAGAGGCACAGTGGCTGTCCCGGGCCACAGGGCGAGCCTGACGCGGGCAACCCCGGCCTCAGGGCGCCCAACCCGGGCACGGCGGGGCGGGGACGAACGGAGGGACCCGGCCGCCGGCCGGGCCCGGGGCCGCGGCGGCGGCTCCTCACCTTCACCAGCCACATGCCCGTGTTCTGCTTGGCGCCGGTGAGGTCCAGCTCGCCCTTGTCGCTCATGGCGGGGCAGCGGCCGGGCCGGGCGGCGGACGAGACGAGCAAGAGACGAGCGCGGCAGCGGAGCGCACCCGGCCACGGCGGCCCGTGAGGGACAAACCTCCTCCGCTCGCACTGCACGGCGGGGCGGGCCCTCGCTGCGTCGGGGCCGCGGGTTCGGGTCCCCGCCCTGGCGGGGCCGTGGGAAGGGGTGGGAATCCGTGGTGGGTGGCCGCAGAAAGTTCCAGTGCCACAGGACATCCTAGGTTCGAAGGCACCTATAAGGATCATCGCATCCAACTCCCGGCCCTGCGCAGGACATGCCCAAGTGTCAAAACACGTGCCTGAGAGCATTGTCCACATGCTTCTCGAGCTCTGTCAGGCTTAGTGCTGTGTCCACTCCCGTGGGGAGCCTGTTCTGGTGCCCCACCACCCTCTGGGTGAAGAACCTATTCCTAATATCCAACCTGAACCTCCCCTGACGCAATTTCAGGCCATTCCCTCGGGTCCTGTCACTGGTCATGAGAGAGATCAGTGCCTGCCCCTCCTCTTCCTTCACCAGGAAGCTCTAACTGCAATGAAGGCTCTCCTCAGTCTCCTCCAATCTGAAGAGACCAAGGAACCTCAGCTGCTCCTCATACAGCTTCCTCTCAAGACCCTTCACCATCGTCATTGCCCTCCTTAGGATGCTCTCCAACAGCTTGATGTCTTTCTTACACTGTGGCACCCAAAACCGCAAACAGGATTCAAGGTGAGGCAGCACCAGCGCAGAGCAGAGCAGGAAGCTATTTCAATACTCCTGGTACCAAAAGAGTTAGCCCAGCATGCTGAAGAAAGACAGCACCATGTAAATGATCTAGGGAAACTGGAAGAGAAGCCTGGAGAGAGGAGGCACTACCATGACAGTGCCCTTCTGTTTGGGAGGGAAATGGTGGCTAGAGGAGCAGCTCCTGTGAAAGGGATCAGAGCATCATGGTGTGCTCAAAGGCCACGAAAGTGAGAAAAACACAGATGGTGAATCACCTCCTAGGAATAAAAAGTAAAGATTTAAGCTTAGCTTCCCAGAAAGGGAACTCATGAGGAACTGTTGGAATAGGCTGTCCAAAGATAGCAGGGCATCTGAGACACTGAAAATGTCCTATGTCAGGAGGGAGAAAGCGCCTGCCCATCCTAGGTTGAGATGGGTGTATTTGGCTAAGAAAAACCCAAGTCCTTATTTTACAGCTGTCACTATCCCTGGGGAAGTTTTTCCCCTTTGCAGTTTAACTTTATTATCTCCCTTCTATCCACTGTGGGCACAAGAAAGACATGGACACGCTGGAGACACTGGCACAGGCTGCCCAGAGAAGTTGTGGATGCCCCATCCCTGGCAGTGTTCAAGGCCAGGTTTGCTAGGGCTCTGAGCAACCTGCTGTAATGGAAGATGTCCCTCTCTACTGCAGGGGGTTTGAACTAGATGATCTTTAATGTCCTTTCCAATCCAAACTACTCTATGATTCTATGGCATGGAAAGCATTTCATTATCTTCCTCTCTTCTTTACTTTATCCTTTTTCTGAGACGTAGCCCTTTGATTTGCCTCCTCTCACACTAAATAACTTCAGTTTGTTCAATTCTGTCTCTTAGGTCTATTTTCTAGACCTCTGGCTATGTCCATTGCTCTCTGAATTCCCCCCAGTACAATTTTACATCCCCTTTGAAGTCTGGTTGCTCAATGGTGAAGGTTATACTCCATCTGAGTCTGTACCAGCAGCAAGCAGAGGGTTTTTTCTGGTACAATATGCAAGAAATTGCTCATCTGGCTCACAAAAAATGATCTCAGTATTATATCTCAGATATGAGAGTCTGCCTTTCTAATTATAGGCAATCATCTAGGTAACCAAGGGGGACAACATTTTTATATGTATCTGAAGCAATAATGGCTAACACTGAACTATTATATTGACTAGGGTTAGTTACATTTAAAATTAATTGCATTTAAAAATTGCTTTTGTTTTTACATTTAAACTGTGTTTGTCTGCAGAACTCAGCTAGGAGGGGGGATAGATTTTATATTGTTAGTCAACTTCCACTGAAAATTCAGTTTTCTTTAAGACAACCTTACACAGACCTACTAAAGGCTCCTCAAATGCTAATAAAAATGGAAGTGGGTGCATCTCAACAGTAGTAAGACCAGCCCCATTTTATGGGACTATGTCACCCCAAATATTGTAGGTCTAAGACCCTTGGGTTTTGTTCACCTGGAAAAAGAGTGGATCTACAGAGGCAAACACCATTGCTTTAGAGTCTGCTTTGGATCCTGCTCATAGGATCATAGAACAGTTTGGTTGAAAGGGACCTTAAAGACCATCTAATTCCAAGCCCAGGGCAGGGACACTTTCCACTAGACCAGGTTGCTCAGGGTTCCATCCAACCTGGTTTTGAACACTTCTAGGCATAAGGCATCCACAATTTCTCTGGACTATTTGTTCCAATGTTTCACTACCGTCATTTGGAAACCTTTCTTTCTGATGTCCAATCTAAACCTACCCTCTTTAAAACCATTGCACCTTTGTCCTTTACAGGCCCGGAATAAGAAGCGTCTCTCTTTCTTTCTTGTGAGCCCCTTTAATGTACTGAAAGGCTGCAAAAAGATCTCCCTGGGGCTTCTGCTTTTCCAGGCTGAACATGCCCAAATCTCTCGGCCTGTCTCCATAAGAGAGGTGCTCCAGTCCTCTAACCATTTTAGATTCCTTCCTCTGGACCTTATCCGACAGGTCAGTATCTGCCTTGTGCTGGGAACTCCAGAGCTAGATGCAGTACTCCAGGAGGGATCTCAAATGTTCCTCTGGGATAAACACTGAATTAACAACAAAATTGTCCCTCTACCACTGCTTCCAGCTCAGTCTGTGTACTCAGATCACATGCACCACCACGTTTCAAAAGAAAAAAGCAGTGGAACGGATGTCTCTAACAGGGTGACATTTGCAGCAAAGCAGCATCATGGGGATTCAGGTGGGCCTGTGCTTCAACAGATGGAAGGAGAGGAACTCCACTTGCAAAGAGCCCAGCAGCAGGTGACAGGAGCATGGCTGATGACCTCAGGACTCCTTAGAGAGGGAATCCATGAGGAGTCATCACTCATATTCCATGTATAAATGACAATAGCAAAAACCTCTGTAAAAGCCTGACAATTGGTGTGGCTCAGCTGGCAACCCAGAGGGGAAGGCGACCAGGCAGAGATCTTTCCTGGCTTCCTCCAGGCAGCCTTTCCATAGCTGTCTCCATGGAAACTGAATTTAAAGGGACAACAAGCAGGAAAAAGTGTGCATTTTCATTAATTCCTCATTTAAAATCTCAACCTTGTGTTTGCCAGGGACACATTTAGTGCCATGGAGGAGGACCTAGGGACCAGCTGTTAAGCTGCAGAGCTGTGTGTTAGTCACCCATTTTCTTCTTGCTTGCATGGAAACAGCTGTGTCTGAGAAGAGAGATGGCCAAATTGAGACTTACACAGCCTTTCATTCTTTATTTTCCCCTTGTCCAATTAGGTGAGATGAAGAGCTGGCAGTGTCATCAGCAGCCACACAGAATTTCTCTTCAAACTTTTTGGGAACAGGCTAATTGATGCAGCCTGGTGGTACTTGGTGAAAACCAGCGCAGCAGAAGATGCAAAAGGCCTGATGCTGCCCCGTTGAAGCTGATGGGAGTTTTGCATTTAGGAACCCATGTGCTTTCCTCAAAGGCCAGCAAGAACTAGGGAAGATGTGCTCCTGGGAGCTGGTGTTCCCACAAGATATCAGTGATGGACACCATCAGAGAGGTTTCCATGTGCTGGAGGAGATGAGTGCTGCCTGTATTCTGAATACCTGAATTTTCAGTCACCAAAGACCTCATGGACTTATGAGGATACAAGAAAAACTCAAACTTAAATCTCAAAACTACCATTATTGTTTGAACAGTTGGAGGGCAAACTTTTGCCATCTCCAACTGTAATGCATCATTCTCTTGTTCGTGGCACAGTTAGTCTGTGTAAGCTGGAAAAAAGAGAAGAAATAATCTGCAAAGACAAAAAGAACATCTGGGCAGATCATTATTATTTATTATGGAATAAGAGAAAATTAATTCTGTGTAACTTACTCCAAAACAGGGGATGGCCCATCAAGCTGCATATCTATTTCCCGAGGCAGCAAAGAATTCTCAGTGTGTCTTTTTAAGACAAAAATATATGTTGGAGCTTTTGTGTTTTCAAACTGCTTTTGAGCAACATGTTAATAACAGACTTGTTTACTCCAAGCTGTTCTGTGGCAAAGAGTTGGAAAACATCAACCACAGGGCTGAGTTCCTGTTTCAGTAAAATCCTAGGCTGCATAAAATCTTCAACATGGCATTTCTGCTGCAAAACACAACACAAAAAGGCAGTTCTGAACAGAGGGCAGCCTTCATTCATTGATTTATAATTTTTAATGCTTTCTATCTATTTACAGCCACATATTTTTATCTAGGCTATATATTGGAGAATACTTAGTTTTCACGGTAATGGCACTGCGCCTCTGCTTGCAGTTCCAACCCGTATCATGTCTTCCATCATATTGACAGTGTGCAATAAATTTGACTGTAGGCAGCTTGTACTCTTGCTTATTAGGATTTTCACCATATCAAGGAAGGAGTGGGAGTGGGGGAAGAGAGAAAATTGAAAGACGCAACTGCAAATTATTTTTTTCAAAGGAAGAAAACGCTTGTCAGAGAATTTCAGATACTAGGTTTGAACCTGATTTAAAAATATTTTTTTTAATGACCATAAAATTGGCATTATCTCTTTAACTCAAGGTACTTTTTGTGCCTCTCAGGCATAAAAAAAGTATTATCTAGCCTTTTTCACCAGTGTCTCTCAAGAAGGAGCTTTAAGCATGCAACATTTTCAACCTAGTAATAGTATGAAGGTAATGTGCGGTTTCAGCAACTTGTTACTTTCTAAAATGCCTTTTCATTGTAGGTGTATAGAAAATGTTACATAGAACTGAGTTTAACCTGTTCTCCTGCACTCCTTAATATTTTTTCTGATCTTCTTCTCTGGTAATGTACTACCTCAGTACAAAAGGTCAGCAGCATCTACAGTCACTCATCTCCTGGACTTTCCACTAATGAGTTGGTGAAGAGCAAGGCATTTTCTCTTCAGCTACCAAAAAAATTGTTTTCACTGGATTTATTTCCCTTATGTTATAATTTAACAAACTTGATTCTATACCACTGATATTCCCCTTATTTTATAGGTATAGGCAATGCGCAGTCACCAAGGTATGTTATTGATGCATAAATTATCTCCTAATGAACTACTGTTTTGCAGAGGGAGCTTCCCAATGAGACTAGGAGAAGGCTGTGTGACTAAACTGAGCAAAAACAACATTATTAACCAGAAGAACAAATCTACAATGCTCCTAAAGAAAAACAGGGCACGTCTATTGGAAAGCTTGCCAGCCTGAAAGCATAGGCAGGTGTATAGAATTTGGAGATTGTGTGTACATATAAATGCAACAAGGGCATCTAGTTTGTGGGTTTCACTGCTTCAGAAATGATCACTCTGGGACTCTTCAATGTCACATGTGTCAGTGCTGTCATTAAAGGAAATTAACCACATGCATGTGTATCTAACCTCGTGTCCCACCCTTGCACCTAAGTTGCAGCTCAGCCACAGCAGTGCCTCACAACAAACTCTCACTGAGATAATTAACTGGAGGCATCAGAGGTGTCTGCTTCATTACTGCTGTGTGCTGCCTGCGGGTTCCCTCCAAAGATTTTCCACCTAATGGCCTTTGCTGATAACTCACTTTTTTCCTATGTGCTGCTTGTTGGCACTTCTCTAAAACAGTGCTAATGATCTAATAAATATGATTATGCAAGAGTGGTGTGTCTCCTTTCAGCATAAGCTAACAATGCTATTACAGACCACACCAAACTACATTCCCTTTGCCACAAAGAACAGCTTTTCCACCAAATTGAAATAAATAAACTGGAATGAGTAGAAAGTGTTACAGACCTGCAATTGGATCATATTTTACTGGATTTCTATTGATGGATGAGGTTAAATAAGGTCTGAAATTTAGCCTTCTAGTTAATTGTTGTGGCTTAAACATGAAAATAAAAGGAACCAAAATGACATTTCAGTTAGTGGGAGGAAAATAAACAGAAAAGGAACCAAGGAAAACAGAAAATAAAACCAGTGAGATTAAGAAAATCCAAAGAGTACGCGGGGGCCAAATGGTCATGAGAGGGGCAGAGACCACAGGTAGTCCTGCTGGCCTCATGTTGTTTCATTTTATCTTCTGGCAAATGACACATGGGGCTGGGGGGAAAAATACAATAATTCTAGGATAATTTATTATCAGAGACCATTTCTTGATATCCTGCTTCTTGTTGAACAGTGCAGACTTACCACTGAGAACAGGTTCTTCCAGAGACTGAGCATTTGGCAGCAGCAGCCCCCAAATCAGCACTTGCAGCTTGCAGGATATGTCCTCCTCCCTCCTGAAACTCACTCCCTGTTTCACATGCACTTGTCATTTCTGGAGTCCCCACATGATCAGGTCAACTCTTCATTTCATATATGAGGATAAGTCACTGAAGCTTTTTCTAACAAAGCTGAATGCTAACCTCTTTGTTAAATTACCTGAACTTTCTTTGTTCACATGGAGAATTTCTGGGGTGAAAGGGAAAGTATCTTTCTAACAATGCTAGGAATAAAGAAGTCTGATTTCTCTTCCACTGGAATCTCATTTGACTGACTTTGAGTCCTTGCTTTGGCTGAGATAGGCTTTTCCCTCATTATTAGTCTTAGGTATTAATACTATGTTAATAGATGTATAATACTTTTCA
Source organism: Anomalospiza imberbis (assembly GCF_031753505.1). Classification (NCBI taxonomy): domain Eukaryota; kingdom Metazoa; phylum Chordata; class Aves; order Passeriformes; family Viduidae; genus Anomalospiza; species Anomalospiza imberbis. The sequence goes on from NC_089682.1 coordinate 85,927,173, forward strand.
ACATATAGAGAGCTGAAATTGAAAAAGGGAAATACGTAAGGATTTTCTCACCATGTGGTGAGATGAATAGCAGACTTAAGATTAAATTTCTTTGTTTTGCTTTCCTTGACCTTTTGTTCTGATCTCAGTGACATATCAACCATGCTTCTGCTGAAGAAAACCCAGACATCAGAAGTCACTTGTGCCTGCCAGCTCATCGTGTGCATTCAAGGCATACAGAATTCTTTGCAGAAAGGAGCCCACTGCTATATTAGAAAGAAGAACAAACAAAATCATTGAGATGACTGCTCAATAAAACTCAGCTTTTGAAAATCAAGGCAGGTCATGTGAAGTGTCCGCACACCTTGATGAGCTGTAAGTTTGGCATGATGTCCATTTTGAGCACGTGTGGTGAAGTCATTTTCCCCCTTGTAAAACACTGTTGATTGAACGACAATTATGGTTTTGATGAGGGTCTTTGAACTGTCCTGTTGGAGTAGCAGGCGTTTGCACACAATGAGAAGCAAATGTACAAAGAATGGGTAGCAATTTCCTCTGGGTACAATATGTACTTAGCTGACATGCCTGTGCAGAACAAAAGGCCTGGATATTAAACCATCCGTTGCCTCTGCTGCGCAACAGTGCAAATTACTTCTGACAGCCATTAAGAGGTGCTTCAGTCAAGCACCCATAACCGTCCAGCTCTTCACTAGAAAATTTGCTGATATTTTGAAAACATTGTGATACTTCACTAGTCTCAGAAATCCTTGACAACTTATCAAAGACAAGAGTCGATGTCTCCGCACTAGTAATTACTCCTCTAACCTGCTAGAGAAAGTGCCAGATATTCACCTTCCCCTTAGGAAATGTGAAGTCTCTGGCAGATAATAACATCTTTTTAAGTTATTTAGAGCAATTGTCCATTCTGATACTCTCCAATAATGTAGTTTCTGAAAGCTGCTTTTGAGAGTGCCAGGAGAATGCTGGCTGGTAGCAGAATTCCATTCTCCCACTGTTGTTAGTCTGTGCTTATAAACTGTGACCCAAAATAGAAACGAGAGTGTTGTTTGAACAGCCAGTATTTGCTATGAAGAAAGTGGCTCAACAAGTAGGGGCAGATCCCACAGCCTCTGCTTGAGTGAGTCATCTGCCTGCATGCAAGTGGTGTTGTCAAGTTCAATAAGCCTGTCTGTGCAAGGCTTGAGGATCAGACTCGTCGGCCTCCCGTCATCCGTGGCATGGGGACAAGGATGTGGATGGCTTTTGCATTGATGATCCTCTGCATATTTGTGCACGGGTTTGTGAATCTACTCTCAGTGGGTGAGAGTGTGTGAGGGAAAAATGCAAAACAGGTGAAAATCAGCAGAAAAGTACAAGGCATCTTCCCCTACTTAAAGAGTGTCCATCAAAGTTAACACACCACTGCACAAAGTACTGCATTGCATATAAAAATGATTCCTTGAAAGAGTCATTATAATTGCAAAGTCAAGTAGCCAAACATTAAAAAGGCTAACGTTTAGGCTGCCCACACCCCAATATTTCTGTATTTCTATGTTTCTGTATTATAATAGAGCCTTGAATGTCATGACTACATAGCATTTAGCTTGTTTTTCTATGGGAAGGAAGCCCGTGGGGTCATGTTGTCTCTGTTGGTGCCTGCTTGATAGTGGCTCTCTCCCTAACTTTTGAAACCATCCATCAGTTTCACCCAAAGCCTAAAGGTACTATACTGCCATAAATCTATGGAGATTAGGGGTCCAGTTGAGGAAAGAGATGCTGCTAGAGATGCTGTGAGAGAGAACAAGAGCAGTGTAAACCCAGCCCTTAAGAGCTAGCGGAGCAACCTGAGGGAGGAGAATGCTTAAAATACTACAGGTATGAGAAATGCCTCAGCTGGTCTCATGCTTTATTAAAACCTTGGCCACAGTCAAAGTTTACCTCCTCTGGTCTCTAAATGGGATAAATATGTATTGTGGTGATTCTCCTTCCAAACGTCACCCTGCAGGCTGGGTTTCTGCTGGTCCCAGAACTACTCACTCTTCTGCCCAGCTCAGTCCCACACTGTCAGCACTTCCCATTGCTGCAGCATTGGCTTGGCCCACACTGTGGGGATTCCCTCGTCCTCTGCCCTGCTTGCTGCCTTCCATGAGCAGTGCTCCTTCTCCAAGCTGTCTCTGAAGGTCTCAGGATGCCTGGCTTCAAGGAGAAGAGATTCAAGATTCTCCCACTGTGGGAAAGTACAATAAAGTTATTACACAGCTGCCCTGGGAGCTATTGGGAGGACACACTGTCCCTCTCATGCAGTAAGTTGACAGTGAATCTACAAAGCCCTTGGGGAGAGCAGTGCAGTCTGGAGAGAGACTGGCCATGGTGAGGAGCAAACACAAGCAGTGATGGATAAGCAGTGGGGGAGATGGCAGGCTGGAGTGGCTAAGCCTGAGCCTGTCCTCCTTCCTTGTTCTACAGGTGGGAAACTGAGGCTCAGTGAAAGGGCAGCTCAGATGCTGCTTCCCTTATGGAGAGGAGCCTCCTGAAGGAGTGCAGAGGTGTTTCTTCCAGGCAGGGGCTGAAAGAGTGAAGGGGAGTCTGAGCTTTGCAGGAATTTTTAGCTATGGGTCATTGTTGCTACTCAAAAGTGAGCATCTATTTTAAATTAGTGCTCAAACCCCACTCTGTCCTGTGAAACAGAATTTAAGATCTTCTGTGAAGCATGTCATAGTGTCACACCTCTATTTTTTAGAAACCAGATCCAGTCATTCCCTTGCTTCCCCTCCTATTCACAGTCTATGAAGCCTTTTGGCATGCCAGTATTGTGAGAGCCAAAGGTCTCAAGATAAAGATTTTTATGTAGGTGTAATAGCTTTTCGGAAGCCAGCTACTACATCTGAAGAAAGCAGATGAGTTTTGGGGTGTGTACACTCCTCAGAAAAGATGAGGTGAATTTCAAACCTAACTGCATCTTGGGAACAGTTGTTCTGGGTTTAATTAGACCTGTGTCTGAGTTAGACATCTGACAGCACCCGTGGAATATAAAGAATATATTGGTGGTTATATCCTAGTGGGAAAAGAGATGCAGGTAATTTGTAGAATAATAGTAGCGTGATGTAGAGCTCTGGGAGATCGATAATTGGAAAAGGTGCAGAGAGGAGAATGGTAATGTGTGGGATGTGCCCATGGGGGGACAGTGTGGGAATGCCATGGGAAACTACGGTTATTTAGCATAAGGCATTTCTCCAGAGTCCTCTGCCCCCCAGTGCAAATGAGCACATGCCCATCATCTGTCAGTTTGTGGTTGTCATCTCCCCAAGTTCTGGAAAGTTCCCCATTCTTGTTGCTCCTAATGGTTCCCTCTGTAAACCACTCCTTCCCTTTTCCCTCATTGGCCCAGTTTATGTTACCCCATCCCTGTCTCCCCCTTAAACCCTCTTCCCATTGGATCATTTGTACTCTAGTCACTCCTTCCCGCTCCAGTTATATACTCTGGCCACTCCTTCCCCAGCTCTCCCGAGTGTGGTTGTCTCTCTGCTCCTATTTCTGCCTCCCTACTCCTTCGATCAATCCTCAATAAACCCGCTCGGATTCCAGCAGCTCAAGAGTCCTTCCATCTTCCTGGTGGGGATTTTAATTACGCTATCTAGGCACCCATTGACCAGCCAACTGAGGGTCACCCGGTGGGACTCGGTCTGGGGTAGCCTATAGTAATGTGTTCTAAAATATTAGTATTCAGGAAAGTAATGAGATACAGTTTGCAGATTTACCTCACAAAGATATTGTAGGATTTTCTTCGAGAATTAGGGCTGGAAGATTAGAAATGGAACAACTACACTGTAAGAAATATAGTCTGTTGGAAGCTATATCTTCAAGAGTCGTCCCAGCTGACTCTTGAAGAATTGAAGATGGTATCTTTTGACAGGCTGAGAAAGAAGCTTTCTTTTGCCTTTGCAAAGTTGTGCCTAGTGTATTTCAAATTCCCAAGCATTTGGCAGATTTTCACTGTCTCATATTAGCTGGTAAACCAAGAATTCCTCCTGGTGAAGAGTTTTTAATATGACTCTGTAACCAAGACTACTCAATTGCTAATTGAGGAGGTACAGCAGTCAAAATAAAATGATGCTTCAGCTGCCTGTATCATCTCACTTGCTGTTGCTATTTGGATGTTGGTCAAGATTTCTGCTTTTTCTGTGTGCTTAAACTCAGATGAGAGGTTACAAGTTCACTTGTCCATGTTCCAGGAGTTATCAATTTGTTGGGCTGTGTCCATCTCTTAAGTGCTAGAGAAAATCACCACCAACTGGTGGGTGACCAGGCAGCTCCGTCCACACACCATTTTCCAGGACCCTGATGAGCAGGATTTGACAAATAGGTATGGGACAGAAATTTCACTGGTTGCCTCAGCTGATGGTTGTGATACATCCCAGAAGCTGACAAGGCAAAGTGGATCTCTTCATATCCTTCAAGAGAGCAGGCCACGAGATTCCTACTGGTCAGCTCAGCCACACAAATGGAGAAGTCTGATCCTCTGGGGTGGACAGGTTCTCTGCTCACAGATCCACTCATCCTGGCATTGCTGCAACCCCTACAAGTGGAAGCAGACCTCAGCCAGTCTACTTGCCTGCCAGAGCATTGCTTGCCAGCATTGCCAGAGCAGGTCTTGGGGAGCAGCTTCTTAGGCACCAACACATTTCTTCTCAGCATTTGTGACCTGAGAGGATTGGAGGCCTGTAGGTGGGGGTATATTTGGTAAAAAAAAAAAAAAAAAAAATCAAAACAAACAAAAACAACACAAAAAAAACCAAACAAAAAAAAAAAACCAAAAAAAAAAAAAAACCACAACTCCTTATGCTAGCAAGAGTCCCAAATTTAAGTCCATATTCCAAACCAGAGATTTTTAGCACACCATGCTAGGAACTTTTCAATATTGGCAGTGCTGGTTTGTGCTTTGAAATACTCTAAAAAAGTAATATTGGTGTGATATTTTGTGACACAGGGTCTTGTGGGTGAATCAGAGCTGACACCTGGAGTAGGTAATGCCAGCATCCAGGAAAGCTGCAAATACCTGGAAAGGAGGGCCTCCAGCTGCCAAGTTTTTCAGATAATGTTTGCATTTAGTATCATTGCAGATACCCTTCTGGGAAAAGGAGACTTGTCCTGCTAGAGTATCAATACTGAGCAGAAACCTCCTAAAGACTATCCCCCATAACCCTCAGCACTGTGGTGCTAGTCTTATGCTAGATTCTGCTCTAACAGCTTAGCCTGGCGCTTGTGTCCCTCTCCCTGCTGAGGTCTCTGTTCTGAAAAGGTGTTGGAGAGAAGATGTTGGACCAGGGGCAGCAGCAGGGCCACAACCTGGGAGTGTGTCCGGGGAGGGCTCTGTGGAAGGCTGGAATTTTTGGTGTGGGCTCTCTGCCAGTGCACAGCATGATAATGACAGGAAGAACTGCGCAGAGTTCGGTGATGGCCTTAAGTTTCTCTGTTCCTGGAAACTCCCTTTGTGGACAATAATGCGCACATCAAAGGATTAAAGTATTGCACTCAGTGCGTGACTGTGGGCACATCCTCTCACTCCTCTTTTCCTCTCTCGTGCTGGTTTGGAAGAGGCAATTAAAACCCAGTGACTTTTGTCACAGGTGGTGCAGAGGTCAATAGCACCTAACCCGTGTGACTCCATACAAGAAGTGCCACTCGGTTCGGTGACAGCAGCCCAGCTCTCTCGTGGTTGCCACAGAGACGAAGTCTGAGAAGCCTTCGCTCCTTTATTTCCCTAGAAGATCCCAGGATAGGTTTGAGGCAACAGTCAAACCTAGTCGGTATCAGTGCAAGCTGGAGAACTCATGGATCCTCTCAGATGAGCATACGAGGAAGGTCAGATCCATGTGGTGTGGGCACCAAAGAGCTGTGCATTGATGAGGTTCCTGAGCTCCTGAGTTGTAACTCCAGTTGGAAAACCACCTATGATAATGTTGAATTAGCTGACTTCCATCTGGCAGCGAGTCAGAAAGGTTCAGCTGCAGTGGGTGCATTCCTTGTTCCTGCCACTTTTTCTCAGTAGGCTAATGTGGAAGGGTGGAAGGTAAGAAATGACTAGCAGACCAGCTGGGGTAACATATGGCATTTTGTGTGTGCTTTGTTTTCCACATCAGGCCCATTATTTGCATTCTGCTCACATTATGATAAAGGCTGAGCCTCACCTGGGTGGCAGAAGATGGAAGTTACCTTGGAAACAACAGGAACACCTTCATTGCTTCTAGACAGCTTCCCCCCAGCTACAGGCTTTGTGCACACCAGCAGCCAGCTGGTCTCCTTTTCCTGAAGTTGCTGTTTTTCCATTGTGCCTTTTCTCCCTCAATGGGAACCAACCACTTTGATTTACCATCTCTTGGTGCTGTGGGGCATCAGATGGGGAGTGGTGCTGCACTGGGAAGCAGCAGTAGGAGTTTGACTTGCTTGCTTTCACACAGCTCAGATATCCCTCTAGGTCAGGCCAACCCTTCATTGCCCTGACAGGAGAGGTACAAAGCAGCTGAACAGAAAAAAGGGAACTCCAAGCAGTGGAAAGGATCATTAGGCTTCCATGGCCTCAGTTCTAATGATGTGTGAGGCCCTGCAGAGCAGACCCGTGACCCTCTTGTGGGTCATGGAGAAACACCTAGAGGTATTTACAATAAGATGATGGGTATAAGGCTCATTGAGGGATGTGGTGGGGAAAAGCACTTTTGGGATTGTCTACAACTTGTTTTGGAATGTTTTCCAAGGGCTATGGGAATGTACAAGACCTAGTTCAGGATGTTTGGGATGGATTAAAAGTGGGGAAAGGAAGGAATTGAGGTGGATTGGAAAGAAGCAAGTGTGGGAAAGAGAGTATAAAAAGGGCAGGTCAGTGTGCTTACTTGAGCCCTGCCTGCACTTGATCACTCCAATCTGTTCTGCATTCTCATTAAAACCTATTTTTGTCTGGTTAAAACCAGAGTGTTCTTTCTGGTCTGAGTGGGTGTGTGTGAGCACAGCCAAAGTGATGCTGGTCTGGTTGGCGAGCAGCAGAGGAGGGCTGAGTGGTGCAGCTGCAGCAGGGCTGCGAGCTGGGGGCTTGCATGTCCAGGTACCTACAAGACTCTCTGAGAGACACAGTCAGGTAAGGACAGAGAGAAGTTGTATTTTGCCCCAAGTTGTCAAACTCCTGGCCACGTGTCACATGTGCAAGGATAAGTGGCTACAGCCCTATTAAGTGAAGCAAATGGTTGCAATGTTAAGCAGCTGAGAGCCTGGGACAGCCTTATTTTCCCCCTCCCCTTCCTCTGAATCTGTTAATGAGAATTGTTTTTGAATATTTATGTTTGGAATAATTGTTTAGAAGAAGTCACAGCTGCATCTGCTCCTGCTGAAGTGACAGTTTGTGCTGCTGTCTCCTAGACACCTTAAATTCCCACTCTGAAAGAAAGACCGTGCTTTTTAAAATTAAGGCTTGATTTCCATGCTGATTCAAAATGGGTGTAATTTCAAAGAGCAATGGGACTTACTACTGGTTTAAGGATCAATACCAGAAAACAGATGAACTGAAGCAGTGGCTGTTGCAGTGACAGCCACTTTGGGAGGAACCAGAAGTGGCTGTTGTGAAAAAATCAGCTCTGCACAGGTAATGCCTTGGCCTTCATGCCATGTTTGAAAAGAACAGAAATGCCACATTGTGTGAGATACTATTGTGGGTCACCACTTCCCATAAATCTGCCGGAGCTGGAAGCGTCAGAAAGATGCATTTCAGAGGTGCACAACAACAGGGAGCCGCAATTGTGTTCCTCATCCATCTTTGTGAGCACATGAGAAAAATTTGAAGTGTCTGAAAGACACTGCAAAACTTGTTAGGTTTTTTTCCCCCCAGCATATAAACCACTGCATGCAATTCATAAGGACAGGAAAACATATGCATGTGTTTTATTTGAGAATTAGGCAATTATGCAGTTAGAAACTATATGCACTGCACACAAGGTGGGTGGCAGGAGCTGAGGATGCATGCACAGAAAGTTTCCAGAATCTGATTTTTAATGCTATATGACTCTTAAATCAACATGTGACTTGTAATTGGCTAGACAGAAATCACAACAAATTTACATTTCAGAAACAAAACAAGTCCCCAGGCTCAATTAGCCCAGGACTCTTGGAATCATCTGGAGCTTTTTAAATCTTCTTTTATGTGTAAAACCCCCTTTCCTACTGGACAGAAATATATTAATGTTTCATCTCAGTGTTTCTTTCTAAAATGAAGATATTTCTACAATGCCATTTTGGTGCTATCAATATGATGACATCAAGGCCCTAAATAAAACACATTTCTAGTGCCATTGATTATTTGGGAAATGCATTTTATCCCAAAAAAGCAAACATGCACAGGACATCCACCAATATCCATTCCGCAATAGCAAAAAAAAACCTCCACAAATAGTTGTTTACATTGGAAGACCACAGACAGAGATTTTACTCAGGTATTACTGAATCACATTCTAACAAAATTTTCCATCTCAGACAACATCTCAGACATGGTAGCTCAATATATTTGTCCTGAAGAAACATACAAAGCAATCAGTAATTTTTCTTGAAATGTCTTTATTGCTTTTAATTGTTCCTTGGTAACAGCAAACTCAATGATTGTTTTTTGGTTCCTTTCTCTTTCTTTTTTTGTTATTAATATATAATGTTCCTTAAAATTCCTTTTAAACACCCAATTTATCATATACCTACCACAAAGCCTTCTTTTTATTGACTATACTATGAATTACACACCTATTTAACATCTCAGAAGAGGAAGACCTCACTCTTGAGCAGAAATGTTAAACACCGGTATAAATAAAGGACGCCTATGCCAGCCCAAATCAAAAGCAATTACACTAAATTCTAGGCTGGTAGGCTTTTCACATCCAGGAAAACGTCTCTGACATTTTCTTTTTACAAAACGGGATTTCCTGATATGCCTGGAGTCAGTATGGTGTGACATGGACTGGCACTGCAGAATAGCAACAGCATACATTAAATCCACGTTGGGAGCTGCTTACCAGAAACACTGCATAGTAATTATGGTGAAGATTCTCTGTGAAATAGATTCTGGTTTTTCAAATGAGATTCAGAAAAAAAACACCTCCTAACATTTCAGCAGAAAAGTCCAAACTGTAGAAGATGTCTCATCTTTTCCCATGAAAGCTTACAGAGCTTGTAATTTACTGAGTTACTGCTTGTTCTAATGACTATTTGAGGGGATGGCTTGGCATGAGTAAGAGTTTGTGTATGAATTCAGTTCAAAGGTTCATGCAATTTACACTTGAACTCTCAACAACTCCACTTTGCCCCACCTCAAGTTCATAACACTGATCTCATCAAGTCTTTATGAAGCTGCCACAGAGTGGGGAAAAAAAAAAAGAGTGAAAAACAAGTTCCCAACTCGCACCAAGGCTTCATTAACTAGAACCATGGGTCCCACAGATGGAAGAGCAGCACACAATGCTAAAGGGGCTGCTGCACTCCTGTTACGGGCGCCTCCTCTCAAACATGGCCTTGGACAGGGCAGGAGACCATGATGGGGCCAGGAAGGGCAGAGAGCAAACAGCAGGGAGCTGACTGGATCTGGCCATCTGTGACTGCTCCTCCCACCTCAGCTGGGAGGAGAAGGGGCCAAAGACAAAAAATCAAAACAGAGCACAGAACAACAACAACAACATTTTTTATACAAGCAGCCCTCATCCTTGCTCCAGACTTTGAATGAGCAAGGACTGCACGATGCGCTCGAGTAATTTTTTTTCAGCTGTGAAGATTTAGCTAGTCATACCATGTTCACCCTGTCATCGCTTTAGTTGCCTAAAAAAATCCCAGACATTTCTAATACTGCTTTTCCAATAAAGAAATCTACATTTGCTTAGAAAGTAGAATCTTAATGAGGCCTTGCTTGCTGAGTTAAAAAAAGCACGAGGCAAGAGAAGTCTGTATTAGGGGAAGAAAAATAAATAGTCCTTATTTAAACCTTCCTCTCACCTCAAAACAGAAGACTCAGAAACTGAAAACTGATAAAAAGCAAACACAATACAAAATCAGTCTCTCTTTCTCCTGAAGGCAGCAGGTTTTTCAGCTGGCAAAATAAATTGTCCATTAGAAAAAAAGTGGTATCTAAATGCATTCCACCTAAGCAGTCATTTGCAACACTGGAAGCTCTCCAAGACTGGGCAAAAGCACAGGTCTAATTGTAAATAATTAACACAGAATCATTTAGGTTGGAAAAGACTTCTAAATCATTGACTCCAGCCTTTGACTGATGACCACTGTGTAGACGAAAGCATCGAGTGCTATATCCAGCTGTTTCTTGAACACCTTCAGGGATGCTGACTCCACCACCTCCTTGAGCAGCCCACTGCAAGGTTTAACAACCCTTTCTGCTGCTAACCCACAGAAGAGGTAAAGAACTCTAAACATGAATGTAGACTTTTTAAAATGTCAGATTTATTTCCTTCCTTACAGAAGAGCTGTTCTGGTCTGCAAATTAATGGAAGAAATAAGCCTTATTTTGATTCTCACATTGTATGTGCTTAAAAAAAGATGGATTTCTGACGACAATCCCTACAAATTGAAACTCAAATTAGATTTTCTCTTCTCATATACTACCATTTTACAACTAACTCTGAAAACTTTGAGGTTTTACTACTCCTAGCTCTTCCTGCTACAGTACAGAAACTATACGTCATACACATAAACCTGTATTTATGTACAGACACAGAATCACAGAAATAAAAGCACTGGGGAAATGTAAAAGCTGCTATTTGGGTTTATACTCCCCAGCAGGAACTCCAGTCAAGCAATGTTCTGCACACAAAAATGGGATTTTTGTAAAATCCTGTAAAGGGGATTTTTCCATGGCCTTCAGGTCAGGCTCAGAAAGAGTATCTTAAGCATGGCAGGAGAAAAAGGAAATCTTCCATATCCACTGCAAGATTAAATCTAGAGCTCCTTAAAAACCCACCTATTTTAATTAATCATTTTTAAGCAAACAACAAAAAAATATATGTATCAAAGTTTCAAAGTAGCAAATTTTTATTTTTTTTATACCAGGACTCTCCTTTACTAGTTTAGTTTTAGTACAGATGATCCTCTCTAAGAGAGTATTTACAGACAAGGAAAAATAGTTAAACATCAGGGTATTTATTTTGCATACAAATATTTACAGAAAAATACTTACAAAAATTAAGTATTCAAATTTTAATTGACTTCACTTCAAAAAAGCTTAATGCTTTCATCTTATAAAAACATGTTGCCTTTACTGTGCTCAAATTTACTATTCAGATCTCTGGATTTTCTTATAAGAGCTTTCTTTTGTGCTTCATCAAAGCGATTGACTTTGAGATCCTGCTCTCGGTCAAATGGCCTTCTTTCCTGAGGTTTGCTCTTTTCTTCGGATGCTTTGCTCTTCAACTTTTTCTGGTGGATGTCCATGAGAGATTCTGACCTCTTTGACTCCTGGAAAAAATGTGGAGGAAGAGAAAGTAAAGTATTAAAGAATATCAACAACAACATACAGAAAATCCAAATGGAAAGACTGGAGTCAGAAAGGCTAAAAAATCCAGGAAAAGAAGACAGCTTAGCATCTGGATACAGAATGACAAATTTAGCATACATGGAGTAGAAAGTGTGAGCAATCTTGGCTAGGCTAAAATACTAATAATTCACAGATGTAGACGGCCGTAATGTTGTAGATAGCCATGATGTTGTTGAAGCTCCGCAGACAATGGAGGTAAATTATAAACATAATGAAAAAGAAATATAAAAGTTGCTCTGACATTGGCAGAATGAAGACAACATGTCAAAAGAAATACCTCAAAGTACAGGCCCAGTTTCCTATACACATCCCCTAAGCACCTGGATTTGGTCACTGCTAGGGGCAGGAACAAGCTAGACACCCTTTTAATCTTCCATGCACTACGGTGGGTTTTTAAATGTGTGCTCCTAACTTTGAATCATTTGTTGAAAGCCCACAGGACAAAGTCACAGGTTGGAGCTGGAGAATGTGTTTTGCCAGCTCAAGGGCTTTAGCTGCATTTCTTAGAGAGCATGATCCAGCTCAAACACAACATAAAACTTCTGCTTATTTCACACAGGAGCAGGATTAGCTCTCCCAAGACCATGAGGCCCCTCATTTACGCAGGTACAGTGCATTTGTGTATCTAAACCAATTCTCTCATCAAAAGTGCAAAAGTTGATCAACCTCTGTTTCCTCATGATTTTCCTTCACTTCCTGTGCAAACACTTACTACATCACACATGCAAATAATAGCTTATGCATGAGTTAAGAAAAGATTCTTAAGGAAAACAGACAATACTTATTCATGATGTAACTGTGTCAGCCTTGACAAAATTGCACCAGAGAACGTAAGTCGTATCAGCATCGAAAGAATAAATACTTTAAGAATGAAATCAGTTCTAGTGAAGTATCCTTAGTAAATGTCACTTGAGAAAGAAATAGGAAATAAGAGAGGGAAAACTTTAAAAGAAAAATACCCAAAAAAACCACCTGAAAATCAGAAAAGAGCTGATTTAACAAAGAAGAAAAAACAAACAACAAAGCAACCCAAGAAACAATGTTCTTAACCTTTGAGACAACTCCATGAATTTTAGAAACAGCAAAGGCCTGTGTATGTCTTATTCCACCAATGGCAGAGAGCAAAACACATAGTTTTACATGAAAAATTATTCTACTATATTCATAGTGACAGTAGAAACAGACACTAAAGAAGAACCTTAAGACAGAATGCTAATAGCTCTGGATTTGCAAGTCTCTAAGTCAGGAGAAACATATGATTTAATGAACTACAAATAAATTATCAGAAGTTAAATTAATTATCAGATAAACATGTAAAATAAGCCAAAGATGTGATTTTCAGGTTAACTGTCCTCTCAAGAGACAAGACTGCCTTCTGTAAGAGTTCAGGCCATACATCAGGGAAGAACTGGAAGAGATGGAAGGCAGGCAGTGGTTCACACACTTCGAGGGACAGAGCTGACTGACAGAAAAGTGAGAGGGAATTTGACATGGAGTTCAGATTTCTAGTAATCAACATCTGTCTGTGAACATTATCTGCTCCTGTAGAGATTGAGAAAAACTACATGCGGTGAAGTTCCTGTAATGAGTAGTTAATGGAATTAATGACAAATGATAATTAATGTGGTGACTTGCTTAGCCCATCAACCCTTTTTTAGGCTAGTGCATTTGTTGGCCTAAAGTTAAACCTGTGCTGCTGTTTTATTCTTGGGATGTCAGTTACTGGGTGAAGCAAGCTAATATTTGAACTAAGGCCCCAGCAACCATTTCCTGACATGAGGATGACTGAAGGAAAGCACCTTCAGCATCTAAAATGGAAGCAATATACACAAACCCAAGTTCTGTCACTTTGGGGAGGACCGAATCCTGCTCTTGTTGACGTTAATGCCTAGTGTTCTAATGTCTTAGAACAGCAGTAGGTTTGGGCACTAAAAGGGAAAACTGTAGTGGCATCACCATGGAAACCAGCAGCACTAGAAATGAGAACCAGAAGAAGAGTGAAAAACTTGAGGAAATAGAGGAATTTTATGATTACACTTACATTATATGAAGTCACCTGCTCAATAAGCCTCTTGTCCCTTCCAGATAATACCATTTCTTCATTATCCTTACTGCTTGACTTTTTTGCCTCTTCTCTTTCCTGATAAGTAGAAGGAAATCACATGCTATAGTAATCAGAATGTCTGAAGTAAAAAACAAGAAAATCTATATCTACTTTAATTAAATCTGGAGGGTAAAGGCTATGATAGAGGCCATCAGACATCTTCTACTCAGCTTGATGGAAGAAGAAACTGGACATGCTAATTGGAAAGTCAATGAGCTGATATAGAGTATCTGACTACTGCAAAAAGGGAGCAGAAATAAATGCATATCAAGGATATTTAATGTTGTTACTTCATTGCCTTTATCTTTAAGCTTGAATTAGTAAATTTTAATAACAAAGAAAAATCTGGGAAAGAAAATTTCACCGACCAACCCACAGTATCTTTACTTTGTTTTCACAGAACATCAGTAACACCTACTGCCTGCAAGCATATATGAATGAATAAATAAATGCTCACCTTGGCTTTTCTCTCTCTGTCAGCTGGAGTATCTGTCCAAATAGATCTATCACCTGATTTGTCATCAGCTCGTCTCTTGAATGTTCTTGGGCCAAATCCAAAGCTTTTCAACTCAGGTGGAAGCTCTGTCATCCATGATTCCCTGGTAACTTGTTTGGGTTCATCCTTTGCAAAAGAAGTAGGAGTGGAGGGAGGAGTGAAAAAAGCATAATAAAAAATTACTGTCTGAATCTCTTGGCCTCCAGCAGAAATCATACACTTTTTTTCTTTAGGACCTGCACACACATAGCATCCCAAGTAGAACTGCAACCAGGTTTACACAGAAATAGGCAAAAAGAAAGACAAATACACTCCAGCAACGAAATACTAAAAATTAAGAAATCCAACTTACGCTGTCTGCTGAAGTAAGCTTTTCTTTCATTCTCTGTGCTCTGCGTTCAAACTCTTTAGCCACATCAGACTCCACTGGTCCTTTTGCAGGCATTGGGCCTATTAAATTGTCTTCATCCTCACTACTATCTGTCAGCTTCCAAAAATAAAACATTTCTTTCAAACACAGTGCTCAGAGCATCAAGGAACACTTTAGCTTTATAGAATTAAAATTATTTAGTCTGGAAGAGCATATAAACCTAATGCAACACGTCTCCCAGGCAATAAAGACCTGGATTAGAACTCCAGATTAGACCTGTTCTAGCACTTGAACATGGATACTTTGTCTCCATTTTGCCAAAAGCAGCATCTCTTGTCTGAGGCAAGACTGCTGGTAAAGGCGGTGGCAGCACACAAAGCCCTGCTACTTTACACTGCTCTGCACACAGCCACGCAGCCTCTGTGGCCATGGGTGAATTTGGAACGCACGAGCATACAACTTCCATATTTTGGGCTTTACCATCACCAGCAACATTTGGATGCATTTCCCTAATAAGGATCACAATTTCACACTGCAACAACTGCCTCGAGCTCAGATTCTGTAAGAATGTCAGAAAGAATAAAGTGCAAGGTAGGGTACTGGTGGCACGCATGGTACTACGCCCCTGTGAGTACGGCATCTCCAACTAATCCCTTGGCTCTGTCACTCACTTCTTCAATCCCTCATGGATGCCTTCCGGAAGAATTTCTTCACTGCAAGGGTTACTAAGAATTGGAACAGGCTGCCAAGGAAGTGGTGGAGTCACCATTCCTGGAAGTGTTCAAAAAATGACTAGGTGTGGCCCTTAGTGCCATGGTGTAGTTGACAAGGTGATGATGGGTCAAAGGTTGGACTCAATGATCCTGGAAGATTTTCCAACCTAGTGATTCCATGATTCTGACATCACATTCTAAGCAATTTTTCGGAGAAGGGCTAAAAAAAAGTTTGTTAGGGACTAGATGTCAGTAAAAATGTTCCTACTTGCCAGGGGTTGTACAGAAAGCTCACTGGTGCCTCCCTCCAAGTTCAAACAGTACAGATGTGGATGGAAGTAAAACTAGACAGAAAATGGTGATGCCACAGTGCCCTGGGAGCAAAGCTAAGGTGTCCAATATCTACAAAAGTGCAAAGATTTTGCTACAGTCTGACTGTGTGTGATAAAGCAACGGGAGTAGGATGACAAGGCTGTGTAGCCAGGAAGCACAAAGCATTACTTGAGAATTACAAAAGGTGGTGAGTCATTAGACTCACTAAAGCAAAGTGAAGAGTCAGCATGCCTCTAAAGATGTACTTGAATACAAAATAATTAAATACATTTCTTTAAAAGCCAACAAGAAATTAGTCATATTAAAAAATAAGAAAAAGAGTATTATTAGGAAGAGGTAATAAAAAGGTAACTATTAGGAAGAGAAAGAAGGTAATACCTGCAAAAAAGCTGATGCCAGAAGATGTATTTATGAGAAGAGAGACTTTTTGTTTGCAAAATATAAAAGCAGACAGCAGACATTTCTGCCTCAAGAGATTTGTCACTATGATAAATTGCTTAATCATTATTTGGAGTTTATAAGACGATGAGTACCTCAGAAATGTCAGATAATCTTTCTGCACGATGAATTACAACACCACTCACTGTAGGAGGCTGGAGAATTATATGCTTTGCAACTACTAACCAAAAAAGTGAAGTTTCAGAGCAGCCTTTGCATCCTTCCTTCCTAGCGTGTTTAGCATCTCCCATAGTATCTGGGAGTTAAATGTAAAAATGCAAGTATTTTTTAAATAAAAAGAATAACCATTAATTCTCCCAAGGAATTAATATTCAGTTTATCATAGCATGAGATAGATTAACGTCCCTATGAGCTGGTATCCAGCACCATTTTTAGTGTCTCCTGCCACACTTAGGAGGTGCTGCTCAAGAAAGGTATGAGCTGGTATCCAGCACCATTTTTAGTGTCTCCTGCCACACTTAAGAGGTGCTGCTCAAGAAAGGCATGACCTTCTCTAAAAGTGCTGCTCCCTACCTGCCAGGCCCTCCCATAGGCAATTTGGATCCCTCAGAATGGTACTAGAAGCCCATGTTTAGGGAGTTCAACCTTCCTCACAGCTGTATTTTATCACACCTCTTGTTCCTGAATGTTCTTTAGTAGCACATGCATTATTTAGCAACCAGGGAGAGCAGATCACAGAACTTCTACCTAGTTTTTACCTAACATTACCAGAAAAGTCAAAAAACATGGAACAAAAATGTAGGTCAGTGTTACTGTCCTGCACCTCACTCCCAGTTACAGGTATCATCCTGCAATTGCTAAGAACAACTTAGTGACACTGTAATGCCATTCTTGTATTCTTTTGGATAAACTTAGTTAAAGGTTGTAGCCACTAGTAAACATCTTTAAGGGGGTGAAGATGTGTTTTTTGCCTGCAGTTTAGGATGCCAAGATTGCTTGTGTTCAGTGAGTGCACCATCTATTTAACAGCAAAAGCACAACAGACCAGGCCAGTCTTTTTGGTTTCTTTCTGGGCTTTTAAGGCTTATTTATGGTCCAGTATTTGACTCTTGCAAAAATATGCCAGATGCTTTTTGTCCAAAATTAAACTGTCATCATGAGAAGTGTCTGGTAGTCTCTTTCAGGCTGCAACTTGTTTAACCATTTCACATAGCTTGTGCTAAAACAAAAGGCTTCTCTTTGCACAAACCTGGGGACGGGATTCTGATGAAACAGATGGTTCTATGAAACTTCTGCTACTCCTGGTGTCCTCTGAAGGTTTCCTAAAGCCAGGTGGTAATGCAGGACCTATAATGGGCCTTGACAGCAAAGGAAAAAAGAAAAAAAAACTTGGTTTTTTTTCAGTTGAGGGGGAAGAATATAAGAGATCAATATAAAAATAAAAATCAAACATTGATGAGAAGTATGACTTTCCTTCCTCCCCATGCCACGTGTACCCCTGCGCACACATACTGCAGAAATAACTGAGTAAGAGTGTCTCCATTCTCCAGGAGGACGTGTGCAGGCAGTTTTGATGCAAAAAAACCCAGGAAAGTTGCAGCGTGTAGTCAAGGAAATCCACTTTTTTTCTTCCCTAGCTTCCTTCACCAGATTCAAGAGCAAAGAAAGGTGATAAGACAAATATACACTCCTTCACAATCAACAAACCCAATTTCATTCTTCTTAAACTGTTTCACTGTCCTTTATTAAGCAGAAACAGTGAACTGCTCTGATTTTATTTTCCCTTGGAGTGGGAAAGAGAAGAAAAGTTTTGTGAGTCCCAGTAACTTCACTGATTTGTTTTTAAGCAGCAGCACTGCAAGAAATGTTAATTAGCTGTCTCCACAGACACAGAAAGGTGAGAATCTCTTTTCAGTGGTGAAAAGAATACTACAAACGGAGCTCAAAGAAACTGTGCTTGCTGTATTGAAAGTCTTTTGAATGCAGGTTCCTCTTAATAATCCACCGTAATATTCATTAATGCCAACAAAAACTAATTAAGAACTTAAACAACTGTCACCTGAAGATATATCCAGGTGCCAGTATTCTCACAATGTAAGAGCAGACTTTGTTTATTATGACCTTCAGTTGTGAGCTTGAGGTTATTAAATGTAACAACACCTGCACTGAATTTAGCAATTATGGCCTTTACTCAGTCTCGTTTAATCTAATCAGTACAGCCCAGCTGTAGTGATATTTTGCCAGGGTTTAAAGAGGGGAAATAAAAGACGCAAAATCTTGCTGAAGAACCAGCCACAGATATACAGACATGATCAATAAATATGAGCTCAGGCCAGGACAAGGGCACAGGGGAGGTTTTAAACCCAGGCAAGAAGTCTGGGTTAATTCTGAAGTTCCACCTCCACCTAGCTGTTACAGTTTTATCTTCCTTCCTTCCTACTTTCTTGTTAAGACCATGTTGTAAATTCCTGATGTAATTTAAAGAGTTTAAACTTATACAGACACAGCCAAAAAAATCTTTTATTTTAGTATACAAACACCTTTATTCTGCATGGAGAGACACATAAATCAAACTATAAAAAAGCTCTCTACTGAAATATATATATATGAACATCTCTGTTGTGGGCTGTATCTCTGCAGCCTGTGAAAGAGAACCAATCTCAAATGCTCTGTTTTGATTCTGTCACAGCTCAAAGGCTCTTTAGGGAATAGAAAAGTAGTTCTCATATTCATCCTTCCCATGCTTTCCACTTCTTTTGCTTTTCCTTTTCACCCACATGAATATCTCCTCAGTTTTTCCTTGGTAGTACACAGGTGACATGATACTTGACAGTTTCCTGGATGTCCAAGGGGTCTCTGAACAGGTGAATTGAATCTAAATACTACTAATATTTTAACTCTGATTATATATTTACTCTAATAATATATTAACTACTAATAAATAACTGGAAAACATATTTTATTGCTGTAGGCAACTTATGTACTTGTACATGTCAAAAATACCCCCCAAACTTATGGACTAAGCATTAATTTAAGAACTATTGCATTTCATATATGGCAAAGACTGTTCTCCTATTGTTGGACTTGGAAGTCCTTACTAATGCACATTTTGAGATGGGTGTTTCAGCATTCTTCTGATGTATAACATAATTTTTTTAAGATCACCTTTGCTCTTTACCTTGATGTGTGAACACTTCAGAAATATTTATGAGTGGTGCACTTCTATCTAAAATTGATAAACAGTAATATAATCTTCAAAGTTGAAGGAAATCTTTTCACAAATATATATATATTTTATACTGGAATGATTCAAAACATTTTCAACAGGCTGCATATTGCCACATGAGCTGCCCCTAATCATGAACATGTTGCTTTGACAAGCCTGGAAAAGATGTAAGAGAATAAAAGCTTTCCTAAAAGAACGAGTATGTCACACAAAACTGATAAACAGCCTGTCCATACACTGAAACAAACGACCTGCATTTGTTTCAATTATTCATGGCTCAGTTGGCAGCTGGCAATCTGCTCAAGGCTAAGGGCAATGCAGCAGGCAGGCAGCAGCATTGTGTCTGCACCCTGCACAGCTCACACGCCTCCCAGACTCCCAGGTGTGTGGGGGTGGAAGATAGACAAGGCCCTTCCCACACATCTCACTATTCCCACCTAGTCAGGGGATCAGGCTGGGTGCAAAGCAGCTCTCCTCAATCTGCCTTCTCAGTGTGTGCTAGGAGCAACTGCATGGTGAGGTAGGAAAAAACAATACAGTGAGTGCCAAGCGCCTTCGACTGCTTTAATCTGTCACAGACACAGAGCAGACTCTTGCCTCAATGTCACAGAATATTCTGAGTTGGAAGGGAATCACAAGGATCATCAAGTCCAACTCTTGAGTAAATGGCCACTTCCTCTTCCATTTTACCATGAGTATTCATGTCAAAAATCAAGAAAGTAAGAAGGTTAACTCTGCTGATATTAGAAGTTACAAGCATTTATGTTTTTAATAGAGAATACATTATTTTTAATAACCTGCTAAATTTTATAATTAAAATAATACTTATTGCATACAGAACACAAGAAAAAGGAAAAAAATAATTGTTTGTGGGACCATCCAAGCACCAAATTATCTCACTGAGTATGATACCCACAACTATAAAAGAGTTTTTGATTACAGCAAAGTGTAACCAAATGTACATGAGAAAGATACTTCCAAATAACCTTAGTTACATAAATTCTTGTTTAGTTACATAAATTTTATGCTGCCAAGCATCATAAAAAATTATGCTAACTAAAAAAAAAAAAATTAACTTTAAAATTTATTTTGAGATGGTATATTACACACACAGCTCAACAGTAAATTGAGTCACTTTCCTGGAACTGAAAACTCATACCTGACAGGCAAGTATTATTTTATCTACCAACTCCTATTGCTCTGAGAAAGATAAAAGTGATCAAGAGACTTTTGTACTTCTCATCAGGAAGTATCCCCTTGGAAGCACCAATTCTACCATGGACTATAATTTCAAATTACAGAAGAAGTGCCCAGACTGATGTAAAGACTAGAAGGCTGTGAGACGCAGCTGAGTTCTGTATAGAAAATCCATATAATATTTTGAGGGGGGGAAGTATTTTATAATGGTAAGCAATCAAATGGAAAGCTTCCTGATGGAGACCATAAATAATGTTTATTTGTGTAGACCTGACAGCCTCTTTTCTAGAAACCTACGGTGTTCAGAGTAGTTTTGTACCTGGAGACATGTAAACAATAATCCTTGATGCATTAGCAAAGGACATGGTATTGCACCACGCACGAGGTAACTGCCCCAGTCCCTCACAGACCTGAAGGAACTACAGAACTATGAGGTCCTTGTACCTATAATTTGTTTTTTCTCCACTGCTCTGAGGCCAATCAAAAGAAATGGAGGAAATTTGACATTAGAAATACATCTCAGAAAATTTACATTAGTTATTTTACTCTCCTTCCAACCTGGTCTAGGAGGGCTGGTGCTCTGTTTCAAGGGAATGCTGTTCTTGTTCTCAGAACATGGACGAAGAATTACCTCTAATCATCTCAATCTTAAGTGCACAACCGGAATGTTCTGTAATAGTGATACAAAATATTTCATCTAAAATAATTGTGTTTTAAGGAAAAGAACCTGAATATATTCCATTTTAATTACCTCTCTGGAGAATCATCCTGTTTTTTAAATCCAGGAGGAAGAGCTGGCCCAAAAAAGCCATCATCATCATCGTCTTCATGAATTCTTTTTGCCTTTCTGCAAATACAGATTTCACTTAATAATTACCTTGACAAGAATAGCAATTATCTACATTTTAAAAAGGAAAAAAAAAACACATAAAATTATTTCATAGGGTCTTCTGTACTAAATATCCTGCCGTTACCATGGAAACAGTGCAAAAAGGATCCAAAATTATTTGAAGCAATTAAAAAATTGGGAGTATAAGATTCACTTCAAAATGTTCTGACATTTTAAAAAGAAAAAAATATAAAAACGACATTAAGAATGCTTTTGCTGTAGAAAGAAGTTTAGTATTATGTTGAAATACCATTTTCTAGTCACAAAGTAATTTAAAATTCAGTACTTCTTTCTCCATTTTTATACACTGTCTGCATTTTGAGTAGTATTTTTCCTGTTCAATTCTAATGAGCTGAAAAACTATTGACTAAGAAAACAAGAAAAAATTGAATAATAATTACTCTAGCATTCGTTAAGATGGCATAATGACTTTCAAAAATCTCTTATACAAGGCTTAGAGCAAACACACACAAATTCTTAACACAGCAATTGTGAGTGATCAACCCAACAAATGAAAGTATCTGCAGACTCCTGTTACTTGCTAAACAATTCAGGTTTTTTTTCATTAGAGTTGACTTAATTGAATGCATAAATTCATGTCCATAAACAGATCTTACAGCCTCTCAAAGAGAGCTAGTATACCAAAACCAGGGCAAAAACTCAAGTACCAAATACTAATGTACATGGTAAGTGGTGTCTGTCCTTAGCACAAACATGCAAATTTGCAGAACTAAAATAAAACATATAAATGCAGAGATCTGACTGCCCCAAATAATTTAATTCCACCGTAGGGTGTCAAACAGGTCAGCTGAACATTCCTGGCCATGAAGTACATGCAGAACATGTCATCAAAAGTTTTACACAGGTACAGAGTTTACCTCTTTTATACAACATTGTCCCTTTTTCATAAATTAGACACATTACATTTGCAATACAATTTGTAAATATACAAATAACGCAAAAACATACTCACTTGGGTGGATCTCCTTCTGTCTCCTCTTCAGAATCTCTATTTGTATCTCTGGGTAGAGGAAGAGATACTGAGTCGTCATCACTGTCAGGAGTTTCTGAACTACAGCTGCTTTTGTAGTCTGGAGGCAGTGCTGGTCCTGCAACTGAACATCCAGAGTTATTTGGGATCATAAAATCACAGAACGGTATGGATTGGAAGGGACCTTAAAGATGATCTAGCTCCAATCCCCCTGCCATGGGCAGGGAACCTGCCCACAGGGAACCACCCACTAGACCAGGTTTAATAAGGATACCTACCAAATGTTTCAAATGAGGATGGTCTATCATGGCATTTCCAAAACACATATTTAATTGGAATTAAGCTTACTTAATCACTGTTCTCTCTAGCATTTAGAGAAGATATCTAAACAAATTTCTAGAAATTACTTCTTTCAGCACCTTATTTCCATCAACAAACTACCCTGAACTGTTCTGACCTAGGACATTACTAATACATTACTACGTGAGCATACTACATATTACATACTACGTGAGCATCCTCTGGAACAGGACTAGAAAGCCCTGTTTTGTGTAACAATTAATATACAATGGATGTGGTATAAACCAGTATATTTAAAAGAAACACTTTAATAAAGCATTTGAAGCTTACTGGTGGAGAAACACATCATCTGTACATAACACAGCGTGGGAGACCATAAATTATTAAATGGGAGCATTTGTGACCATAAAGTATTAAATTAATTGCCAGCCTGCTTTGGGAATGGTTTAATGATTAAGCTTATTCCAAGTTCAGCTAAATGTGAACAGCACAGAGAGATTTAAGTACTCTGCTGAAAAAGGGATGATTTAGGCATTTAGAGAATGAATTCAAAGAATTGTTGCTGTCAGAAGGCCAGGGCAAGTGGATGGAGCTCTCATGCTCCAGTAAAACCTTCATCCTCTGGGGTAATACCTCAGCAAAATTAAAAATCAGACACTAACACTGCTAACAGGCTTGAGCTGCTTCTGGCACTGTGCCCACCAGCAGACACTGATCTTTATAGACTTATTTGGCTATAGTACCATGTGCAGTGGGTCCAGAAGCAGCTTAGCCATTGACCCTAACAGCAAATGCCCTCCAAACAAGACCCCTAACACAGATACCCTCACAGGCTCTATCAACAAGGAGTCAGCTGGAGCAAGCAAAAACCAGCAATGGTCCCAAGGTAAGAGACCTTCCCAATCCAGGGCAAGGCACCCATTTACACAAACACAGTACAAACAGCCTACGTTCCCATGTAATGGAGATTTGATTCTACTGGTGATTTAGCATTCTGAGACAGACACCATTCCTCCTCTTAATATCTCAAGCACTGAGTACAAGACTTGCAGGACAGAGAGGTGCTTTGGTGAGGAAAAGACATTGTTGCCTTTATGGATAGTCAAGGGTCAGATGAAAAGATAAATGGTAGCAGGAAATTAGATCTCCACTTGAAGAACTACAACTTTTTGATAGTATAAAATACAACCCGATGCATATTATGGTTCCATTGTTAGCTGACAAAGGCTAGGCAGAAATCAAGTCCTTCAAGTGAGCTTCACAAAGCTTTTAATCATCTTTAGCACAAGACAGTCCACTAGTTACAAAGCATCCAGGCAGACCTGCCACTTCTTTGTTTCCTGTTTTAATGAAAAAGACTTTAACCGGGGACATCAAATCCATTTCAGCACTAGGAAGGAAAAAAAAAAACAACAACCAACAAACCACTTCTCTCACCCCAAAAAAACCCAAACACAACACCCTAGCCTATAAAGGTAAAATAAGTTCAAGATGAAAGGAAACAAACAGATGAATGATAAGTAGGGATAAAAACTGCTATCAAGAAGTCTCCTCTTCTAGTACAAAAAGCACCACTTGAATAAAAGCACTTTAAACCCAGACAAAAGCTGTACAACTGCTTTCTTCAGCCACCTGGCACCCCGACATCATGCAAGCAGACTTCATCTGCTCTAAATGCAAAAGAAAAGACTTGGAGTGGAAGGAACAAACTCAGAGACAGTTTTATGAGTCTGATACTAGAGAGGGAGAGAGAAATTAGGGGAAGTTTTGCGAGCTGCACAGAACTAGTAAAACCAAACTATTTAAGGAAGGAGACTGGTCCCATTGGCATGTTGTTCAACACCAGGGCTAACACACATACTTTTATCCCAATTCCTCTCCATTATGTTGGCAAAACTGTTTGCATGGGCTATGCAATAAGCTGGATTGGGGAACTTAAAAGGCATAAAATTAACACTGCAAACCACAGCACTCCCCTGAAAGAACTGTTTGTTAGTGGAACTGCAGCCTAAGCAGGACAAGCAGAAATTAAACACAGACTGAGACTCACTAATGAAGGGAAAATGACATTTAAAGCCTAAGGAAGAAAAAGTCATTGGACATAGTGAAAAAAAATGGAGGGGAAAGAGACTTGGGATTAAAAATTAATGATCATGGTACTGACTGAGACTAACTATCAGCACAGGCAAATATACAACTGTGGATCAGGATGGTTTGGGGAGCCACAAGAAAGAGAAGAAAGGCAGGAATGGAAATTGCTAAGCATAAATTCTGGGAACAAAGAAAGAAAAGGGTGAGGAGGGAGTCCAAGATCTAATCAGAAGTCCGTGAAATTCCCCAAAAGCCACAGAAAAGTGGAAAAATACAGATGAAAGGAGGAAAAGAGGAGAGCTCAAAGAGTCAGGAAACTAAAGCTAATGAAGTGAGGAGGATAAATGGATGTAGCAATGGCAGAGCAACAGAAAAATGACAAAGTAACCAGAGCTCAGAACAATTTAGAACAGAACAATGGGATAAAAATGTATGAGAAGAAAATGCTGGGGATAGTGAGGAGAGAAGCAGGACCAAGTGAGACTGAAGTGAATGTTTCACAGCTACTAGAAGTGACCATCCTACTAATGAGGTGGCTCTGGTGACTATCTGCCTGAAAATTAAGTCAATTCAATTCAGAAACCAAATTAAAAGCTACTTTTTGTTTTGTTAGGGTTATTTCTGCTGTATTTGGGGATTCTAAGCAAACTACCACACCATCAGACATGTACTGCGAAGCTCTCAAGGACAGAGAAGGTCTTTCAGCTCCAGCATAGTGGTCGATCAACCCAGACATATTAACATATCCGCATGTGGCCTCAATGCTGAAACAGTCAAAACTCCCTTCTGCATCTCTGGTTATTTTTAGCCATTCCCTAGCACTTCTTTCCTGCTGGTACAAGGACAGCCCACAGGCAGGGACAAATGGGCCAAAGGAAGTAAAATTCTTACAGCAAGAGCACAGTTAGTCCAGTTCAAAGCAGCGTCATGAAATGAAGAATCAGGAAATGAATGCATTCCATGGGCTGGACAAGCTGAAGAACATAAAGGATTTACTAGGGATGAGATTTTGGGTCTGTCCAGCTACCATTTGCTTCCATCCTGTTCCCAATTAAGAGTCACAGAAGTATTATTAGCATCACTTCTCTGACACCACAGGCAATGTGGTTTGTTCCATGGAAAGAACACTAGTGGGTATTGTGGGACAAAGTGTCTGAATGCTTGTATCCAGAGGGGTGGTGGAAGTGGGGCTCAAGGGGGCTGAGATATTTGCTACTGACTGTGGTGCACACCAGCCTGGAAAATGCTGCTGGAAACTGGGCCAACTAGTCTCCCAAGGCTGCAGACAGCTCCCAGGTGGATTTTCTCCAGAAGGAATGTATTAGCAATAAATCTAATCTTAATTATACACAGTCACTCTCCTATTTCTTGTGCCTGTCTGAGAGCCTTCTCTTGTGCCTGAGAGTCTTCTCTGCCACAGGCTGCTCCAAGTTCTACTTTGTTGCTGTTGGGAGACAGAAACTATGAAAGTAGACTAAAGAAACAAGTGCTCTTCCAGAAAAGCGATGAGCAGCTCAAATATCAGTGAGATTACTGATATTTGACATGAAAAATATTGGAAAAGCAGTTCAGCTTTAAAAGGTGAAGCATCTCTTAAAACAGTTAGAAAATACAAGGGAAATTGTTACAGAACAAATTCTAGGCCTATTTGACTCAAGACCCAGCAAAGTGTTGCAGCACAGAAGGCACTGGCGGCAGCCCCACCATGTGATTTTTGTCACTCCAGGTGCAGGGCTCCAGATGGAGCTGTAGTTCTGTACAGCAAAGTGTGTTATGCCAAAGTACTTGCTCTCCTTTCTTCCTCTGCACTGCAGCAGTTCGCCTCATGAGGTGAGCAGGGACACTAAGCTGCTGTAAGTCAAAGTCAGAAAAAGTATGTGAAAATTATAAAAACAAACAATCTGCCAGTGGCTGGAGTTTGGAGTTTTTGTTTGTTTGTTTTCAAAGACAAATAAATTCCTTCAGCCACTTCACAAAGAAATTTCCAAGCAGATCTTGGATCAGTTGCCAGTGCAACTGTAATACCATGGAACTGATTTACACTGGGACAGTTGAGTAACCTAGACTAGACATTTCTGAAATATCCAATGTCACAATGCCATGGCCTAAGGATAAGTTTAACTTGTTTTTTTCATACTTGATACAGATACTTGCAGCATGCATCAGTATGTTGATGGAAAGCGAATAAGCCATTAACACAGATACAGCCAGGAAAGGCAGCACCAGCTCGTGCAGTCAGGGCTTCCGCACAAAGCCGAGATCCAGACACAGAGCTTGATGTTGCCATGGTGTCAGCTAATGCAGCAGCTTTGTCCCTCTTGCTTTTGCTCCCTCTTCTGGATTAAAAAATTAGAGCAGACAAGCACAACACAAATACTCCATCAGAGCTGCTTTCTTTGGAGTAACTGAACGGTCAGTGACACTCTGGAAACTGAATATATGAACTACTGCCTTGAACCTGGATTAAAGGCAAGGAGTGCAAAAGCTCAAAATGCTGCTTCCAGAGATACTACTGACAGAGAACATGCAAGAATTTTAGTGGGAAAACTGAGCTCCACTGCAGAAGAGCCAGCCTGGCAGTCAGCTGGTCTCAGTGGGATCCCACTTCTGATGGGACAGCTCTCACTCACCATGAGAGACCCTGGCAAGAAAGGCACCACAGTCCCACTGACGGGCAGTCTGCTCCACATCCTGAGCCACACCGCCTGGAAAACCACAGCTGATGAAGGGGCTTGGCTTGGCAAAGGAAAGCACGCTGCACAGGCCCAGCCTCCTCCTTTTCTACCCGCTAATTTCACACTTAGAGCTGCTGAAGAGCACAGGCTTCAAAGTGCATGCAAGACTTGAGCAGGATAAAACTAAGTGACTGAAAGCGGTGTTTTTCTAAAACGAGTTTTAGAGCGTTTCATATCTGTACCATTCCGTCGCATTTTTTTTTGTCTTTTCTTTTCCTGAAAAAGTCACTGTAATGACTCTCCCGGGGAGTTTAGCTCCATGCAGGTGCCACATTGGTGGTGGACACCCCGCACTGTGACACACTGGGCTGCGGAGCTCCGCTATCTGCAGCGCTGTGGAACACGGGCTGCAGAGCCGCTCTATCCCACTCACAGAGCATCTCACGCTACGGAACAGCGGCTACAGGCCCCGCTCTACGCCCACGGAGCACCCCGTGCTCCGGCATAAGGGCCGCAGAGCCCCGCTCTCTCCCCGCCGGCGCGTCCCTGTGCTCTCACCCTGACTGAAGTCCTCGCCCGGCTCGGCCTCGGCGCGGCGCGGGAAGCCGGGCGGCAGCGCGGGGCCGATGAGCTGGCGGGCCATGGCGAGGCCGGCTCCGCGGGCCGCCCAACCGCCCTGCCCGTGCCGCCCCGTCCGCTCCCGCTCCGCTTCCCTGCTCCCGCCCCTGCGGCGCTCCCGGATGACGCCACACCCGCCGGGAAAGAGGGCGGGAGGAGGCGGGAGGCGCGGTTCACCTTCCTCAGCCCGGACGTGACGCGTTCAGCGGCCGCCGCCGGAGGGCCCCACGTGGTGGTGCGAGAGCATCGCGGAGCGGGGTCTGCACACCCGGGCGGCCTCTCCGGGCCCGACATGAACCCCTTCGCCTGGTACCCGCCGCCCCCACCGGGGCTGCCTCCGCCGGGCATCCCCCCACCCTTCTTCTGCCCGCCGCCTTCCTGGGACACGAGCTTCTGGGCTGCCCCCGTGCCCTACCCCCCGCCCGGCCGCTACCCGCCGCCCGACAGCACGTACGCGTCCGCCGACCCCTACTCGCAGCCCAAGAGCTACTCCCAGCCCGCCGAGTCCTACTCGCAACCCGCCGACAGCTACTCGGATCCCGCCCAGAGCATCCCTCCCGCCGACAGCTACTCCCAGACTGCCGAGAGCTATCCCCAGCCTGCCCAGGACTTCTCGCAGCCCGAGGGCTACTCCCAGCCCGCCGAGGGCTACCCGCCGGCTCAGAGCTACCCGCAGCCCGAGAGCTTCCTTCCCCCTCATAGCTACACCTCGCCTGCCGCCTGGTTCCCGCCGGCCTACGGAGCGCGACCGCAGGGCCCGCACGCTGGTGAGGGGCAGGGGCAGGGCAGAAGCCCTCTCTGGGGTCCGTGGGCTCCTTCCCTTCCCTCGCAGGCAGGGGCTCTGGGGCTGTCCTGAACCCTTGGAGCTGCAGGACACTCCTCCAAGCATGTTGGTCATGCAGCCCTCTCTTATCTCTTCCCTAGATCCTTCTCTGTTGGCCACCGAGGTAGGAGGGGGATGTTTTACCTGTGAATGGCTCATTTTTTATTTTTTTTCTCTGTTCTGAAGGTGGAAATGGTAATTTCTCCCAGAAACGGCAGGGCAAGCAAGCGCCTGCATTTAATAAACATTGTCCAGAAGAAAATAACAAGCCAAAGGTATGGATTGGGGTCCCCAGTGCAAGAGGGACATGCACGTGTTGGCATGGGTCAGGGAAAGGCCATGAAAATGATTAGGGGGTGGAGCACCTCCTGTGAAGGCTGAGAGAGCTGGGGTTGTTCAGCCTGGAGAAGAGAAGGCTTCAGGCAGAACCCTGCATCATCTTTTCAGTACTTTAAGGGAACTTAGGAGAAAGACAGGGATAGACTTCATAGTACAGCCTGTAGTGATAGAACAAGGAGTAATGGTTTTAAACTGAAGCAGAGTAGATTTAGATTCAACATAAGGAAGACTTTTTTTATAATGAAGGAGAAGATGAGTGCCCAGAGAAGCTGTGACTGGCCTGTCCCTGGAAGTGTTGAAGGCCAGATTGAATAGGGCTTTGAGTAGCCTGATCTAGTCAGAGATTGTCCCTGGTGGGGGAGTTGGAACCAGATGATCTTGGAAGGTCTCTTGCCACCCAAAACCATTCTGTGATGGTGTCAGTCTTATGGGACTTGTCCCAAGGCACTATAGAGATCCCATAATCCTGTCTGACCTGCTTGCCCTTAGAAGAGAGCAAACGTGACAGTCTGTAGCTCTTGAAAGGTACATGTCAACCAAATTCTTACACAGGTTTATGTCGCCTTAGTGTGGTGATGCCCAACTGCCTAAATTACACTTGTGCTCTGTTACACGGTCAAGACCAGCCAGGCAGATGGCACTGATGTGTGTAGTGAGAGAAGGCAGGGTCTGTGCTGCCCTCTGAACTTGTACCTGCCGTGGTAGAACAGTCATGGTCTGTCTTGGTAGGGAAGAGACATGGGGCTTCAGCGTAAATCTCACAGCCCTCGTGAAGTACGTACCAGGAGACTGGTGTGTTTGCAGAAGCAGTAATTGATTGAAAGGTGGTAGTGGGAGGAGCTGAGTGCAGGGCACTTTGTTTAGAAGAGAAATAATTGAAACTTGACTTTCGTATTATGTTAGCTTGTCTTTGAAACTTTTGAAACACGTAACTGCTTTATTAACAAAAATACAAATAGTGTTTCATGACACAGGAATATCTTGTGACTGCAATCCTGAGATTATTTCTTCTTCTTTTTTTTTTCAGACCAGAAAGAAAAAAGAGCCAGTTTTCTCTCATTACTGTGATACCTGTGACCGTGGCTATAAAAACCAGGAGAAGTATGATGAGCACATTTCACAGCATAAACAGGTTAATAAGTTTGGCTTCTTTTATTCACACTTTGATTTTTTCCTTTGTGCCTGACAAGCAGTTAGCTGTAGTCACTCTTTGAACAACAGACATAGGAAGGAGATCCCAGGGCTATGTCAAGTATTAGTGGGGGATTTTTTTCTGAATGCTATACATAGGGGAGGCTTCAGCTGTATTTTTGGTTTTATTACTGGAGCCTTTTAAACTGTTTTTCTTGCAAAGTATTACTAAGTCATAGGAATTAATTCATTGACACCACTATAGCATGTATGGGTTTTGTGTGGAAACATTTTAAAATTTTCCTTTATTGAAAATTATAAAATTTGCAAGTATCAAGATTGAAGAGTCGTGCAAATCTTTATCTTAGATAAACTCCACTTTCTTTTCAGTTATCAGATATGTTGCCTATGCTGGTTATTCTAGAACCAGATGAAATTGAAAAGTACTTTATCCCTGCTTGCTGTTTTTACAATCACTTTTGCTAGCAAACAGGGTAACTTACCCAGCCTGCACAAAAAACTCTACAGGCAACTGGCACTGAGTTTATTTGAAGTGTGCTGAAAAGCTTGTTTATAATTTGTGTAAATTTTTGTATGTTTTAAGTTCACCCTCTTATCTTGCAGTGCTCAGAAGAAGGTTGCAATTTCAGCGCCCATGAGAAGATTGTTCAGATACACTGGAAGAATGTAGGTAACCCTCTGGGCCCGAAATAGGAGTCTGTGCCATCTTTACCATAGCCCCTTTTCTCATTCTTCAGCGGTTTCCTTTCATTCATCTGGAAAGAAAATGTATCACCTCTGAGGAGAATCTGATTAAAGACAATTTTGTGAATGACAATTTGTTAAATACTATGGGGTTTTCTTAATGGATTCAATTTTCATCTCTGTGTAGAGTCTCACCAGTTTTGGAGATGAAATCAATGTGATACCACTATACCTGACATAATGATGTTTTATTTTTTAACTTCTGTTTTTTTCCTTCCCCTTTTAAACACCTCTGAAATACTTTTTCCTTAGGCACATGCACCTGGTGCTAAAAGAATAAAATTAGATAGTCCAGAAGAGATTGCTAGATGGAGAGAAGAAAGAAAAAGGTAAGACTTATGCCTATGGATTTGTTTTTACTGTATTTTCCCTGTGGGAGCATGAGATGACAGCTGAAGGGCAGGAGCAACACATAACTTGCTGTTTCTGCTGTTCCATTGACCCTCCAAAACTCCTGCAGCAGTGATCTGTGGCAGAATGCATGAGCCAGAAGAGTGTGAGCTGCAGAGATTATAATAATTTAGAAGATTATAATAGAAGGCAAGGTATCAGCTGAGAAGGAAGCAGCTTTCCCAGATGCTTGATGTGGTATCCCAGGTTAGGTGAATGTCTCATTCCCTTTAGCCTCACCACGGATCACATTTTAGGTCAGAAATGTTTGTGTGGTGGTTTTTAATAATTTAAAAATCTGGAACTATTGTACTGACTATAACTGTAATACTGTGTGCAGATTTCCCCAGCTTAAGTTGTCCCAGTAGACCACACCAGGGAGTTTTCCTAATTTTTAAGGGCTCTCTGTGTTGATTGATTCTTTTCTAGTGAAAGAGAACAGAAACCATGAATGATACAATCTCAGGTCGTCTAACTTACATTGTATGCAGGGTGCAAGGTAAAATTCTCCTATAAGCAGTATTTCTCACTATTTCTTATCCTGTGATATAACAGGGTGTAACTTTTATCTTGACTGGGATTGAAGTATTTATCTCCCAGATTTGTTTTTTTTTTTTTTTTTTTTTTCTTTCAGAGTTCAGTGGATTAAAATCCACATTTTCGCAGCAGGAGAAAGATGCTGCAGGCTTTCCTCATGTCTGTTGATAATTTAGAATGTAGTCTTGCAAGTGATCAGTGCGTAAGTTTTGTTTCCACGAGCAAGAGTCCTGTATGCAGAATGGGAAGTGATATATATTTAATTTTGAGATCAGTGGTGATGAGTTAGGGCAGCGTACTAGTCACGTGGAGTTTATTTAGTGAAAAGAAACCCAGTGGTCTGATGGAATCCTACTGGTGTATCCACCTTGCATCCATGTCAGAAGGCATTGCTAATGTGTTCTTGATTTGAACTTCACTTCCCTTGATATGTTTTTACACTGTTGTGTTGAAAAAGAAAAATTAATGGAATTTATTGCAGAATTTTTTAACTGCCTCCCACCCATTTTTTCCTGTATGGAGAAGCAAAATTTCTACCTATTTAATTTCATTCTTGGAGGTTTCAGTTTTTCTTTGGACATGGTTTCCACTTTTTCTGCAAATTTCCAAAGAGCAAAGGGAAATCTTACCACTATGTCAGCACATCACAGCAGTCAACTGTTGCTTGCACCTGCTGTTCATTTTTTACAAATCTAAATAATCCATAGGTTCTTTAAAAAAAACCCTTTTTTGATACGGAAACAAGAGATTATTTTCTCCCATTTTTGAAATGCCTTCATTAACCAGACAAAAATTGGTTGTGATCTGTGCAAATATAAGTTTGGTGTTAGATTAGGCAAGTTTTGGTGCGAGATTAGTTTTCCTTCCAAGGTTTCCTTTTATTCAAAAGATGCTTGAGGGCTTGGTTTTTATTTACTTTCAATCTACATATTGCTGTTGTGGGTTTTTTTGGTGACCTAATTTTCTAATGGTGACTCCAGGGAAGAAGAGCCATACTCGTATGCAGTCTCTAAGAGAGTCTTTGCTACTCATTTTCAACTTTTCATACACTTCTCTGTTTTGGGAAGTGTTGAGGAGAGTTCCTGTCCAGCAGCTGATGCTGAGGTTTAAGTGTTGAAATGATGTTTAAGGCGTGTATGTCAGTATGTGCTCTACTAGAACATTGGGGAAGTGGGAATTGAACGTAAAATTATGAATAAGACTTTTTTTTTGTGGGGAGGGGGTGCTGCAAATCACATTAGCCTTTATCTGCATTTCATTGTAAGGGTGATGCTCTCTGCTTGAGATGGTTTTGCTGAGCTTCTGAAGGATCTCATGTTGGTTCTATAGGTGAATATGATTTGGCTGTGATACAGCACTGCTGGAAGCTTTTGCTTGCTGCAGCACAGTAAAATCAAAGGACATGAAATCGCGTGGTCACAGCCACCAACCAGAAATGGGGGATTGGAATTAGGAGTGTCTGAGCCAAGGCCACTAGATGGAGTAGTGCCTTATCTTGGTACTTCAGGCCTTCTGTGGGCATTGTATTTAGCTGTGATGGATGGGTGTAGAATGACTGCCTGGGTGGCTTTTGTTACTCTTTGTACAGCGAAGAAGCTCTATGAGCATCCTTCTTTTTTTAATTAAAAAAAAAGGGGGTGGGAGGGAGGCAGGCAGAGAGCAACAGCCAGCTGGAACTTTTGTGCAGCATTAATTGGGTCACAAGCAAAGCATCAGTTTAGTACTGAAGGACTGCTGTTGACTCACAGTAAACACTGCATTGTACAGAAAAAAGGGACACCAGAGGGAGTCTGAGCTATTAAGCAGTTTTGGTTTATGGTGACAGGAAAAAGCCTTTTTCTTTCTGGAAGCTCCAATCAGAACTAAGAATTAATCTTTTTAGGTCATTAATAGTTTGTTCCTAATTAGGTTGCAGTGATTTAATATGTGTGTTTCCATGCTGCATCCTGTCTTGCTTGTTCTTTCAGCCGTTATAAGTAATTACTTGCAGAGTTGAGATTTTTCTTTTTAATTAGCTGCTGTGTTGATCAATTGTGTATCCTGCTTAAAATCTTCAAGAAAGAGATTGTGTTTAAAGTGTAGCCTTACTCACACAGAGGAAAGAGGAGGAGGAGAGCTGGTAAAGGAGTATGTCTGGATGAAGCATGCTGGATTGGAATGCTGTTTTCCTGTTGAACCTGCTGAGCCAAGAAATCTAATTAAGTAAAGATCAATAGAGATGAAGTTCCATGGGATCTCAGGGTTTCCCTATGTTTTGCAGACAGATGGTTGTGAAGTCTGACATCAACTTTTCTTGTTTTGATTTGTCCTGTCCTTTCCAAGTGTTGAGAAATGTGCTGTCTTCAGCATATTTTTTCTTTAACATGAGCTTAAAGAGAATTATCTGCAATGCATTTCCTTAATGTGTCAGAATGAGGTATTGCTGTCTTCCCTACTCCACAAGTGAGATCTGGGTCCTGCCTGCCCATCTGTTTCTCACCAACATTTCTTGAGCAATGGCTATTAGTAAGAATGTGGCAATGCTGCTTTAGTGTTAAAGCAAATAATTAAATTTATTTTTGCTTAGCTCTTAATATAACTTTGGGGGATTTTCTTGAGGTTGTGTGTTGTGAATTCTCCCCTTCCTGCCCCACTTTCTTTATTCTCTTGGCATTGGTTTGTTCAGATAGGAATTGTCTGTTGTATTTCCTTGCAGTACATCTCACAGGCTGAGCATGTGCTAGGTGCTTGAAGTCCAGTACTGTTAAACACACCACTTTTAATTAATTTGTGGTTTTCTAGTTGCATAATGATAATCCTAGAGTAGTTGGGAATCCTCCCTGGCGTTGCGTTCATAGTAGTGAAGAATGTCATATAGAAAATAATTTCTTGTAACTTGGTAAAAGGCGAGAAGACAAAACAAAGTAGAAGGGATTTGTCAGCAGATCAAGGTAAACATAGATACAATAAAGTTTACTCTGATCTGCTGGGATAGATTCGCAATGAAACTGCCTCAACTAACATATGGTTAAATCAGATGTGGGAGAGTTAAGCCAAGATTTTATCGGCTCTGTTGGGTCATTTTTGTTCCCTTTGGGCTATCATGTCTCCTTTGCTGTTGGCTGTGCATATGCAATTAAGACCAGCTCAAGAAATTTTTGAGGCATTTTGCTCGCAGTGCTGTTCCTATTAAAATTATGAACTTGTATAACTCTTGACTCAGGAATTCATTGTGTAAACTGCTATGGAAACAGGTCTCTTTTCTGTTAGATGTTGGCAAAGCTCTGTTTCTTCACTGCTCACTAAGAGCTGCTTTACTTCAATGTTTATGAGAGCAAGATAAAGTATGCGGGCCTATAAAAAATGCATGTCTGTGGCTAATGTGCTCATTTATTGAAAAAAAAAATCTATTCACTAAGACACGTGTTATTGGTTATGCTCAGTGTCACTGTTTCCTGCCTCTAGAAGCTTTAGGGTATCCTTTCCCTACATGTCTCGTTTTGTTGGGATATATTTAATATACTCATTTTAGCCTGAAGAGCAGTTTTCTGATATTATCAATTTATTTTGAAAAACTTTGGACTGTAGAAGTGTGTACTGTTGGGAGTTGCAGCTGCTATGAAAGAGGGCTGCCTTCTCAGGCTGTACTGGCTTCATGAAGTCTGCTGTGCCAGACCATCACATCCTGATGTAACTCTCCCTTTTACAATAAGTTGCTTAGGTTTGTAAAGCCCTGTGGGGACTGATGAAGCTGTTTCTATTCAAGCTCTGACAAGTTGTTTGCAAGGCATAAGTGCTGGGGTACTTCTGCTTCAGTGGTGTTTGTAGGTAACATTTTAGGAACATCATTTTCTTAGGAGGGGTGGAAAGCTTGCCATCTTAGAAGGGTGCAAACCCAAGTCAGCTCTTGGGATTTAAGCATATCACCTTTTATGTGGGGAGGCTCAGTCAGTAAAGGCATGAGGTAAAGGCAGTGAGTAAAATGCCATTTAACATTTGAGATGAGCTGGAGAAAATAAACACAGCCACTACAGATGCTTTCAGATGTGCTTCTGCAGGCATACTGGGACTTGTGAGTTGAGCTCTCGCCAGCTGTCAGTTACTGCCTGTGTCAGCTGGAAGGGTGGTTTAGGAGAAATCTGTCAGTCTTGGCAGTTAAATGGAACTGAAAGCCTTGGTGCAGTCCATTACGGTGGCTCGTGGAGGGAGTGGTAACTCACAGGAATGAAAGTGGGAGGCATTCATGTCTCAAATCGTGTTGAGAGAGCATGTCTGAATATGCCCTTAATCAGCATAAGTGCTGGAGCATTTGAAGACTCCTTTGCTCTAGTATTTAGGGTCTTCCCTTATATTTAAAACACCCTACCCGCCCCCCCCCCCCCCCCCCCCCGCAATCTCTACAATAACCCTGGGGATGTTTTGAGCATAACTACTTGTTTTATGGCTTGCTGTCTTCCTGGGAGCCTTTGTGTTTGAAGGAAAGCACCTTCTCCTAAAACTGCGGAGCATAGGGGTCTTTGTCAGTGCAAAGCTTTTGAGATTAAAGAGTTCATTGCACGTTTGCTGGGTGCTGAGAATGTTGTAACATGGATGAGCAAATCTAACTAACAGGGAGGAGCAGAGGTAAAACATCACATCCCTGTGCTCACTTGAGCTGTATGGCAGATTTCTGGGAGAAATCCAAAGAAAATAGATGTTGACAGCTCATGTTCAAATCCTCTTAAAGGGGACAAGTTCTGTAGTGTGTTTAGGTTTGTCTTGTAGAAAATGCTTCTCTTTTTCCCTTGGTATGTGGTTGAAGATGTCTTGAATCAATGTGACACCTAGCATTCATGCTGTAATATGGGGGAAATGCATGTGATAAGATTAAAAATTTAAAGAAAGATTCATGTCTTTTTTGATAGCTATTTTTAGTGAGAAGCTGTTCTATGTTTCTCTTTACTCCATTTTAATAGACATCAAATATTTATTCTTTGTGTTTCTATCCAGAAACTGGGGGAGCGTGTGCGTGTGTTTCTCATTTACCACCTTTATCTCAAAGCACTGGCATTTAGCTAACTAATGTTTGCAGAGCAAGTAGTGTAGCCATTTTTGGGCTTTGATGGTAAAAAGCCTGCTGCCCAGGCTCTGCATGTTAGAACCAGCGAGGCATTTGTCTGGATGGAAGGATGTTATGGGAGGTAGGGAATGGAAGAGATGGGATGTTTTGGGAGATGGTTGTAATAGTAGATTTCGTTTCATCTGCATGCTTTGGCAATTTTTCTTGAACCTGGAATTAAAAAGGGGCAGTAATTCTGGTGAACTTGAGGTCAGTGTGCAAGCACAATGTTAAATATTACTCGAGAAGGAACTTGTGTGCTTTTCCCTGTCATATTAAGGAATCTTGTGCACCCAGATGCTGTTCATATAACCTTTTATTTTTTTACAAGAACTCAGCAGTTAGTTTGCTAAAGGTATGTCATTCAAATAATCCAATTGAAGCTCCATAGAAATAATATAGCATGACTAAATCATGCTGTTATGTGCTGGGGCAAAAAGAGGGTCCATGACTGTAACCAAACTGTTTGTCTGTACCACCTTGCTTGGTGGTATGGTAAATCTAATAATGCTAACGTGATAGATTTTTAGAATTTTGTTTTTATTTTGTTCGTTGCGTCTGGATATGTAAGTCTAAATGCACTCAGGTTTCTTTTCCTCACTAATGCCTTTTTAAGAAAGAAACAGTTGAACTTCCTTGAAATTTTTAAAAAATCATTAATGTTTATAGAGGAAGCTGATTTGGTAAAGGGGGGAATTGAGAAACTACAGTGGATCCTTTAAGTGCCAGTGAAACTATTTTTTTTTTTTCTAGAAATTTTCCTACTTTGGCAAACATTGAAAGGAAGAAGGAAATGCAGATGCAGAAGGAGGAAAGGGGAGAAGTGCTGACTACCCAGCAGTTTGGGTAAGTGTTTTGAACCAGGCTTGTTGCTTTCCTCCCACAAAAGTATGCTCTCTTACTGTGGTCTCCCAGCACTTGCTGCTTCCACTGTATACAGAATCTGGCTGCCCTTTAAGAGAGGACAGGCCATTTGGCAAACTGCTCATGTAATATTTTGTTTACTTCATAGTCCTTCAAAGTCCACTTCAGTTAAACGAAACAATAACTACATTAAAAATCTGGTATTCTGGCTTGTTTGAGAAAATCACTTTCTGGTGGCCATTCATTAGATCAGCATAACGTTGGTCTCTTAAGAAGTAGTAATGGGGGCAAAAGTCATGCACCATAATGATTCCACATTATTTAATCCTTTATTACCTGAAAATGGCCAACAGAGATTTTATTCTTACTTTTTCTCCTTTCTGATAATAAATCAGTAGTCAAGTGAGGAGGGTGAAAAGATAAAGATGATGGAGGGTAGAAAAAAGAAGCAGCATTACTTAAGTTATAACGAAAACTGTATGAAAATAACATTAAATCTATCTGCTACAATTGTTCTAAGCTAGTGGTTACTCGTCTTGGATTTTTATCTGTTCATTGCCTTATAAATTATTTTCCAGCATGGTTTTGTTCTTCTCTCTCAGTTTCATTGTTAGCTGGAACCAGCTAACTTCATTAGCTCTGCTTTAGGACCTGTGGGAAGATTGTTTTGTTAAAAAAGATGTTATAATGAGCCACACTCCTAAAATATCATTTGTTTAAACTAGAATGACTGAGCTGGAAGACAGGAGCAGACTCAGTCCTAAGGGGCTCTTCTCTTGCTAAATGCCATTTTCTGCTGCATGGAAGTGCAGCTGGGGTTTGCCTAGCTTTTTGTGTAGGGGATGACAGCGAACAAAACAAAACTTGCAAACTTGCACCATGGTAAAATGGTTGAGTTAGTGCAGAATAAGAAGTTAGTGTAATTTTTTAGATATGGACAGTGCAAATTACCTTGTTGAAGCATGTTCTTCAGAAGATCCAGCGCTTGCCTGCCCCCACTCAATCAGTTGCCTTTCATGACTGAAAGGAAAGGTTTATAGAAGACTGAAGTAAAACTTCCTTTAAAGGATATAAAGTTGCAGGAGTGCTTTGCACCCAGGGAACCAAACCTGGGCATTGAAACTAAAGCTGCAAACATATATATTGTATATATATGTGTATATATAACATATATATTATGACATTTGTCACAGTAACAAACTCTTTGATGTCTACAGGTTTTATTTGCTAACTTTTGTGGCTGTGAGTCAGATGCATCAAGTAGCCTTAAATTTCCATCAGCAATTCCATACTGTTACATTTGTTAGTAGGTTTATATCTGGAAAACTCTTTGGAAAGAAAAGCCCTCAAAATTGCAGGTTCTTTACGTCTGTGTAGCAATTTTTTATTCTAGTTCATTCTAGAAATCTCTTCTTCTTCCCTCCTTCCCCTTAGCACTCTAGACTTGGTGAACTGTCCATAATCTGTTGTTTCTGCTTTGTATATCAGCAGTAAAGATTCTGGAATTGGTGCTTATCTGGCAAATTTACTGATGTGTGAAGAAAAAATAGAATACAGCCTGTTCCCTGCAAGCTGTACTATTAAAGCAAATAGCTAAGTAAGATTTAGAAAGGATTAGATGCTCAACACTTCCATGGTGCTTTCCATTTGTGGTTGTCAAAAGTGCTTTGCAACTCCTAAGTCTCAGCATCCCTGTGTGTGAGATGAGAGATGCAGAAGGACCACTTTGGAAGCCTGTCTGTCTCACAACACCTGAGTAATAGTGCACAGCTCTCCATGCCCTCTGAATGGAGAATGAAGAGCAGGATATCTTCCAAGGGAATGGCAGAAGGCAGATACCAAGCTGATGTCTGTCGGGACATGTTTTTGACCTTGGGGTTTCTTTCTGGGTGTTTGAGGCCCTTGAGAATTTAGAAAGTTGTTTCTAACCCTTGGTCAAGGACAACAGCTGTAATTAAGACTGTATTTGCTCAATATCGTCTAGGTTGTGCAACATGCTGAATTTAGAGCCTGGTTGTACAAATTGAGAAATTTGCAGTTTTTTCTCTTTTTGGAGTTGAATCATAGGAGATAATATTAGCCTTCTTTTGTGGGTGAGGGACTGATGCACTGGAAGGCAGTGGTTTGCCACTTGTGCCACAGGAACACTGTGGTGGGTGATACCATCAGGGATGAGCAATCAGTGTTAGACACTGTCGTGAAATGACTGGAGAATGAAATTAAATATGTTTTGTTGTGATATAAAGTCATTCTGAATGCTATGACAGGCCCTGTTCTCCTCTAAAGAAGGACTTGATGAAGCCAGAAAAGCATGGAAGAGAGGAATGCTGGTAATGGAAACATTTCTGAACAAACAAAGTAGCGGGTGGCTTGAAAGGGCTGTGGGATGGAGGCCTAGAAAGTTTGCATAGGTGGAAGAGGTGAATAAAGTGTAATTACACGCTGTTTCTTGTAACTCAAGAAGGATGGGGTACTAAATGACTTGTTTAGACCTCAGAATGAAGACAAACAAATAGAAGTCCTTTGTCATGAAATATTAACACCTTGCTGCAAGATTTTAGCAATGCCAGACAAACACAGCATCCCACGTGAGAGATGGCAGGATCTCAGCCATGCTGTAGGTGAGGCTGAGGCAGGGAGGACTGATCAGAACCAACCATGGGGCTCATTCAGAACAGGAGATCTTGTGTAGTTTTTGCTGTTGTAATGTACTGATGATTAGTTACAGTCCTGTTTTGTTGAATTAAGTTTCTGTTCCTTAGAAATAAATATTTCCAGGAAGCTTCAGCTGTCCCTTCTGTATTTGCTTTTCTCTCTTGGTCACATTTATTCTTGTATCTATAGAATTCGACCAGAGTTTGTTAAGCTTTCCAGGTATATTCCTATCAACATGTGTTTATAGGATAACCTGGAAGATAATGGAGCTGTGAAAGATAAGTAGAACCAGCATGCTGTGCTCTTCCTATGTTTCAGGACTTGTTATTTTGTTTCAAGTTTAAAAAAATGCATTATCCTAATGGACATTTCTTTTATTTCTTTTCCTTGGAATGGAAAAGATGAATGGCATGTTGGTTGGAGGCGGGAGTAGGTAGTCATTGCAGCTGATGGTGTCAGATGGCTGAATGGATTTGGTGCAGCAAGATACTTCTCAGAGCTGTAACTAAGGAAAAAGAGACTTCACCAGTGAAAGAATGTTTATAGTAGTTGCTTTCTTTTTAACTTCATGTTGCCACTGGTTTGAATTTAATGCTCAAGTGAAGAGAGTATTTGTTGACTTTGTTATCTGAAATAAAAACGCCACGTCCTCATGCTGCAGGTTATTGAGGAACTTTATTAGCCCATGTACCTTTGGCTTGTCGAAAACTAAAAACTAAAGTGATGAGCTTCAAACTGTTAATTCAATTCCTGCTTTGTCCCATTGCCCTGCCTGAGATGAGGTGTGACTGATTTTACAGTCTGTCACCTCATGTTAGCTGAAGTGGTGTAAGTCCTGGCATCATTCTGTGTTGCTGAACCTTAAACAAAGGCCTGAGCTATTTGGTTACATCAGTTGTTTTTATTCTCATAGCTTATCATCTGTATGAGCTTTCTGTTTCTATTCTCCAGCAAAATGAAGGGGATGTGGAAACCTCCAGAAAATGGAGAGGCTCTTGGGCATCAACGAAGACACAGGAGAAGGCAATGGCGCCCGTTCTGGAAGAAATTTAGGAAAAATGGTGGTGACAATCATGGACCTAGAACTCAAAATGAAGCCAATGGACCAGAAAACAGCA
Organism: Anomalospiza imberbis; assembly: GCF_031753505.1. Classification (NCBI taxonomy): domain Eukaryota; kingdom Metazoa; phylum Chordata; class Aves; order Passeriformes; family Viduidae; genus Anomalospiza; species Anomalospiza imberbis. Next base: position 85,968,816 of record NC_089682.1, read on the forward strand.
CATGTGAAAAGGAACATGAAAAGCAAAATGCTTTGGCAGACAAAGCGTATGAGAAAGACGTGGACCCTCTTGGTCTTCTGGCAAACGGTGATGTCGGTAAGATGAAGGAACTTGGAGAAGTTTTATTTTAAATAGTTTTTTTAAAGTGTAGATGCTGAGACTTTGTGCTTGCTAGTCACCATTTTGGAAGTCTGATATGAAGTTTGTGTGCAGCATTTACATGTTCTGATGAAAATATTGTACAGTAGTCTAAAGGCCATGCAGCACCAACTTAGGTTGCTAAATTAACATTTGAGATAAGAAAATATTTATAAAACAAGAATGAAGTACTTCAGCAAAATGATTTTTAAAGACTGTTAAATATCCCTTTGTGGTTTTGAAAAAAACAGTATTTAGAAAGGGTAAACAAATAGATTTCCTTTTATGCGTTAAGTGAATTACTTAAAATGTTGGTATTTGAATTGTTATTACTCTTGATATTCTCCCTATGTACGTGTTCTCTGAAGTATTCCTGCATAGGTTTTTTTGGGTTGTTTTTTTTTGGTGGATTTTTTTTTTTTTTGTGAGCATGTTTCCTCATGCTGGCAGCAGTATAAATTCTTCACATCTAACTATTTATAATACAGTCATCAGTGATGCAGTACTCCTAGAATATGACATGTAAGCTGACTTACACTCTGGCTATTTTTAGCAACTAGGGTAGAATACATTCCCTGGAAAGATAGTCTGGCTGAATTTTTCCTCTTGAAAACATAATCTTCAATTAGTGAGAACAAGAACTCAACATCCCTATGCAGTTTGTTTATTCCATTAATCTTTGCGTGTTGGGAAACTTAAGAATGCTTAAATATATCTATTTTTCCCTGCAGCATCTGTGTTTTACTTAATGATAAAAGGTCTAATTATGCCAAAGTACAGCTAGTAACCTCTCTTATAGTAGGTAGAAAAGGAATGTGGTACTCCCTTATTACACAGTATTAAAGCTAGTTGCAACTTTTTATACAATTGAGAAATATAGCCAGAACAAATAATAACAAACACAATATAATTAAGCAGAATTAAAAAAAAATACAGCCCAAATCCATGATTTTACTGTATAGATGCATCTTTTTGATTCTCCTTTTTTTTTTAATCCCCCCCAACTGGCTTCTAAATCCTTCTCCTTCATCTCAGAACTAAATCCAGCAAAACTTCAAAACATATTATGAAATCCTCTCTCTCTTTACCTACACTTGATAACAAAATTATAACTATATTTGGTATACAAAGAAGGAAGCAGAAAGCTCAAGCTTGTGTTCAGGAAACTTCTTGTTTCAGTAGCTTTGCTGGCAGGACTACAAACCAGTGGAGGCACCAGTTTGCCACCACCTGTCTGTAGAGGGTAGACAAATGTGGGGGGTTTTCTGTCAGTCCACAGCACTGAGCAATGGTGCCAAACATCAGGTGTGTGTGGTGCTGAGACGAGGATTTGGCGGCAAGGCTGGCTGTTGGCAGGATTGATGGGAAAAATCCCTCTTGCCTTTTCGTTCCCTGCAGAATCTGACAAGGATGAGGCAGCTGAGGAAGATGGCAGACTGGGAACGATGGTTGTCCCCAGGCAGGTGACCTCTGCCCTTAGCGCACTGTCGGTCAACTATGGCAGCGCATCCGACAGCGAGCCCGAAGGTATGTAGAAACAACTTCTGCCCTTCTCCTCTCCCCTTCTACCCTGCAGTGACAGGGACTACAAGCCAGACTGTGGCTTTTTTTGCTGTCCTTTTCTCAGCAGCATGTCCTAGGTTGAGAGAGGAGGCATAAAATGTCTTTGATTAAGTTGTCAAATTTCCCAAGCCTTTTCTCCTCTAGCTGGGGGAAAATAAGGAACCTGTTTTCAGTCTTACTTCAAATCATGTTTGAATAGTAACAGGAAAAAGCTGTTATTGTCAATCCATGAACTAATTTCCACATCCTTGAGGGCTTTTTTCCATAGAAGGCTGCTGGGTGTTGCAGTAGGACTTGAACTCTGTTACTTGGATTTTATGCTTCTCTTGAGTGTATGCATCAGTGTGTGGTGCTGCTGCTTGTTTTTGCGAATATTTACTATGCCTTACCTGCCGTGGGTGGCCTACCCAAAGTTAGAGAGCATCTAGCAGACAGTGAATTGAGCTTGGGCATCCTGTGCCCTAACTGTACAATGATTTTCTCAGCAGCCAAATTTGCAGCAAGCTATAATGTGAAGCAATGTACTTCTTAAACAATAAGAAGACAGGGGTTTGAAAATCTCAATTCCTTTTATTTTTCTTTTTGTGCTATAGAATTGAAATACCTTGTTTTCCTTTCTGTGAATGTTTAGAGATTATTCTTTGTATTCAAAAAGAAAACCTAAACCAAACAAAACTCTCCCTTCCTCCAAGTAAACCTTGAACATCTTCACATCAGGCTGTGTGAGCAAGAATAGTACTAATGAACTGCCAGCACATAGGGATATGAGCATGTTGAAGAGGCTTTTAAGTTTGAGATGAAAGTGTGTTCTTTTTCTTTAAGAAATCCCTGTCAAGACTGCAACAAAAGCTGAGAAAAACCAGGCTGTGCTCAGAAATACACCTCAAACTACTCCTGCTCCTCAGAGTCGGAAACCAAATCAAAACCGCCCAGAATGCTCAGGCACAACGTTAAGGAGCTCGAATTCAAATGCACGTCCCCCCAGAGGGCCTGATAAGTGGGGCAGGAAAACATTACCTCGCCTTCCCAAGCGCCGTCCGACTCTGCTGGAAATGGTAAGATGCTAAAATAATGCCTCCTATGCAAGAGTAGAACTATTTGTGAATGTTTCTCCTCTTCCCTGTGGGAAGTTAGAGCAGTCTGTTAGCACAGGGCCTGGCTTAAAAGTGGGCATTTAACTTGGAGAAGGTGGAGATGCTTTAACAGACAAATAGAAATTCCCTGGCGTGCATTCAGGTAACAACTGACTTTGGTAAGCAAGAGATGACAACTGAATCATGTGTCTGAAATGAGCTGCACAAGGAGCAAGCCCTTTGTTCCTGCCTCTTCTCTTCCCTTCCCTGTGGCAGTATCCATAGGTTTTGATAATGTGTAATCCAAGCAGCCATGATCTGATCTTTTTGCTCCCAGCTTTGCTGTTCAGCCACCTTCCTCTGCTGGAGGAGCACACAGTTCTTTTTGCACATGCAAAGAGATCTTGTTGAGAAATGTGTTGGTGACTTAAAATACAGAGTGGTGTTTAGCTGCAACCTGCTTGCAGAAGGGTTTCTTCTCTAGGCATGTTTAGATCAATCTTAGGAAGGGACACCGCCTTGAGGAGCAGCAGGTTGGTGTCTCTGAAGGGTAGAAAGAGGTTTGTAGGGTTGAGACCAGGGTATTCCCAGTAGCAGTGCAAAGCAATCCATTTGGCCACAAAGCTTAGTGTCTTTTCTTTAGAAAGCTTTAACAAAACCTTGGAGATTTTATTGTATTTATTACTCAAAAGCAGTACTACTCTTGTGATTCTATAAATGGCATAAAGCTCCTCCATCAAGGGAGAACTTGCAGTGGGCAAAACACAGGAGAAAGCAGGGTGCCACTGACATCAGAGCTCTGAAATAGCACAGGATGTTTCAGCAAGAGATACATGATAAGGTACATCCCAAGTTGCTGATGTGGGAGAAATCCCTCTGTAGTCTTTTTAGTACATAGTACCATTGCTGCCAAGAATTAAAGTTGTAGTGACTGAAAAGGAAGTCTTTGTCTTTTGTGTAGCTCCCTAAGCATGCAATTGCCTTTATCACTTGCTCTCCAAAGTTTTTGACAATCAAAGCAGTGACAACTCTGGAAGAAAGTCAGATAAAGTCCCACATGCTGAGAGAAGCTGGCAGTATGTAGGAAACCTGAGTTGAAGCTTGCCAGTATAGTCCATTTTTAAAATTGGATTTTAGTGAGGTGTTTTTGCCTTTTCAAATTGCTCAGAGTTGTTTTTAAAGAATGTGTATTGTGGCTGTGCATCACAGAGGAGGGCCTGAAGTTTGCAGGTAGGCTTTCACTGTCATTAGAGAAATGGTTAAGAGTGCAAAAACCTTGAGAGAGAGCAAGGTTGAAATTTTACAAAATGGATCCAGAAAGTGCATTAGAACGCTAAAAAAAGGTTGTTGTGTCAATGAAATGATGCTTTAAAAAAAAAGAAAGGGAGGTAGGAGAATAGCTGCAGGTATCTCTTGCCAGTCATTCAGCAATGAGCTTGGGCACTACTAAAACATGCTTATCATAGACATGCAAACACTAATGTGTATTTAGTCATTCTCTGTGCTGACAAAATCAAAAGTATGTGTACTGTCACTCCACTGATACCCATCCCGCATTAAAAAATGAAATACAAAGATACAGTCTTTGATAGGGTGATCTCTGCAGCCCAGCTGGGCCGTAATTTGGCTGTTTGGGAATTTGCCAGCTTCTCCCAGTCAAACAAAGAGAACATCACTATGCTGTCCCTTGTCTGCCCTGAAGTACATCTCCTAGTCCACATGGAAAATTTCTGAAGGCTTATTTTAGGTGTCAGCTGCTTGTAACACATCTTAGCAACTGATCTAAGTAGAAATATTCAGACTTAAAAGTGGCTGGTTAAACTACTGTTGAAACTTGTAACAAAAAAAAAAGCTTTTTGGTGACATTACAAGCCAAACTTAGCCAAATCTCCCACAGTGTGTAATACAGCTCTCCTGCAAATGATCAAGTAGTTACAGATTTAGCCTCTTGGCTCAGATTGTGTTTGTTCATACTACTAGATCCTGCTGACACTCGCAACGAAAAAGGTTCATGCGGCTCCTCTGGCTGATAGGTTTCTTTTTCCTGCTACCAAAGTGAACCTCAGTGAAGTTAAAGTCAATGAGGAAGGCCTAATTGATTAAGCTACTAGAATTAGGTTGGTGTATGTATTATAGCCCAGACCAGTTATTGCTGTTTAAATCCATGGTCTGGTACCTGATGAAAGATGCCCTTTCCTTGTATTTATCTTTTACTCATAGGGGGTTTAAATTAAAAATGCATGGGGTATTAAATTGCAGATACAGTATAACTCAAAGTGTGAAAAATGATAATAGACCTACTACCTTGATGTACTGGAATGCATGGCCTGGTATTACAGTCCATAATATGAGAACATCATTGTCTCTGGTATAGCAGTCTCCAGCCCCATATGTCCAGGACCTGTGTGAGAGAGCCAACTGTTTTAACTTGAAAGATCTTGGAAATTACTGAGTAGATCAGTATATGTTGCTATGCTAGTATCAGCTACAGAGCAATGGAGGGAAATGTGCATCATCTTCTCTTTTTTTTTAATTTCCAGTTACTGGCCCAGGACATCCGACATGAAAGGAATGTGATTTTGCAGTGTGTTCGATACCTCATCAGAAATAACATGTTTGGACTTCATCTTAAAACAGAACCACAGGCTGAAGCAGCAACTGAACAGTCTTCTACACCTACAGCAGAGCCTTCTATGGAAAAACCTGATGAATCTAATTGTTCTTGTAGCTCTGACCTTCAGTTAGAAGGAGGACAAGAAGTTGCATTATTAATAGCCCAGGGTGAGAAAGAACCTGTGGATCAGACTTCACAGACGGCTCAGTTGGCAGATGAGGACACATGGGAAACCCCATCAATTCAGTGTGAAGGAGCACCATAGAGGATGTCTGTTATGGACAGTAAAGGCTCACGTTTTCTACCCAACTGATGCTTTTTGAAAGACATCAGTGTAACAAAAAATCATTAAAGTACATACTTAGAGCTGTTAAAACCACTTTCCTGATCTGTTCTGCCCTAGGTGGCCATTTCCTTGGAAAACATGTCGAGTAATTCCATTTCCACATGGCACAAAGGCAGCAGTGGCACAGAGTATGACCTTCCCTAGAGTAGATGCGGATCCCTGCTCTAGAGCTTCAGAATTCCGAGTGTCTTACTTTCTTATGAAACGTGTGTGAGTCCAGCCCCAGAGCCAAGTAGGATGGATTTTCATGTGAAGTTATGGTCTGATGTGTGTAGAGTATCTTGAGCGTCCAGAAGTATTTCAGTGTAGTTTCAAAATGGCAATTCAGTGCACACTGTTTCACTTCAGCTGTTTTAAGATATATCCAATATTAATCTAAAATAGCCAGTGTAAAATATGGAAGATATAACTGACCTGGCTCAAAAAGTACTGCTTGTCCCTGAATTAAGTTGTTAATTGAGCAGAGAAATTTAAATGAGGGTGCGGATTTTATTTATTAAAAAAAAAAAAGATACAATGACTGCTTGCATCAGTGCTGGGTTGCTGGTTGAGCTCACATGCCCAATATTGTGCTTGAACTTCTGTTACAGTTATTGCCTGACAAATTAACTCCTGAAGCAAACCCTCAATATCATTATTGAAGTTTAGAAAGCTTACCAAGAGTTACTGGTTACCTTTTGCATATGCATTGGGAATTTATTAGTTGGCCTTCTGGAAGAATGCCTTGGTACATTGTTACAATGCTCCTACAGCACCCAGTGATTGGTTTTCTTCATGGGTTTGTGCATACATCCGTAGTGTTGTGAGCACTAAAAAAGAAGCATCAGCCAAGGTTTAGAAACTAAATTTAGTCTTTTGATTATATTGTGCATTTGTTTGTCAGAATGCTTCTTATCAAGGGCAGGTGTTAGATTGTCACATTGACACTGAAAACACCACAAAAAGACTCTATTCTCAAAACCTACACTTCAGAATCTGCTCTTTGTCTTTTAGTCATGGTTAAATGTCACAGTTAACTCTCAGGGACTGGCTTTATTTTCTTTGCTAGAAGTCTAGCCTTCCATTCCACCACCTGAAATAAGGAGACTCACATGGGGCTTTTTTATTGCCTAATAGCTACATTTTCTTTCCTTTAGTTCCTTAACTTGTGCCACACATCTCATTTGTGGAGTGTAGGAAACAAGAAGTAGTTGAAAATTCTATCCTGCTGCTCTGCTATTTATAACTACAACTGCGTATTGTGTTTGTAATGCACTGTCTAAATTTATGGAATTATATAAATACCAACACCCTTGTAAAAGTTGTGTGTCTCAAGGATATATGTGCAGAATAGAAGCAGTGATCATAAACATTTATATTTCCAAGGCAGATGATTCATTCTTCCCATGATGATCTCACGAGCCATCTCAATCTCACTGACTTGCCTCTGGCTCTTACAATTTACTGCAATGAAAATACCAACGAAGAACACTCAGCCACGGAGATCTGGCACTCGAGCAGAACCTGGCTTCAGAGTGGAGTGGTACCACTGCTGTTGAAAGCATAAAGCTGCGGGGAAAAAAATGGATGTCTTAATTTGCTATGAAATTGCACTTTAAACAACCCTGTGTCCTATCAAGGTGATGGCAGAGCTTTCTTTGACTGTACCCTTTGACTTTGTGTTTAAAAAGATGGAACCTTTACCAAGAATTCTTTATCCTGTTGTCATTATGACTTAAGAATATTAAACTTTCACACAAAACCAAAAAATGTCAGAAAAAAATCTTTTTTAAAGTCTGTTTCATATAGATACAAAGAAGTAGGTTTCTTTATATGGAGATCTGTACATGGCATAAACCAGAAGTTTTAACCTAGGACTTGTTGCATACATTAAGAACTGTTATTTTTCTCATAACAAGCCATTTCTGCCAACTCATATAGCAGCCATGTGGAGACAGAAACTGCAGTGATGTCAAACCCTGAATTGCAGTCTTGGTCAATGGTAGAAGGTATCTGTCCCTTTCTTTTTCCCCACTTTTCTTTTTGTGTTATTCCAGATCACATTCAGACTTCACATACCTTGTCCTGCCCATCAAGGATGTGCTTTCTTAGTACTTTGGATTCAGCCTTTGTATAGGAAAGGTGCCACAAGGACCTTCTCTGGTACTCTCAAAAGCCTGCAGGCTTTTCTGGTCCCTGCATTTCTATCTGCTCTGGGTTAGCAGAGGTGGGTTTTGTTCACTTGAATAAAATACCTCTCTGTGTCTGTAAGAAGAGCTTGTTGTTTCTGGCATGCTGCTGGAGCCAGTGCTTTGTGTAGCTTTTAGCTTTCTCATTCTCTTGATTTGCTGTGGTAGCTACTTAAAGTTTTTTTTTTGCAGTGTTATTAAGAAAAAAAAAATCCTACTGCTCAGTCTTTGTGACTCACTTTAGATAAAAATATTCCAGTGACAACCTTCACACTTATGAAATTTTATTTTTTATCTTTCTTCTTTTATAACTTAGCTACTGAAAATGTAGTTGTAGGCGTCTAGTTTAAATTCAGTTCCCTTGGGCTTTGCTGATTTTTGTTTGTTTTAAACCCATCTCACCTACTGGGCTAGAAGAGTGGAGAGAGGGAAGAAAAAATCAAGACTACTCATTTGTGGAGGTGCAGCTTAGGCAATTTAGGCTTGCCTATGGACAAAATCCTTTGTGCTACAGCACAGCTGCTCCTGCAAGGGTAAGGAAAACAAGTGGTGTGTGCATTTCTAATCTGTGTGACTCCTTGGTCAGTGAGGGCTTTTGCAACTGATTTTACATGTTGATGTTGCAGTCCTTGCACTGAAAGCACAGGAGAGGGGATGGTTTGATTAGCCCTGCACCAAAGGGAGGTGCTGTCCCTGCTGCCAACATTCTGGGTTCTCTGTGTCATGACTGGGTGTCCCTCGTGTTTCCCCTTGTTCCTGTGACTGCTAATCCAAGTCATGTGGTGCAGTCATTATTCAGAATGACAGTCATGCAGTCCTAGCAGATCTTAGATGTTTGAAAAATGCTGAGGAATAAATACAGGCTCTTTGGGCTGGTTGTTCTGTCAAAGGCAGAAGTCTGCACTGGAATGCTGCATTCCCCAAGCTGTCTATCCAGCACACTGCTTCGTTCTGACTGTCTGGGAAAGCAAAATACAATTGGAGAAAGTTCATGAGGACTGGAAAGAAAACAAGTATCAGTTCAGGAGGATCTCAGGCCCTACAGGCTCATCAGCTTCACCTTTACCCCAGAGAAGGTGGAATAGATAAGCCTAGAAACTATTTCCAGATGTAGTAAAGACAGTTATAGAACAATAGAATGGCAGAGGGTTGGAGGGGGCCTTAAAGATCATCTGGTTCCAGCCCTCTGCCATGGCCAGAGACACCTTCCACTAGACCACGTTGCTCAAAGCACCATCTAACCTGGCCTTGAACATTTCCAGGGATGGAGTATCCACAGCTCTTCTGTGCAAACTATTCTAGTGCACAGCACCCACACAGTAAAGAATTTCTTCCTAGTATCTATCATACAAGAAGGAGTTTAGATTTAGCCAGCAGTTTTATGAAGGAGGAATGCTTTATCCTTTGGCTAGTCTTTTACAGAGAGATTACTTGCTAGATTGGCTGAGGAGAGGGCAGTAGCTATTGCTCCTTGTAGATTTGACAAGGCTTTAGATGCTGTGTCCTATGAAATCCTTATTGGTGAGGTACAGACTGGGTAGGTGGATGATGAGGTAGATTGAACACTTGCTGAAGTGCCAGGCTGAAAGGGCTGTGATCAGTCACCAGCAGGTTGAAAGAAGCGATCCTTTCTCTCTGTTCAGCACTGGTGATGTCCATCTGGAGTGCTGGGTCCTGTGCTGGGCTGCCCAGTGTGGGTGAGACATGGACATAGTGCAAGTCCAGTGCAGGGCCACAAAGCTGATGAAGGGATTGGAGCATCTTCATTATGGGGAGAAGCTGATAGTGCCTGGAGAAGAGAAGGTTCAGGGGGCTTTTATCCATGTGGATAGACACCTGATGGGGGAAGTAAAGATGTAGCCAGGATTTCCTCTGTAAGTGCCCATGGACAAGACTTGACAAAAGCACCCCTAATAGAAGGAAATACAGGAAATCTCTTTTAAATATCAAGAAGAAATGTCTTTACTTTGAGAGAGGTCAAACACTGACACAGATTTCTCAGAGATGTTGTGGCATGTCCATCCTTGGGGATATTCAAACCCTGACAGGATGCAGCCCTGAGCAGGCTGCTGTGGGTGAGAGCTGGGAGGGATGATCTCCAGAGGTGCTCACCAGCCTCAGCTGTGCTGGGACTGTGCAGGCTGAAGAGGATGTGCTGCTCAGATTTGCTTGTTGGTGCAAAACACTTGCTGTGAAGGCACTGTCCCTAATGAAATGACAGAGCAGACAGATCCCATGGGCTGCCCTGCCTACACAAGGCTGATGAACTGCATCAAGTATTGAAGAGAAGGTCCAAGCTCAGCACCCACGACAGCTGACACGACTCTATGGCCTACATTTGTCCCTAGTGTTTGCCCTTGTGCAACCTTGAACTGCAGCTCTGTGCATCAATTTGCAGAGAGGGATGCTAAATCCAACACTTCAACTGTCCCTGCAGTGCAATTTGAGATGGATGAATGAAAAATGCTGTGTAAGTGTTGGGCTTTGCTGTTACTTGGTGAGGTGAAAAAGAGTCGTGTCGGTCTGGGTATTCACTGGCGTAGTCTGGGAGTGCTCAATACCTGAAAGAAACTCCCACTCTCCCTACTCTTCATTACTCTTCTGGCTTATGTTGTGTGACTCTCTTCTTAAATTGTCCTCTGATTTCTAAATATACCCTTCAGGGGGTGGCTCTTGTTTGGCAAGGCAGCTTTCTTGGCAGGGCATAATTTTTCCATCTTTTTTGTATACATAAAGGAAGCTGTATAGACTGTGCATGAGCATGGGCTCTTGTATGAGAGCAATACCAGCTCAGTAAAATAAAACTTTGTGCGCTGAGGAGTATCTGACATATTGAAACCCCTAAGTGGTCATAGGAGCAGTTGTTTTGGATGAGGGGAAATCCAGAGTAGATTTAATTTTATTTCAGGTTGACTAAAGTCTTAAAGAAAACTCTGATATGGGTACTTGTTGGGGAAAGAGAAACAAGAAATTGGAACAAGTGCAATGTGTAGTTGGAGGGAAACAACAAGTTTGTTTTCTATTTGTCACAGCAAGCCGTGTACTGAGTTGTTAAAACTGCTTCCCCCTCCAGTCTCACCACCTTGCTTTCTAAACACAGGCTGATGTTCTTGAATGGTGTCAGTATATCATTGGCATTGGGGAAGATGAAAGAAAATTGCACCAATATTTGTCTATACTGATCTATGCTCTCTTGACTAGTGGATATCTGTTCAGAGCTGGGTGCCTTTTGAACTCTATTTCCTTGGCAAATAGGTGGGGTGAAATAACTAGATTTCCCACTGGATTGACTTATGGATGGATCTGGGCAAAAAGGATATTTTTTCAGTTCCAGAAATGGCTTAAACATGCCAAAGTACACCTGTTTATAATAATTTCAGAAGAGATTTCTTTCTTATGTTTGTCCAGAGTATAACATTTGTGAAACATTGGTTTTAGGTTGGTGAAAACTGTCATTTCACTTGGAACAAAAGCATTTTGTTTCTGTTAAAACAGAAATGACGAAACCAGTGCAGATCTTCCTCAGTGTGGGAGAAGGTAACTCCCCACTCCCAGGCTCCCAAGAGAGGGCAGCTTGGAGTGGCCCCCTTGGAGCATGCAGGGCTGGCTGATCCCATCTCCTGCCTCTCCGTGGCTCCACTTGGCCAGAATGTATGTCTCCTGGTGGAGAGAGAACCAGGATGCTTTCCTGAGGGGCTGCATCTCTCACCTGGGAGGCTAGACCTCTGCAAAATAAAATTTTAAAAAAACAAAGCCAGAGCATGCTGGAGAGAGGCAAGGTGCTGCTTGGAGAGTTCTTGGTCAGGGATCCATGGAGGCTTCATGTCTTTGGGATGCCCATCTCCCAGGCAAGTACTTTTATTAATTTTCTTGTTAATCAAAGATGTCTGCTTCCTCACCTCCTGCGCCTCCTCTTCCTCCTGTTCCTCCTCTGCCAGAAATGGAAAGTGTAGTCCAAGCTCTCTCTCATTTGCTGGAGCTACTAAGTAAACCCAACCTGAATTGGAAAATAGCAGTGGGATTACTTAAAACCACATTTCTCAGCAAGTTCATGGTTTTTAAAACTCTTAATTCTGCTGTGCTTAAATTTAAACCCTCTTTATTTTCTTTTGGTCCCTTAGCAAAGAGGTTTTGACTTTCAAGGGCAAGATGTCAGTATTGTACCAGGCAACATTGGAGGGAAGCTGATTGCATCATATAACAGCAAAATGTTATTGCAGATTTCCAAAAGTAGAGCTGTTTTCCTCGCCCTTCTAAAATTCATTCTGAATTTTGGTGCCTGTCTGGTCTTTTGTGTTTTTAGGTGATACTGTTGATAGGTATTTTCTCACAAGAGAGAATGAAATTTGTCTGCCCTTGCACCATGGAGAGAAAATAACAATACGGGAAAAATAGTCTTCTTTTATTGTCATTTGGTTTCATGGCCAGGAGCACAATTTCCATCTCAGTTTCAGATGACCCTTTCAGAGAACTTGGTGTCTGTGAGCCCATGACTTCCATCCACACATGGGAACTCAGAGCTGATGTCTGAGCTTCTGTGACACCTCCTGAGAAAACCCCAAGGTGACCAGAATCAAAGTCTGATGCTCTCCAAGAATGAAGGTGTGTGGAGGGAGCAGCATTTAGCTTACTGTATGTATTTATTTTTTAAAGTGGACATAAATAGTCTTTGGGTATTGTAGTTAAACATATATATTGGTAAAATAATGTACATTTCCAATATTTATGAGATTCATATCCTCATATTGGTGGTTCCAGGACCATGCCAGGCAGGAACCTCCATCCCCTTTGCCTGCAGGAGTGCTCCTCACTTTCCGTCATGGAAAATACTGGGGGAACCCTGGCATGAGCATCTTGCTGGAGCCTCTGCTATACAGTCAGGTGTGGCATAAAAACAGCAGTAATGTGAAAAGTGAGTCTCCTCTTTGCGAAACGACTGATTCCTTGTCGTCATTAAAGTTAGAGGCAATGTAGAGCACAGACTGTTCCTGGTGCAGGATTACAAGATTCTATTGGGATTTAGGGACGGAAATGCATGCAGGATTTCCTTTAAAAAGCCCTGTACTTGAGTAGTTGTTTTGTTGCTACGCTAAAAACTAAAATCCTCAGGCTAGTGGGCCACTTTCTGAATTTTTGGGGTGTTTTGGCTTACCCTGCATCACGTCAATAGCAGTGTCATGTACTGACGTGCCACATCAAGTGCTAAAAATGCAGCTTTATATTGGAGTTTCTTGATGAGGGTGCTGCAACAGTATTCTTAATTGAAGTACCACAGCATGCACAGATAAAAAAAGTGGGGGTAAGTCACCTGTGGAGGAAAATGCAGGCAGCTCAAGGTTTTGGTGGAAGTGCAGGTGATGATGCTTCATCCCATTAAGCAAAGCAGGCAAGACATCAGCCCACTGACCCGTCTGTGTCTCAAGGCCAAGTCAACATCCCTCTGACCCACTTTGAATTTACCACTTAATTCATTTTCTCCAGTGCTATAAATAATTCAGCCCAAGGCAGTCAATGGTGATTAATAGGACAATAAACCTGGTACTGCAGTGAAGGCTACAAAGAGAGCACTGTTGCGCAGTGACAGGGGAAAGCAGAGAAAACTCACTCAGAGCACTGCACACAAACATCACCAATGAGCACGAGTTCTTTGATGGCTTTGGAGTTTCCTGGAGTAATTCAGCCCTTGTCAAAGCACCGCGTCTCACCATGTAATATTGGGGATTTGAACCAGGAGATTATGTGTGATTCCAAAGTCTTCACACAAACTAATTTAACCTAGTGGGACCACTGTGAAGGTCTTGTTTTATTTCTGGTAGAGTGTCTCCTCGGTCTCCTTCCTTCCTTCTGCCCCCATGAGAGCCTGACAAAAGCCAAAGGCTGTAGGTGGGGACAGTTCTTGCTGCCAAGCCCTGTGCTTAGACCACTGCACAAGACTCTCTCAGTTAAAAGATGCCTTCTTAGTCGAGTGTCCTTACTGCCTCAGTGAGAGACAAAAGCAGAAGTGACATCAGTGGCTTCACAGGGTTAGACCAAGAGGTTGTCCTGGTGACATCAGCTGTTCAAAAGCTGTCCACAGCTGCCCATCCTGCTCATCACTGACTGCCACCAACACTCCTGGTCTCGAGGGAAATGAACTGTTCTGTCCTTTGGGCTACCAAACAGGAGCATCAATGAAAGCAGGCGTGAGCCTTTGGAGTTTGGAAAGGGTAGCACATCCCTAGGATGCTGTGTGAACTTACACATGTCTGAGCATGGAAAATAACCAGGCATGCAGGAAGCTGGGTCTTCTTGGCAACAAAGCAGAGGCACAGCATCCTCCCTGTGGTTCTGGGGAGATCTGGTTAAAGCTTCCTGTCTCACTAGAGCTGCAGTTGCAGTGTCTGAAGAACATCCCATGTGCTGGGATTTTCTTCTCCCTGATGAATTAGGCACAGAGCTTTAGAGTCACTGTTTTTGATGTGTGCCTATATTTGGTTTAATTTTAATGGTCTGCTAGACTTCTCTGTAGTTAGCTAACAAGATCTGGTTCAATAGGTTACTGTGCTATATCTGTGTCCAATTTGACTCACAGCTATGAGAAAAACTGGGACTAGGGAGTCTTGGAGCCTGTATTTGTACACTGCTTTTTCTGCACTGCTCCCAGAGCAGACATGTCTCTGCTCTTTTCCCTGATCCCATCCAAGCATGGAGTCCCAGGGTGACTCATGGGAAAGGCCTGTTAAATTTTATAAGCCTGGGATTTCTGCTTAGGGTCACGAGTGGTGGGGATGTAACTGGAGAGGAGCTGAGATCCAGCAAAAACACTCCTTGGCTGTTAACAGCTCCAGGGAGTAATGACAGAAAAGGCTTCTCCAGCCTGCATCTCGTGCTCTTCTGGGAGCTAGGATTGCTGAGTTGTCTGAAATTCGGTCACCTTCAGCAGCATCTTGGCCACCACTAAGAGAAGCATTATAGGGCATGATGTGGAAGAGGAGGGGAGGGAAAATAAGGAGATGGCACACTCTCCAGGGCCAGACCAGCTCTGATAGATGGCTTTGGGAATGCGTTGCCCTATTAAGGGCAAGTGAATGAGAGAGCAATGACTTATAAATACCCACTACGTCTTGGAAGAAAAGACCCAAGAGACAGTTGTGCAACCAGCCATCAGTTTCTGGACTCAAGAAGATGCTGTTTGCACCAGCAGCCTCTAAATATGCATCTGAATCCCTAATTCCAGCAGTAAGCATCAAAAGGGTTAACTATAATAAAACCCTAGCTTGGCACTGTATCTTTCCACTGAGAGTCACTGAAGGAGAGAGTTTCACTCTAGCCCATGTAGTTGAGTTCATTTCACTTGGAGGTCTTTTTAAATTCAGGCTAGGTATCTTTAAATTCAGGCCAGAGGTCTCTTTAAATTCATCCCAAGACAATGTGGATGTTTTCTTATAGCTTTTTCAAATCAGTGTTAAAAATGCTGTACCTGAAGCCATTTTGATCAACTGATATTTGCTGCATTCCAAAAAAGAGAGTAAGGTTGCATCCCACTTGATGCTGGTAAAGTGAGACAGTTTTCTGTCTTTCTAGCTTTTTTCTCCATGGTTTTAGCTGCACCCCCTTCATCATTGCTTCAGCTACATGTAGCAGTACATCAGACGAGGGGCATAAATTCAGCAGGCGAACAGGGACAAAGGGTCACGGAAGCAGACCTTGGCAGATAAGTTGATGCGTGGAGCCTGGTCAGTACCTGGGTGGGTAATATATCACTGCTGCTGCAGAGAGAGAGGCCACCCTCTACTGCAGCTGAAATGGAAACCCCTGCAGTAACAGGGTTTCTCCCAGGGATGGTGGTGGGGGGAGGAGGTAGCTATGGGAGGGTGGGTACTTGCAAGTGCATGGGTGGGGGAGGCAGTGCCTCTGCAATTTTTTCACTCAGGTGAAGCTAATCCCTAAAATCGCCTCCTGATCTCAACTAGAGACACTAAATTCAGTATTGATCTTCAAATAATTTGCTGCCCTCAATGGATGAGGTTTGGCCTCCAGAAAGTAGGACCTGTTTCTCTTTGGGACAGGAAACCGCAGTGTAAGAAGCCAACTCCCTGAAAGATACCATTAGCCTGGTCCTTTCTCCTTGACAAAGCAAGTGTCACACATTGTGTTTTCTGTGGGAGGTATGCTCAACTTGCATACACCTCAGGGGACAGTGTGTGCTCCTTTGAGGACCTTGACCTTGAATTCCTAATAGAGCTGCTTTGGCTCTCTAAACAAGGGTTCCTTCTTTGGCCTGTGAGTGTTACGACCTTAGAGCTCTTGCATTTATGGGTTCTCAGAAATTAAGCTGGTGATTGCTCTGTCAGCACCACTGTAGGCAAGAAGGTCTGATGGGATGGTGTTGATGTAATTTGTAATCAATCACATCATTTGCAAGTGGCTGTGTAGTGTTTACATGGGTTATGGCACTGAGACATTGCTTGAAAAATCTATCCTTGGGTCTCTTTCTGAGTGTCTCCACAGCAGTGTCTGTCAGGAAAGCTCATATTGCCCTCCACAGATGTTTAAGGCTACAACTGAGTGCTGGGTCTGGTTTGCAGGTAGCAGGATCCCAAAAACTCAGGAAATTGTCTTGAAGGCCTTGATCAATGCTAATGGGAGTTTTTTGTCTCAAGGTAGTGGAGGCTGGAGAACAGAGCAAATGCTATCAGGCAGCCAGGTTTGGAGGGGAGGGGATTCAGGGCAATGAAAGATACTCCTGGCTTAGAATGCACTGAGCCTGCAAAACAGTCCAGCAGCTCCTGCAGGGCCATAGCAAGGTGCACTCTGCACCAACACCTTTCTCTAGGAGACCCTGAGAGCAGAAGCAGAGCTCTTGTGCCTGAGTGTTAGACTAGAAAATTACTCCATGCAGCCCAAATCAAAGATAGCTTTATAAGTGGGAAGGATTCTTAGGAAGACCCTAGGAAGGCTGTGGCTTCCTCCTCCTTTTCCTCTGCCAACACTTTCCAGTACAGCAAGCATTCATGCAAGAGCTGCCACGTGCCACCTTCCTCCTTTCTTCCCCCATCAGCACTGCAGTTGTGTCCAACATTGTACCTTCCCGTAATAGCAGCTATAACCAGCCCTGCAAATCAGCTCTGTAATTATGGGGCCCAGTGTGGAGTAACAGGAGGAATGCATTGGTCAGCAGTCACTTTGAGGGAAGCTGTACAGATACACCAAGGGGCCCCCTATAGGTGCTGAAAACAGTTTGTTCTAAAATCCAGACTTACCTAACAGTTTGTCTTAGTGGTGATTTGCACTTTTGCTGTCTCCAGATGTAGGAGAGCATCATCTCCCTCTGCCTCCTTCTCCTTTGTAAAAGTTCTCAAAGGGCAATTGCATCAACAACTGCACAGTGAGATGTGTCTCTTTACAGAAAAGAGTGGAAAATAAAACAGCAGGCAAGGCTTCAGTTTCCCTTTCTGTCCTCTATGACAGACATTTGCAAAACTGTCCTGATAAAGGCCATGGTCTGCGGCAGAGTACTGGTGTTGTGCCTGAGATCCCAAACTTTGGGTTTTTAGGCTTTTAGTCATCAATAAACAGCGATTACATGCTCCTTCTGGATGTGCTCTCTCTTCTGCAGTGAAATTGTTTGTTGCCATGGATATTGCTTTGTCTTGAGAGACACATAACCAAAATGAATTTAAACAGATGTTTGTGGGTCAATATTTCCAGAGGAGCAAATGCACAGCTTGAGGCTTCCTTGTATTATTTTACTTGTCCCTGATGCAAGGAGAATGAAGAACCCAGAGGTTCAGCTGGAGAGGTAATGGGTACCCCTTAATTGTAATGAAAGACAAATAAATTCTGTAAATTATTTTACCCAAACCCAGAAAGGTAAAGGAACTTCTCTGATCTCAGCAGTCAGAAAGATCAGGTAGAAGTTTCTCTATTGTTTCTTCTTGACAATTTGAAACTATTTTTTCTTGCCAGTCCTAATTTTTTTTTTTTTTTCAGAAGTGCCTTTCAGTCTGGGGTTTCCAAGATGTGTCATATTGCAGCTCATAAATGGACTTGTGTTCTGAGTGAACAATAGTTGTTACTGTTTAATGCAGAGATTTGATAAAATTCGCTAATGACTGCTGCAGAAAATGGGCAGATCAAGTGAAGAGAAGTTTTCGGTTTCTACCCAGGAGCAAAACTCCCACTCCCTGACTTATGAATTTCATTAGGTGGAACTAATTAAAGGGATGTTTCTTATTACCAAGATGAGAAGCAGTCCAAGAGGAGTCCAGGGAGGTTTGTACTCCACAGCACAACTGCTCTGCTTTTAAATCCTGCGAAAGCATTGCGTCCTATTTAATTTGACATTCCTTGTGTTTGTTTCTCTTTGTGACTCATAGCACAACACTGGCAGCAGGCCTAGGAAGTAGGTTTTGGGATCTGGCGTGGAGACACTGGTGGATTGTATTCCAAGTGCTGTGCTTACATTGCACCACCAGCCATGAGAGCATCCAGCAAACTGTGTTCATGCTGCCCAGCAAGCTGGTGGCTGCAAAAATCAGACTCACAGCTGCAGTGTCTGGTCAAGGCAGGCTTGACTTAGCATTTCATTTGCCACATCTATTAGCCTAGCTTGTTTAATGTGAAGCAATTTTAGTCTGTGAATAACAAAGCTCTGCAAAATTGCAGTTCTTCCAGCTGTGGCGCTCTGTTTTTAAGCAATAGGTTGGTCCCTTCCAGCCTGTCACCCGTCCCCTGACAGCACTACAATCACCAGACCTGCACAAAAATAGGGTGATCAAGTAGTTGTTGATAAAAATGGTACAAAGGCTCTGATTTCACACACTGATGGGAAGTAAACACATTGGTTTTCACACTGAGGGGGACTTGATGGTGAGGGGAGGTTATGGCAGGTGGTAGCAGCTCTGCCTCAGCTCTTCAGCTCTCATTCTCTCTGGTATAGCCCCAGACCTCAGATCTCTGCTCCCTCTGGCTTAAACTAATTAAAAGGCAAGGGCGTCATGCTGCTCTTGT
This sequence comes from Anomalospiza imberbis, assembly GCF_031753505.1. Classification (NCBI taxonomy): domain Eukaryota; kingdom Metazoa; phylum Chordata; class Aves; order Passeriformes; family Viduidae; genus Anomalospiza; species Anomalospiza imberbis. The sequence goes on from NC_089682.1 coordinate 85,987,710, forward strand.
GGACTCTGAAAGTCAAAGCACTAGGAATATGTCTGGAGAAAGACTGAGTAGCTTATCTAGCATTGCTCTACATTTGGTCTTTGCAGAATAAAAATCTCACAGCAAAGCAAATAAAGTGCTTGGGAGGGTGTTTGAGCTTTGCATGGACATTTCACTACCAATAAGGCCAGCAAAGCACAAAATACAGCTGGATGGTAGGCTATGTCAAACCACGCTTCTTTAACTCAGCCACTCTCTGGGGAAGGACCAGAGTCAGGATTTAGGTTGTCTTTCTTTGCAAATTTATTCTGAAAGAAGCCAGGTGATTTTTGCAGCTTGGTGACAGGATAACAGTAAGATTTGGGGAATGCACCATGAGAAGTGATCATTTGCAAGCAGAAGAAATAAAAACATCATTGAAAGATATTTGCCTGTGGTGCCTATCAGTTGTGGTAGTGGCTTCTTGTGTCACCGAAAATGCCATGTGCATGCTTGTATGTGTTCTGCTGGATGCAGAGCTAAGACCTCAACTGAATTAAATTTAGTTTAGTTTTGTAAATTTATGGGGAATTTACAAAGTGGCAGGTCAAGGACAAGATTCAACATTCATAGTGCCTTACAAAGAGCTGAACAGCGACATTAATTTTGAGTGATTCTGGATTGATCTTTTTAAATATTAACCAGAATTCAGCTAAGCAATGCAGCAAAACAAAACCTATTCCCTGCTGCCTTCCTTGGGACTTTTTTTAAAGAAAAGTTTCTCAAAAGCTGTCCTGGCCTTCAAAATGACCATCCTAAGATCTTCAGGAGCAGTACAAATTCATCTTTACTTCTACTGTGCAGCATCCAGGGCCATGAAGAAACAGGAGTGTGCTTGGGAATCCAAGGCAGCATATACTCATTTTCTCAGGTGTTCCTAGAAATGCTTATTTGCATTTTATTTTGCTCTCAGGCACTTAGGGAAAAATTCAGAGAACAATAAATTATCCCTGAAATGAAATGTTTTTTTTTTTTTTTCCTCAAGCTGTAGGTGTAGAAGAGTAGAGTGTTATTTGCTGTTGTGAACTCACACCAGGGCTTCTGTACTCTTCCACAGTTACAGATGTCCTTTATTTAGAGTTACACAGTGAAACATTTCTGGGGCTGCACACGTACTGGTATACATGAACAAAAGTTAAATTAATCAAGCCATTAATGTATTATTTAGGTTTTGGGGTTTTTTTGGTTATTGTTGCATCTTGGAAACAAAGAAGAAAGCCAGCACCTTACCATCAGCCAGCTGGAGATGGGCCAACACCTGGATACACACACACGCACACACTCTCACACTGTCTTCTTCTTCTTTTAAATTCTGGCACAAGTTTTTTTTCAAGGCTCCCTAAACAGCTGCCTGTTTTCCCTTTTGGATAGAGGAAATGGAAAACAGGAGCCATGACTGAGGCTGTCAGAAGCGGTTGCAGACCAGCCGCAGTGGCTTTCTGCCCAGGTGGTGCAAGAAAACAAGAGCAAGGAATGGTGTCAGAGTGACAGATCCTTCTTATCCAGGGGAGAGAGGCTGGAAAACAACAGATCATTGGAGACTTCCTCTAAGTTTGTGTTTTTTATATGTATATTACATGTTTCAATGATAAGCCTAGTGGAAGGGCAATTTTCTTGTAACTCTTTGGGCTGTAGGGCAGATTGAGCTCTGTAGATGTTGTTACTTTGATTTTCATGCAGTCCAAATTAGTTTAGCACTGGTAAAACATTGTTTTGTCCATGAAAAGTGATCTCTGTCTCCAGCCTGGGCTGTCAGCTCCTCAGTGTGCTCTCTTTCTCTGCAATAAATGTTCTTCTCCAAGGCTGTAATTTTCTATGAGGGGAAGCATTAGATGGAGGTCTGATTTATCAATTATCCTGATAAAAATGGTGTGGCTTCCCACAGTAAATTGATATTATTTTTTAGAATGACATTTTACTACTCACTGAAATAATAAACACATTACAACGACTTCAGTTTTTTTTTTTTAACTTTGTACACATGAAATCAATGAGTTATACAGGTGAGAGGAATTACTTATCTTCTTTCTTAGTCTTCCCTCCTCAAGCACTGCTTCTCCCACAGGGAAAGGTTGTGTGTCAGCAGGATGTGCATTAAAAATGTAAGTGCACTTTCTTCCTGAAATCTTGCAACATGGCAGAAATATCCAAATGGAATAACCTGACTGTGGGGTTAACAACTGCAACCTGTCAAAACATCAACCTAAATCCAGCATTGGTCACTTGACTATGAGAAACATATTGTGATAATAACTTCTGCTTCCCTGCTGAATAGTGTGCTTTAGAAGTGTGTCTCTGAGACCATCTAATGATGCCCCATGCATCATTTCCCCCACCTCAGTGCTGGATGGCTACATGGGAGGAACAATAATTAGAATTTCCTCAGCTAGAAGACCCATCCATCTGCAGTCTTGCTGCTCCATCTTAAATAATGCACACGTCCTTATGTGCATGTAATTTCTGCATGAGAACAGGCTCTATAATAGCTAAGCAGTAAGCTCATAAGAAGCTCTGCCTCACCTGAAGGTATAATCCTTTATTTGTAACATCCCAACTAGTTGCCACTGGAAAGGATTATGGCTTCAAGAGAGAAATGGACAGAACCTGTGGAACCTAAGAGGTTAAGAGGTGGATTTTTTCCCCACACATTAAAATGTCTCTAAGATACATTTACTTAAAAACAAAAGAGGCACTTGGGTGTGCTTTGCCTGCGGAAATGCTCCTGAGTAAGTTTGCTCCTGGTATGTCTTGCTAACCTCTGCCTCTGTTTTACTTTACTGCTGAAGAGAAATGGATAAACTATACAAATTGTAATACAGGGAAAATCTTAAATAATAAAAAGTACCCATGCTTTCATCCTGTGGAAGTAACAATGATGAATGTTATCTGACATGATTTTACCAGTATAACAAAATGGGGGTGTTTTCACTAGAATCAAAACAGACGAAACAGCAAAGACTCAAGATCTGACCTGAATTTAGCACTAAGCAGTGTTTGTCCCCTGCTGAGCCCTGCTGAGAGGTCCAGGCTTGCCCGAGGAGGGGGTGAGGTGTGCCCAGTGGTAGTGAGGGCACGTGTCTCCCCACCCAGCCCTTCTTTGAGGTGCAAACCTGTGGACCCAGCCCTGCAGGACTGCACATTGTCCCAGGGACCACTGAAGTATCTTTAAGTTTTTCAGGAAAGTGTAGCCTGCTCCAGTGACCTGGCCTCACTCACAGCTCAGATTATAAGTACAGGCTTGTTTGTACTCATGGCCTGACTCTGTCCTTGCAGTTTGTGCCTGAAGGGTTGGGGTAGAAATAGGATAGGGGGAGATTGCTTGCTAGGACAGGTGCCAAAAATAAAAGGCATCTGAGCAACAAGTGGAATCACACAGATGCAGCCTGTGGCTGGCATTTTATGTGATCTTTTCCTCTTCAGAATATATGTGGGAGGCTGCTAATATTTAACCTGTGCGATTGTAACTGTGGAAATGAGAGGTCCCTGTCCCTGTGCTTGGGACCTGTGGTATGCACAGGGTGCTGGTGCTCTCATGGAGGGCTTTGCTGCTGGGCTCTGCCTTCCAGCAGCTTAGATGAGGGAAAAGAGAAACTTGATGCTTTGAGGTTGGTGCTGCTTGTGTGGCACAAGTGATGGCACTATATAAGGGCAGGAGACATTTGTCCTAATTTGGAATTGCAATACAGGGCTATTCTGTCCCTCTTCATCCTTGCTCCATCATGGCTTGCACAGAAATCCCAGTGTGTCCATGGCAGTGAGTGGCTTGGACATGGCCTGTTCTAAAAAGTGCAGTGAAACATCACCACAAGGCCTGAATTGCCCCAATATACTCAAGACTGGACAAGCTTCTGCCCAGAGCTCCTCCCACGTGGCTGCACAAAGGGCACACAAAAATTTGCCTGTGCCTTTCTCACTGGGAATGCTACTTGTTGCTGTGAACAACACTGCCAGATTAGGGGTGAAATGTAGCCTCTGCTGCTTTTCATGGCATGGTGGTTTCACTTATAGCACTGGGACCTGGATGGCCTGGGCATTCCGGGAGTGTGCTGCACCATGCATGCCATGGGGCAGGTAATAAAGCAAACCAGGCCCTTTCCCTCCACACGTCAAAGCCCAGATTCTGCCTGGAGCTGCTTTGTGCTTGTGAAATTAATTTTACCAATCCAAGCTGACTCCAAATTAGTTTCTGGTTACGTGGTCCAGGGAGAAGCCAATCAAGCCAGAAGGGTGACCCAGCCCTCTGCCTGCTAACTCTGAGCCTGGAAGATGATACTACCAAGTAGTGGCTATTTACAGGAGGTTGTGACTTTGTACAACACCTGTAAAGTCCCCTGAAGCTTGGAAGTGAGGACGGACAGGTTTTGCTCCGTTAATAACTCCTCAGCTCAGCAGAACAGGCCAGGCAGTAAAATAATGCTAAATGAAAAATTACAGGGTGAATTTGGCCTCATAATCACACACAGATAATTTGGTGCTTAAACAGAGTCAGCTGAATATAAACAAGTCTACAATGTGCCTCATTAATTGGAGCTATTTTTCTAGCAAGCCCCATGGAAATATGAAGTGGCTTCACTCTGCAATTTGCAATAGAGTTTGCTATTAAACACACTCAGTTTAATTGTGGCAATGTGTCTCGTTTTGGAAGCTTTCACAGCCACCATGTAAAAATAGAAGAAAATGGCAGAAGCCAGTTCCCTGGCACAGATGTCCTGCTCCATTTGTTGTGCGCTCTTAGAGCTGACAGGTGTGCTGGGCGAACCTGAGCTGCAAAGCACAATAATGTTGATGGTAGTGAGAGGCATTTCAGGACAAGTGGCTTTCCTCTGCCAGTGGCACCACACAGGGTAGGATGTCACAGGTTTGGCTGTCCGAACAGCTTGACCTTCATCCAGCTTTGGCTTTCTATCAGTAATCACAGTGAAAGACCCATACATCTTCACACCTAATGTTGATAATTTCTGACTGTTTTATGCTCTGATCCCATGACCTGCCAAAGATGAGATCATTCTGGGCTGCCATATATCAAATGCTCACATCAGCCTCTTGTTGACTTTGGCCATATGTTGTCAGAGCAATGAAACAAGAGCATTTCTAACCTTGACATGCCAGGGCTTAAGATACCAATGTACAACATTTTTCCCTAATTGGGGTTATAAAGCCTTCTCTTTAAACGTGTGGTTTATTTTAATCTGTGTGCTTTAGGTTGAACAGAAACCTGTGAGTAAGTGAAGGCCAAAGCTGATTAGGAACCAGGTGAGCATGCCAAGCCCAGAGTTCTTTCTTTCAATGGCAGAATACAGCCACTATATCCACAGCCATAAAAGTCTATTGCCTGACACAACAAAAACTGAGTATTCAACTGGTTTGGTTTGTCAATCACACTGCACAGATCTGGGTTTTCAGCAGCCTGAATATGACCAAAAAGGGATCATCCAATCTGTTCACAGAGCTCTGGACTTGCTGCTGGAAGGTGACACGTGGCCAAAAAGAATTAATGGTAACATGGTTTTGGGAGAATTAAAATAGCTGTCAAATATTTATCCAGCACCTCTTTCATCCTTGCAGCCACTGCTAGTGGTTCACAATCACTGTGCTGTGCCTGATGCAGCTTCTGGTTATTATGGAGCCTGTGACAGATGATGAAGCTGTGGCCTTACTTGTTGCCATGAGGAGGACAGGTCTCATTCACGGGGGAAGCAGCAGTGCAGAGCTAACTGAAGCAGAAGGAGCCCAGAAGTTTTATCTTCCTACAAGTAAAGTTCAGTGGTGACCCACAAACTCGGTGCCACATGCAGCAGGGATCTTCCCCAGCCCATTGTGTGGCTTTGCCTCAGTGGGACAGACTCGTCTCTTCGCCAAGACCTTCTGACTCTTGTCTCTGTACACGTGAGCAGCCCGTCTTGGAGAATGTCAGAGCAATCTCACAGTGCCTGTTTTTCAGGGGCATGTACTGTGATGACACATGTCACCCAGTGTCATCTGCGGCTGAAAAAATATAGCATTCAGGAGTAAACACTTGGCAGAAACAACAGCACAGGCTCAAATTTAGACAGCAATAATTTATGCTGTGCAGACCCTGGCTTGCTGGAAGGGGGCACGCTCTCTGGAAGGCAGGCAGGAAAATGTGTTGCTAATTTTACTAGACAACTTCTGCCCTCCCCTCCTTTTCCTTTTGTAGTTGCCAGCCTTCCTGGGTATTCTTAAAATAGAAACATCTGACGCCTTGTTTAACTTATTCTGGGGCCTGCAGGGCGGAGGAGGAGGGGATAAATCCCCTCTCCGCACTGTGTCCATCAGACTCTTCTCTGCTGGGAATTGCATCTCTGTTTGCCACCTGCTGCCAGTTTCACACTTCCTCCCCGTTCTCCTTTTCCTGCCCCAACTTTGTGATAGCTTGGGGACTCTCCTGCCATTATCCCACTGTCTCACATCACTCTGTGACTCCTCTTGTGTGGCAGCGTGCTGTGCAGGCGTGATGCAGGTGACAACTGGCACGTAACCGGGCACTGGTCTGTGCCACACAGGCAGGGCACCGACTCCTGCGGTGGGGAGAGAAGCTGCAAATGGAGAAGGGGTATTTCAATGTGGTTCAAACGGAGCTCTCCTTGAATTTCAATGAGCCCATTATTGTTGCCTGCTTGCTCATAGTTAATCCCTCCATGTGGTATTAGCTTCTAGAGGGGTGACTCGGTCGTGTTGCTGTGCTACTGAACGCACTGAGCTAGCTGTGAGAGGGGCAGATTGTGCCTCCAAACAGTTTGAGCGCTTCCCAATCTCCCTAAGATGATCCCCATGTAAGATTGCAGTTCTCCTTATTTTTCCCTCCCATAGGAGATTGCCTTTCCCCCAGCTACAGACGAGAAATCTAGTTTGAACTGTGGGGTTTTTTCCTGAGAGAAATACACAGATAAAACCTGCAGGAGGCTTCATGAAACATCCCCATGGGGCAGATTTTTTTTTGCCCCTTTCTCTGGGGAAGATGCAGACAGTACTCAGAGGCAATGGAACCTCCAGTGGTGAAGAGCCTGTGTGCTCTTTATGGGCACAAAGCAGCAGAACACCCCTGCCCAGAGGAGGCAGGAGTGCAGCTGAGCACAGCGGAGGAGCTCCAGCCGTAGGACTGTGAGTCCATGCCCGCCTTCCCTGTAATCACCTTGCAGCTGCATCTGCCCCGTCCCATTTGTCCCAGGGACAACCACAGGACAGCTCTGCAGAGAGGATGCCCTGCTCCATGCGATCTGGATGCCTTTTTTTTGGGGGGGAAGGGGGGGAAAGGGGTTGTAATGCAGCCAGGATGCCATTGGGCTAAATTCCATCCAAGCCATGTCTTATAAAATTATCTACCCCTTGTTTCCCTGCCAGCTTAAAACTTGTCTCATCTTCTAAAAACTTAATTACAAAGCAATGAGAAATGCAATGGAGCATGGAAAATACCAGTGAGAAAAAGATTCAGATGAAAAAAATAAGAAAACTTTCCTGGGAGAAAGTTTTGAATCCTGGAGGTGTAAGAAATTTCTTTCTTTGACTTCTCTCTCTTTTTATTGTTTAACAAGCAATCCCCACCCTCATGTTTGGTCTCAAGCTGCTCAGACTTTGGAACTGTGTATGTTGAGTGTCTGTTTTCTCTTTGTGTATGTTGAGCCTCTGTTTTCTCATGGCTTTGCAGCGGAACAAGATACAAATATTAAGGTCCAGTGCAATATACAAATTAATATTAATGTACAAATATTAATGGTGCCTCCATTCGGCTAAGGACAACCTCAGTTTTGCAAGAAGTAAGCAGGATCTCTACAATCTCAGGAATGTTTGTTCATTGTGATGGAGACCCAGAAAGCATTTATATGTGCTAAAGCTGAAATAACCAACAGGCTTCCAACTATTTAAAAAACAAAGTAACATTAGAAATTTCTATTTAGATAGATGTGACAACGGTAGAGGCATGTGAGAGGCCCATCCTAGCTTTCTTCCAGGGCTGCAAACATAGTTTGGCCATCTGGCACCTGAGACTAGGAAGTTTAAATTGGATTTTAATAATACATTGCACTGCCTGATACCAAAGGAAACTCACTCTACTTACATCTTGAAGACTGTAGCCTGTGCTGAATCCCAAAGCATGGAGGAAATCTGCTCTTTCTTTTCAAAAGGGAGTACTTTGCTATAAAGAAAAAAACCAAAACCACCCCACCATAAAAGTAAATGACTTGAGCTTGTCATTTCTATTTTACAAAGGAAGTGGCAATTGGGTGGCAGGTGTGTAAATTCCCCAGCAATATTGCGGAACACAAAGCACACACCGACTCTAATCATTATTGGAAATCTTTTCCCTACCCACCACCTAGAAGGAAATGATCACACCAAACCCATCATTTCCTCATGGGCTCTGAAAAGTTGGGGTTCCTTTCGTTGTTTGTTTCTCCAGAGAAACTGAAAGGTTTGGAGATTGAAAACCTAATGATGGCTCTTAAAGCAAACTGACTTGAAATTAGAGACTAAAGCAAGAGACAGGAGAGATGAATGATGGTAGTTAGCAAGGTTTAACACTCCTTCCAAATTTGGTATTCCAGCTTTAAACAGCTGTAAATCATTTCCCCCTCTGACCTAGGCAAAGCATTATCCCCCAGCGCAGCTTGAATGGCCTTTACCTCCTTCCTGCTGTCACCTGTGTAAAGGCTTCAGTTCCTGAATAGCTGGGGTAAATTATTAATCACATGTGCTCTTCACTAGCTGCCACGTGGTTTTCACCTTCCAAACTGGAACCAGCTCAATTTTTTCCTTCAGGATGAAAAATATGTCTGGATGCAGGCATGTGGGTTTCTCTGCATCTCTCAATATGTGTTTGCTAAAGAAGGCTAAAAAAAAATGTTTCTGTCCATCTCTACCCAGCTGTGTCCTCTGCACTTGTTGCAGATTAAATCGCACAGAGGTGGCTGCAGGTGACCATCCCCAATCCAGATGCAGAGCTAATCCCATCTTCACTGGTCTGCAGACATTGCCCCTGGATGTGTGCTGAGAAGTGGTGAAATGTAGTGATTAGCTGCACAATAAAAAACTTGTCATGGCGAAAATCATTGCCCAGAGGGTCTGCAGCTGAGTTGGAGAGACATCAACCCTTGTTTTATCCCTGCCTGGGGAGCCTCAGCCCTACTCTACACTGTCAGATTTGGCATCATCAAACTCTTGGTGCATCTGGTCTGTAGTTGAATCAGCCAGCCTTCATGCTTCCAGGGAAGAACTTCAGACTCGTTGGCACAGCTCTATGGGACATTACAATCCTCCCTAACTTTACATTCTGGGGGAGATGAACCAATTATCTGCTTCCCTGGTGATTACCCACTGCTTTTCTTTGTCCTGCTAACAGCCCTTCTTCTCCATCAGCAGTTATCTTCTGGAGGTGGTCCATCTGCTATCTATTGAGCACACAGCTGCAGCAGGCTGCATCTGCAGCACATCTGAAGGTAGGGATGGAGCGCTTTTACCACATTTCCAAGACTGGCATTCTGGTTCCTTTGAACCCAGACTGTGGCTTCATGCAGTGACCTTTCTGAAACTCTGCCTTTCCCAGGACATGCACCTGCTCTGTAGGGGAGGGGTCTCTGGTCCATCTTCTGCACAAGGGCAACATCATTCCTGGCAGGTGTCTGCCCCTGTGTCATCAGTGGGGACCTTCAGTGATGGAGAAACCATAGCTTTCTTGGTCTTCTCCAGTGTTTCCTTATATTCACTTTTAAAAGCCTTCCATTCCCTTTGGTCTAATTTCTCACTTTTACCATTAAATAATTTCCTGCTAGACCTGACTACCCTGCTCTGACTGCCCTTTTGGCCCATCCATCTTACAGCTTGTCTTTGCCGTACTCTTGCCCACATTGTGCACTTCAGTGCCACTGATGGCTTTGAGAGAAGACCATCAAGTGGAGCAGTGCAGAATTACCTTGTGTTTTCACACTGGGAGACAAGGTCATACATCCAGTACAAGAATTACCTTTTCTACAGCAACAAGATATTCTTTAATTGTGCTCAGCCTGTAGCCCACTTCCCCAAAACTCCTCCTGACCTGATAATTCCCTGGTGGGGTTGTGCAAAGGTGTTTTTGCTGCGCAATGCAGAATTTTGTATTTGACCACTCAAATGAGAGCCAGGATATTTCTTAAATTGTTATTTTAAAAAAATCTTAGTCTATGCATTAACCTAAATGCAACCTCATCTACCTCTACCTTCACATGTCACTAGCAAAAATCCCTTCTTTTCTGTTCCCAGATTGTTACTGAAAATGTGAAGTGCCATCAGACTTGGAACAGACCACAGACCCAGACCACTGCCTGAGCATCCCTTCAGCCTGTGAGATGAGACTATGGCACTGAGAACTGCTCTCCAGCTATGATTTCCTGGACACTTTTGCAACCACCCCAAATAATTTAATCTTTCCCAAATGTGAAAAGCTAAGATATATGACACTTACTGTTTCTCCCACTAACTTATAATGAAAAAAAACATTTAGATTGGTCAGACAGAACTCTATACAATTAGATTTGTTTGATGCATGCTGGCTGCTAATAATCTCCTTTTTTTCTCCCAAGTACTTACAAAATTGTGTGTGATTTGTTCCAGGAGAATTTATGGAAGTGACACTGAGCAGTTGTTAACTACCAGAGTTAATGCTGGAGTCCTGAAGTCCATGGTACCTTGCCTCTGTCAGGAGTACTATGGGCAAAAGCAATGTTTTAGGTCTTGGATATTTTGAATTTCTGTGCATTGCAAAATAATAGGACCATTGATATTTAATTAAAGCAAGCATCTTTCCTATCCATGCAGAAATGTGCCATAAGTATTTTGCAGGCAGAATAGGAATGTTCAATAGAAAATGCTAGAGCAGCCCTGGAAACTGGCAAAGCTGAACTCACCTCCTGCTTAGGTGGAACTAAGCCCTGACTTGCTCACAATGGGGCTCCTTGGAGTCACATGTGAGAGGAGTAGGATGCCAGGCTTCTTGGAAGGGAAACAGGGGCATTTTGGGTGCTCTGGGGGCTAGACAACAACTGAAAGGTTCTGTTCAGTCTGATGGATTCTGGGTGTCCAGGGCCACGGGTCTGGGGTCTGTCTCAGACCTTTTCTTGTCTACCTTGCACACAGTTGTCATGTACTCCTAAGGGACTGCAGCTGTTCACAAGAAAGGAGGGCAGAGATGAGCCTTGAAAGAGAGTAAAACCCTTTATGTCTGAATAAATATTGCAAATGGAGGATCCATGGGTCTGTTCAGGTGTGTAGGCAAGGAGGAATCTCATGGCTGCTTCCAGCACAGCTGGATGCACTGAGGGGCACCCCAACTCCACCCCAACAGCTTGGACTGGAAAAAAATAGTCCTTCCATAAGTACTACCTCCACTATTTCCCTTACTGCTGACCTAAGATTGTGTTTCAGGTCCTTAAACATGGCAGGAAATACCCTGGACGAGTAAATTGCTCCCAGCTCTGATGAATATGTTGCAGCTTCTCATTCCTGATGTTTTCCCACACCAAGCCTATAGACTCTTACTTTTTTTTTTAAATTTTATTCTATGCCATGGTGTGTTTGTTCCCATATATTTTTCTCGGAGGATCACTGCATCAATACCATGAAAGGATCTGTGCAATCCAGCCATGACAGGTGCCTTCAGCTGCTGCTGAAACTATGTAAAGTGTCCAAAAATAAGTAAAACTTCCAAGTTCTAGGGCAAATCTAGTTTATTGGTATTTATTAAAGCCATGAAAGAGGAGCAGGCTGGCTGGAGCTGAACCCTCACCCGGTTCCTGTCTTGTGGCAGGATGCACTGAGCTCTGCCCTTCCCACAGGAGCACAAGGGGAGCTGCCTCCTGCAGTGGATACCCTGTGGCTGGTGATTTCAGAGGAAGAGCTGGTTTCTGCTGTGCCAGATGCCAGGTTCTGACAAGCCAGGCAATGTCCTCAGCAAATGCCTTGTGGTTAGGATCTGGGGGACGTGGAGAGATCATGCCTGAACTATGAAAACAGTTCTGTTCTCACATCAGAGGTTCCAGTACACCAGCAGAGAGGAGTGCTCATTCCCTTTAAACAGAGCAAGTTTTTATCAAAATTTAAAAAAAAAATTAAAAAAAAAGGAAAAGGGGAGAAGAAAAGAAAGGCAAGTGAGCCTTTCTTACTGTTTTGCTTCTATGCTTGTTTAAACCACTCAATCTGAAGCCAAGGTGCTGCATTTCCAAACACTCTTCATAGGTAATTTCCCTTCCCCTCCTCACATCCTCAAGAAAAGTCTGATTTTCATAACCACTGATTTGAGGGTTTTCTTACTCTCCTATAATTTTTTTTACCCGGTAAGATATTTTAGATCAGACTTATAAAAAACACTAAGGAATATGACCGTGTTCATCCAAAAGTTATTATTCTTATGGGATAATTTGACTAATGAAATTTTAATTGTATTTCAGAGAACTGAGTGCCATCGTGGTGCATTACTTTTGTACCTTATAGCTTGTACTATTAAGAAATTGTAGCTGATACAGAGTGATATGGGAGGATGTCAGCTGGATTCAGCTAATTTAATCAGATTACTTTGGTTTTGAAATCTCTTCATTGGTTAGTTATAAAATTTCCTATTAATTTTAGGGCATTCCTGCTTACTCTTGAGGTCTCTAACAGCATTATCTTGAAACCTCAGGAATTATTTGAGAAAGAAGAGAGATTCATGTTCTCTTTCTTACTCTGTTTTCCTCTAGTAATTTTTTTCTGACATTTCAGCTTGTGTAACTTTGGGATGAGTGTTGAATAGTTTCTGAAAGTATGTGAGTGCACTTTATTTTGAAGGCTGTTGTCCTTTAAAATAAAGGACAACATGCTCCTGCCTTTAGAGATTTGAAAGTCTTAACTCCATTTTCATACTCAGTCCTTTCTACAGTTTTGAAATTTGGAAGTTTCTTGTTTGAATAAAAGACATGCAGCTGCAAAAGGCTGTAAAAGGTCAGTTACAAATTCTATTTTCCCACCACATTGATACACTGGGGTGGATCATAGCAACTACTGGGTGGGCAACATTCGAGTGGGAGAAAAAAGCGACTTCTAATGCTGGATACCACAAGCAGAAGGAAGAATAAATAACTGAAGCCCAACTGACTTCACATTGCATGGAAAAATGCCCACCAGAAGGACATCAGACAACAGAGCACTCTGCCTAACAGGTAATTATGATTCAAACAGGAGATGTCTTCAAGGCAAGATGAGATAAACTCTCCTGAAGTACAGTGTTGGCAGCGTGATGGCATGGGAGGAAGGTGAGGGTCTGAGGGCCCAGCCTGGTGTCCGGTGATCTGCTTCCCTTCCCAGCACTTCTCCATTGCCTTCAGCCTCTCCTGCTCCCAGGGGACACAAGGGCAGGAGGCTGGCAGGGCGCCCACTGCATTTCACAGGAAGGAACCGGGACCAAGATAACCTCCTAATAAACCCCAAATCAACCCTGCTTTGGACATGGGACAGACGGATGCACCAAATAAGGACAGCCAGGGTCTGATTTCCAAGGGTTTGAGCTTATCTGAGCCTGCTTGCTCGCTTCTTATCGAGCGGGGATGTATCTGGTGCCTGTGCTGGTGCCGGTCCTGGCTGGTTTTTTTCAGATTCTCTTTACAGAAAAAAGGGAACTTCTGTTCTGTTTAAAGAGCAGGGGTGGGAAGAAAACCCCACTGACAGCATATGCCTTATGACAGCACTAGCCCATTCATTGTGAAAGTGATGGGCAGCTAATGATGTCAGTGTAGGAAAAAACCCAAAGCATGTTTGTTTTCTTTTTTCTCTGAAAAGCTCTGGCCTGAGAAGGGGCTGCAGAAACAATCACTGCCTGGGAAATCAAGGCAGTATTAAAAAAAATAGTTGTGGGAGAAAGGAGGATATATAAGTAGTGCCAGCTGGATGTGAAATCAATCTGGCATTTCAAAATAATGAAAATATTTCTTTCCCATTAATTTGGTCTGGCATGTAACATCAGCGCTGTTGCCACATCGTTATTCAGAGTTAGCATGCTGGAAAGGAGACACCAGCAGAGACCAAATTGCTGCTCAGCCTCCCCAGAACAGGACACTACTGTGGGACAGTGCTGCAGATACAGCACCACAGGGAAGGATGCTCCAAGGAGGAACACTCCCCAGATCAAGGGCAGCAGATGGAAATGGGTCCTTAGAAAAGAAAAAAAAAAACAAAACCAACTTTGCAACTTGCAGGAGCAGCCACTGAAAAAAGGGTGGGGCAGCTGCAGCTGAGATAGAATGATGGCAATGGCACGAGCTTTTCTATGTAAACCCTTGCATTATTTGAGTCAGGCCTAGTTCATTCGGTAGTCATTTTAGGTCTGAACGTCCTATACAGAGAAGATGAGAAAAATCTCCCCAAAAAGTATAGCACAGCCTTGTGTCAGGCTCTGTTGCCTGTTCTGAGCATCCCAGTTTGCAACAGGAGGATTCAACTTCTTCAGTCTTCTCTAGCTGACACTTGTTCCAAGCCTCCAACTCTCTTGGAGTTATGCTGCCACTGGTAAGTACTGTCAAAACAACGAGGAAAAGCAACTTTCACTTCCCTGTGCTATGGACACCTGCTCCCCTTTTCTTCAGCCAAGTCTGGGAGTTGTGGGAATGAAGAGCCATTCGAGTGAAGGATGCACCTCGTTGAGCAAGTAAACCTGGAAGTGTCAAGCAGGGAAATACATTCCACACTTTGCTTTAATGCCTGCTCTGGGGCTGCTCTGTGGTTAAGATGAGCCAGAGATGCTGGAGAGCCAGAAAAGCCAGAAATTTTGGGGAGCACAGCGGTGTAGGCTGTTCCTGTGCTAGGACAGGTGTCACAGAGCTGTTCAGGAGGAGGTGGCACCTCCCCATCTGGGGAGAGGCCATGTGCTCAGCCTCTCAGACCCTCACTCCACCCCTGGGCTGGGGTTGACATTGTCACTGCTTTTTGTAAAACAAGACATGCCAAAAGCTGTGTGTCACATGTTCCAGTTTTCAACTGGAAGGGACTTTGCAAGGGAAGACTTCAGACCTACCTGGACAAGAAACAGAGGGACACTGGTGAAGAAGAAGGACCAAAAATGAATTGGGAAAAGCAAAGGAGTCTTCATGGGTTGATTTAAAAAGGAAGTTACTGTAAATCAAGCTGAGTTAGACCCTGCAAGCATAGCAAGAAGCTAAGTTCTTTCTGTGGTATAAAGAGAAAGCAGAAAAGAGGTGAGCAATGAGGCAGTGATGAAAGAGGCAGGAGATGTTCAGATAATGCATCAAATTAAAAACCCACCATCATTCAGTTTTCCATAGGCAGATGTTAAATACTTGGGGTAACAAAGAAGCTCTTAGGAGTTAGGGCCTGAAAATTCAAGGGACGACACCATGGGTAAAAACAAAGCCAATCAGTGCACTTTAACACAGAGATAAGATAATCTCCCTGCCAGAACCCATAAAGGCTCATTCACTGTTTAATCAAAACTTTAATCAAAACTTAACTGCTTTTTCTTTAAGCCTGCTCAGTCAGAGGTGCTAACCCAGATTTAGAAAATGGGAAATTATTCCTAGCCAGTTGGCCAATGTGGCCTGGATGTTAGGAAGGACCCAGAACAAAATTTCAAGGGCAAATAAAAATTGAGAGGGTGTTCAGGGTGGAAAAAACCTCCACCCATGAAAATTCAGACTAGGTTTAGCAGAGGTAGCTCAAGCCAGATTAATCTGAATGATAAACAATAGATGGGTAGATAATTGGTAGATAATTCATTTTCTACATAGGAGAGATTAAATAGATCCAATATAGCTGAATTTCAAGAGATGATTTTGGTGTGTAGATACCTGGAAAATTATCAGGGAAGCTAAAGAAGATGGGCATTAGAGTAAGAATTATGAAGTAGGTAAAGGTATGGCTCACAGTGAGAAACAGCTTTTGTGTTTTAGGAAAGCATCAAGCTGGAGGGAATGCCAGTGGCATTCCTTACACATTGGTCCTGGATTGGCTTTTCTGAAATACCTACAGGACTGCTTTTGGCACAAACAAGTGGGAGCACCCTGGTGAACCCTTCTTTATTGCACTGTCATGACAGAGCAGGATCAGAGCACTTTCTGTGAAGAACTGAGTTTGCAGAGTAGGTTAGTATGTGCAGGATGAGACAGGGCAACACAGAACTGCACAGTGGTGCACAAAGGAAATTTTGTGCTATGCTCTGGGAAATTTGTCCATTGAAAGGCATCTGGCCTGGACAGACCTGAGCACTGGACTTGACTGTGGAGAACAAATGCAAGGTGTCTGTGAAAATGCAGTGCTGACCTAATAGGTACAAAAGCTAGCATGAAGGAAGGACATAATCAGCCCTAATAAATATGCTGGCAAGCCTTGGCTTACACAAGCCACTTTCCTGAGAGAGATATTTTGCTGAAATGAAGTGCAGATAAGGATATAAAACTGGGCTAATGGGAGAAAAATTACCTAATTGATGAAAGGTAAATAAAATATTTGGCTTGTTTTCCTTAGCAAAACTGGGGCTGTGAATAGTCTGCTGTCTATTGAAATAATTGCTGACTATTGAAATAATACAGGTAACCCCAAAGGAGGGATACAAATTATTTAAGATGGGTAGATGGTCTACATGAAAGCAAATTTGTCTGAAGTGTCTGCTGTTAGCTAAGGCTGGAAATGAGAGGATGTCTCCAGCTTGAGAGCAGTGAGGCTCTGGGACAGCCTCAGCCTTCAGGCAGAAGCAAATGCCCAGTTGTCATGAAGACGGATTTTGAAGAGGGAGAGAAAGAACTGTAAGCAAGGGGACAGGACTTGAGTTATACATTTAATTCCCACCCTATCTTCTTCTGTTTGAGTAGCTAGAAATCCCTTGATAAGCCTCACAGTGGACTCTGTTTGCTCTGTGCTATATCAATGTTTATCTCATTCGCAGCAGAAAATGCAAAACTGGGAAATGGGAATTTCAGTCGGAGTCAGAACGCTGCGGTGCCCTCACTCACAAGCTTTGAAGGGCAGAACTGCCTCTGGGTTCCAGCAGACTATTCTTCAGTCATCTTCCATTCATCTTTTGGAATGAGAGCTGAGTAACTACTGGCCTGCTCCATAATGGAGAGACTAGTCTCTCTACGAGGTAAAGACATTTCCTTTCTTCGCTTGTAACATCATGAACTTTCAAACTTGGCAAGGCTCTTTTGCGTTCAATCTAATAATAAACCCAAACCATCCATTGCACGAAAGTAATGAGTCTGAACTTGCCTGAACTTGCCTCAGGGAGCTGAGATCCAAAGCTCTGTCATTCCCTCAAAAGCTTTTCTCCTTTTTGCAAGGACAGGATGTTGTGACAAGGCATCTTTGCTGTTTGCTCAGCCTCTCTCCCTCGTGATGAAATCCCTCTATAGCGACTCTGGAGGTCCTACTTCAGCTCTGATTTTTGGGCATACAAAGTGCTGCCCGACTAATCTCCGCTCTTTTCTATGAGTGATTTATGGAGGCTTGAAGGACATTGAGACTCAGCACATTCTCTGTTTTCCGAATGTTGGTGCAATGAGAGGGGCACTTTTTCTGCCAGTGGGAACCTGAAAGACCTGATGGACTTTTCTGGCAGGACTCAATGTCAGTGAAAGAGGCGCCAAGGCGCCTGCAGAGCAAGCGGAAGTACAAATGTGTGTTAGCTTTGACTTCCACTGGGAATGACAGAAGAAATATTTTGACTTGATTTTACAGTTCAGTTTCTTGTTAGCACAAAGTGTATGCTCAGCCAGTGATCAGAAATGCCCTTGCTTAATTTGCATCAGTTCCTGTCCAGTTATTAGGCACAATTGACGTGAGAAGAACAAACAAACAACCTCCACATTGAAGAGCAAATGAAATACTTCTTCTTTCCTCATCAACTCTTTTGTTGTGGTACCAGTTCTTTTTTAAAAAGAGAGTGATTCTTGTGTTGTCATGAAGAGTTTGCTCTGGGAAGGGAGGAGGGTAGTCTGCAATGTTTATTCTGGGTATCTAAATTTAAATGACTAAGTTAAGCACATAATCTCCCTAGGCTGCCTCTAAAACCAGTGGAGAGGGAAGGGCTTCTCTAATGAGCAGTTCAAAGGCTCTTGCTTTAGCGAGCAATATTTATTACCATGCCATACAGTGTTATAGGTGCTTAGGGTTTTATTTTGCCTTCTTGCATCTTTCTGTACTCCAGTAGGATGTGAAAAGCAAAACCAAGAAGTTCTTTGTATATGTGGATTTTTTTACCATATCTTCCTGTATTTCATTATGCAAATCACAAAATTACTAGAGTACAAGGGAATGAATTAGGTGATTTTGTTCCCCCTTGTATAAAACACATTCCACTCTGATGTGGAGTTTCAAGCTCAGCAATTTTTACCTGTGTGGGAATGGAGTTCGCTGGTAGAATCCCTTATACTTGATTCTGGAAAGTGAATTTGGGCTCATACAGGCCTGATCCAAATCTCACGGAAATCAGGAAGCCCATGGTTTAGCAACAGTTGCACTAAATTATTCCCAAATCCATTTAGTCCATCATCCTATTTAGTGCAGAGGAGATAACCAGCAGATGCTTTTGGTGAATGCTGGAATGGGTTTGCAACTGGCAGGCTGGGACATTTGGTCACATCCTAATCCTCCACTGACAACAGCCAGCTGAATCAGCTCTGACACGTGGATATTAGTTTCCCTTCTGCATGTTTTCTTAGCATTAATCATAAAAAAAAAAAAATTGCTCATATAATAGGGAGAAGCTGTAGCCACAATATCTTGCTTTTAGAAATGCAGCGTTCTTATATGAAAATCAGAGAAAAGGTTTAGATGAAATGACTGAGAGTACTCAGAAAGCAGTTACCAGGTGAACACTGTCAAATGGGAAAGATTTATTGAGCTGGATCCCATGGGATATCCCTAGGCCTGGGTTCAGGGCTATTCAGTATTTTCATTAATAATTTGTATGAAGGGGCAGAGAGCCCTTTTGTTAGAGTTTCAGCTAAGAACGAGAGACACCAGGGAGGAGGGGATTAGTGCTCGGGAGAACTCAGTAATTAGAGGAATGGTCTGGAAGGGAACAGGATGCAATTTAGTGAAGACAAGTACAAATCTGCACCTATGTTGAAATAATCAGCTCCACAGGCACACGGTGGGAGCGAGTAGCCAGATAAAGCTCTGCTGCAAAGGAGGCTCTGGTGGAGCAATGACTCAGCTGTGGAAGGAAGGAATGTTGTGCTGGGTTGGACAGATGGCGATGTCGCACATTAGATGCGGGGGATAAGCCCTTCAGCTGGGTCACTGGGACTGCTTTCTGGCATTACACCTTGGGAAAGGTGTGACTGCAAGTCCCAAGGAGAGCAAGGCTCCAGAGAGGACAGTGAAAGGCTTCATATTTAGCCTAGGGTAAGCAAAGCTGAAAGGAGACACAATACCAGTCTTCAAGAGCAGTCAGTCTGCCAAAAGGAGGAAGGTGGTGAGCTGTTCTGTGTCCAGAAATTATCCTCTGTGGTTTAACCACGATTTTCTGTGGTTAGAAAAAAAAAGAGAGAGGGAGAGAAAAATTGAGATGGTAGATAAGTTGACTTTACTTATGAAGTGCCTTGGGGCATAAAGCACATGATCAAACATAGCTGAGTTACTGTAGCTTAATGAGTTATTGCCTGCTGGCTGAACCATACTAATTAACCATGTGTGTGCTCAGCCTGCCTCAGTTGCCAGATGAAATGGCCTCACTTAAATACTTGGGTTTTATTTTGCAGGAGGCAGCCCAAATGCTTATGTAGGGTCAATGATTACAGCTCAGCCGATGGAGGGGTGACTTCTAGAGAATGGAAACTTATTCTTTAGTGCTCAACAATAACACTGGCACTGTTATATCAGGAAATAATAAAATGGAGCTGACAAGGGAGGAGGAGCAGAAAACAGACCTAAATGCATATGCTGCTTCACAGGCTTGTGTCAGTAGAAAGAGGGTCTATACAAGTGTATTGGAAATGTAATAATACTGAATTTTATAAAAGATCTCGGTGGGTTTTTGTTTGGGAAGGCTTGTAATATGGTGCTTTAAAAAATATAGCATTAAGAACTCTATAGAGCACTGCACACATTTCTCTTACAACTGCACACACACTTTCTTTAAGAGTATCTCCTTTTTTTAGTGTTTTCCAGTAAATTATTCTTTTTGGCTCACACCTCCACAGTCCTCTCCAATTGTTGATCTTTGCCATCAGTGACGGTTGATGCAGTTTCTGCATTCAATGAGCTGCCCTCTTCCTCTTACTCTGATAAGTAGTAGCTGTTGGAGTGGAGCCTTCCTGGTTCTGCTAAGTGTGGGGTATGCTCCAGGTTCCTGCTTCCTCTGCCTTCCTTGCCACCTTCCTCCCTCCCTTCCTCTTTTTTCTCCTTTGTGGCTGTTTTTCCACTGTTGTCACAGTTTGAATTATGTGACTGAGGAGGAACACTTGGATTTTGCAATCGCTGTGAAGTTTTTTGTCCACAGCAGTGCTTCTTTTTGAGCTGTCCCATTGAAGCAACTTATCCTTTTGCTTCCAGCATGCCATCTAGGCAGGCAGCAGGCTTGGCAAGTTTGCTCTGCGGACAAGACTTACTTGACAAGTGGTATGTGAAATGGAAGCAGAGACTTCTACTTGGTT
Organism: Anomalospiza imberbis; assembly: GCF_031753505.1. NCBI lineage: Eukaryota > Metazoa > Chordata > Aves > Passeriformes > Viduidae > Anomalospiza > Anomalospiza imberbis. Next base: position 86,008,355 of record NC_089682.1, read on the forward strand.
AGTTTGTTGTTATTTTGTGTCATCGCACAAATTAGCCCAGAAGGGGACCTGAGGAAGTTGTCTCGTTCCTTTCTGTGCTCAGGGCAGGATCAAATACATCCTTGTCCTTTTTGGCTGATGTTTGCTTGTTTTTGAAGTCCTGCATTGCTGCAAACTCCCAGCTCCCCGGACAACCTTTCTCTGTACTTTCCTGCATTTGACCGCTCCATCTGATCCAAAATACATGGCTGAGGATAAGTTAACACACAATTAAGCCTAAACCAGCCAAACGACATTCATTTGCTGCTGTGATCCTTTCAGTTTTCTGTAGGAAAGAGAAATGCTAGCAACCTGCATCGAGATTATTTGATAACATAACTGTTCTGTAATCTAATTTAATCTAAAGATGATTGTTTTCCCTTCAGGAGACAGATTTTTGCATTGAGAGAAAAACTACAACCAAGAGCTATTACAATAGTAATGCATACACTGCATTTCTGTAATGCCTGTAACAAGGAAACAACTTTTCATAGCTGTGTTTTATATGTGTATGAGGAGGGATATTATGTAGTTATTGGTGTAAGGCTTTCTTCCTTTCCCAGAGACACGCTCTAGGCTGTCGATATGCGATTTGTTCTGAGCTGAAATTGAGTCCAGGTCTGTGGAGCCTGGCTACTGTAGCACAGAAACAATTAGCATCTGCATGAAGTTCTTACCCAGATGTGGAAAGCCTCTGACCGATTTGAGAGGGGGTTTGTCTTATCTCTAGTTTTACTGCAAAGAAATTTTATCTTAAAACATTACTTTCACAGGGTCCCTTTAGTATTGCTAATCCCCCTTGGTATTACCAAGGAAATATCAGACCATAAGTATTCCATGGAGATCTGAAATGTAATCGTCATGCAAGAAGAACGTGAGAACTGCTGGGCAGACTGTATTTCCTGTTATCTGAGAACAACTGTGCATCCACAAGTAGCTGAAAATTGTGATGTTTCTATGATCCTGTCACATCCTCCAGCAGATGCATTTAGCACAGACCCTTGTACAAAGAGAGAGATTAAAGAACAAGTGAAACATTTTCTCCCCTGCATGTACAAGAAAATATATGCTGCCTAAAATGAGGGGTGACAATGAAAAAACGATGCTTGAACTAGGAGGTCATCTTAAAACAGATGAAAGAAAGTCTATTTCTTACACAATGAGCTATGGACTTCTGGGATTTATTCATGCAGAGGACAGTGGATACTGGTACTACCAGCTAGTTCAAGAAGATGTCGGGTAAACTCCTGGACAAAAGGTCCATAAAGGGAAAATGCAGGTTGTACTCACTCAATTCCCTATGCAGCATGTCCTGCCACCATCAACAGAGGCAGGATGTGGGGCAAGATGGGCCATCGATCTTGCCCCAGCAGCACAAGTTTGATACTCACATGCCTCTCTTCTCCATCCTATCTGCCCTGACTTCAGAGCCAAAACCACTATCAAAAGGGCAAAAAGGCTCCTTGCTGGGCTTGCAATATTCTACAAAACTGGAACTAGCTTATGGAGAAATACATGATTTGGGTCCTTGGCATATGGGAAACATGATCTGTATCCAGGTTAGGCCTCTACCACCCTTATCTAACAATAGTTCAAGAGGAAGTTTAGCGACAGCAAAACAGTGTAGGAACACCTAGTTATTTTTCAAAACCTGCTGAGGTTTTCATCTGGATTCCTTATATCCTCTCCTCCAGGAAAGGAGAGGAGGGATAGACTATAGGACACACATATTGCCTATTTTTTTTTTTCACTACATTTGGTGAGGGTTGGAAATGTGATGTATTTTCCACAGCATCGAATAATTCTCAGTAGTGGCACAAATAGCAATGTTTCAGCTCTCTGAGGGATTTTGGACAAGAGTGAAAGACCCTTGAAATTGATATCAATAATTCTGCTGCTCAAGCTGAAGGCAAAACTCCAACAGCTGTCGGGGGTGTGTGTGGTTTTTTATACCCTGTCTAGCCTCAAGGAGGCAAGACCATCATAATTAGCTGCTAATTGAGAAGTGTGCATCTGAAAAGCACAATTTCAGAGAACAAAGAGCCGGAGAGACCCATTTCCAGGGCTAATTAGAATTAATTCATTGCTATAAGTAGAAGGTCTCCCACAGTCCTGGGACTCTCTCTTGCCCTCTCCTGAAACACTGGTCTAAACATACGCATACCAATCATAGAAGGCTCAGCATGACTTGTGCAGCTCTTGTGCAACACAGAAATAGCACTGCTTGTTAAAAATTAGTCTAATTTTCATTCTTTTTTTTTCTTTTTTTTTTGTAGCCCTGGGCTATGTCTCCCCTCTGCTTTGCCACCTGCCCTTCCTTCCTTTTCTGAATCTGCGTACCAACAAACACAGTGGCAATGTCAGCACTTTTTCCACTACTGCATTAACAGGGCTTTTAAAGAAGAAAAGGTCCACAAAACCAGGCCTCACTGTCTGTGACACTCTCCTTAAGATGCCTCCAACAGGCAGCACCTCCTTGAGCTGCTGGAATCCATTTGTTTTTGCACTTGATCTGGGGCTCCACCCGTAGCCCTTCAGGTGGTGAGGACATGGGCTGTAGTTTCCAGTCTTCATGTGGTCTCTTAAAAGCCTTCAAGAGCTGTTTTTTGTCTTTAAGTCCTGAAGTTTTTGTTTTTTTTTTTAAACACCCTCACTGTAAATATCTCAGTAGCAGGTCAAACTGCAATATTTCTATCTCACTTGAGATCATTATATCTCTCTTACATGTATTTAGTGCCAACATCTCATTGCTGAGTGACTCAGTAATCATTGCAAGGGCACTCCAGTGAGAAAATGAACAAGACTGTTCCCTTATGATAGTCAGTTTTGGTCATCCAATATAAGGTCCTTTTAAAACAAGATTGATTTTTTTGAAGATGCTGAACACCTATCTTTGGAAGACAGAAATTACTTCAAATTGCTTCAAGTTATGGACCCAAAAAACAGCAAGAAAATAATTAATTTGGAGAAATGCAAGGTAACTCATTGTCATTAATGATGATCTTGTTATAGAGGAGGTGGCTTGCTGAATTTTGCTGTGCTGGCCTCCCTGTGTAAGGATATCTAACAAACCTTAGAAACCTTACAGTTTAATCATGGGTGTTGGAAGTCGATGCTCCTAAAGCAGACAAATGGCTTAATTTGCAGGAAAGAGGAGTCTGTACTGCTTAGTAGGTGTGAGGTGCCTCATTTATGATCCAAATATAGATGTATTTCTGTATCTTTACTTAGCCACTACTGAAAATCTGGTGTGTGATACCTCAGCAAGCCTGTGCTGGGGCAAATGCGAACAGTACACTGCTGAGATTGAGAAACTGAGTTCTTTGAATACCTTTAAATTTCCTATTGAAGGAAACTGATCTTCTAAAAAAAAATTCAAAGGATTTTCTTCCTGCCAGTGCTCATCTGAACCACTACAGTGCAAGAACAACCTTTAAATTCTTTTTTCTGTGTAGTTTCAGGATGTTCTTCTTTCTGTGTGGTGTATCTTGCATGTTATTACACATTTCCCACATGCTCATTTTGGTGAGGGACATTATCTGCTGCTGTCATAAACGAGGCCAAAAGCCTTACCTTGGCTTTGTATCCCATTGCTGAGAGGAGATGCAGCTCCCATAGTCTGCCTTCATTTAGGCTTCAGCTGGAATCAAACCCAAACCATAATCCCTGTGCTCCCCTTCTCGTGTCACCAGGGCCCTGGGGCCCCTTCTGCATAGGAACATCAGCCTGAGAGCTGGCACTTCACGTTCCCATCTGACCCCGAGGACCAGACCTGCCCCGTCAAACTTCCCCATGGCTCAGAGCCCGTCTTTGCCAGGAGCCCACTAGAGGTTTGCGGATAGCTTGAGGCTTCTGGTGCCTTATGCTGGGTAAAAGCAACTTGGTAGGCAGAGAATTGGTTTGTAGACGGTTGCCAAATACAGCAATGCTCCTCAAAAGACATAATAACACCCTCCCCCTGCCCTTCACACAGCCACCACTCCTGGTCTGCCACCCCACGCTGGCATGGGCAGTCTGCCTCACTTCTCTTGCTGCCACAAACTCAGATGCTCCTCACCGGTGGAGCCTCCTTGCACTTTCTGGGAGACTTGGAGGCTTTCATCAACTTCCTTTGCCAAACATCTGGATTCCCTGTGGGGTCTTCAGTAACTTTACACTGCTCCAGTCTTGCAGGCAGGCAAGATGCCTTGACAAGTTCCCCAGAAGTTCACTTTTGCCGAAAACCAGAATTTCCTTCCCTCACACATCTGATTCCGGTTGCATTGCCTGCAATTGTACTTTCAGCTGCTGCTTGCAAGACTAAGAAGCAGTCACAGCGGGACTAGTGGTTTTCCATTAGATCTCAGTGGCTCATATTTGCTGAATTTGTTTGTATCTGCAGAGGCTCACATTTCTTATGTTAGGTCAGCAGAACAGGGTACGGTTGTATAGAAGTCTAATTGTAAAGACTTCAAAGCTATTTTTATTTGACATCTCACTGATCTAGCCTGTAGCAATCAGGTGACTATAAGGCCAGTTGCTTTTTGGACAGTGTTCCCCTCCTGTCCTTAGGTCTCTTTCTCTTGAAGGCATGCGACATGGTATCAGATGAAAACTCCTTTCATGGGTCATAAAAGTTTCTTTAACACATTGTCCCCCTGCTCCCCCTAATTTTGAGTTCAAATGGGCTGATTTGGCTTAGAAATGGAACCACAGATACTGAAACACCTTTATAATAGTGCTGGGACTGCTCTGTACCTAAATGATACCATATGTTGGCCTGCTTCTAGTGGTGTTTACTGTGTAACCACATTGGCTCAGTAGGAATCTGTCTGGAAAAACAGTCAGGGTGTAAATGAATATCTGAAAAGAGCCTCTCTGAGTAAACTCTTAAAATGCTGCTAAAGGACAATGCTTTGATGACTTTGTTTCCAAACCATCCAACCTGCAGAATTGGTTATGACCAGTAAAGGAAGAAGACTGCCCCAGATTGCACTCAGGAGATGTCTTTGCCCATCATTCTTTGGTCTCTGTGCAATGATGATCATCAGTCCTGAGGATAGCGTCCACACAGAATTCCAGATAGCACTTTAGTGTGACATTGCATGGAAGGAGACTACGACCTGCAACCAGAGAGAAACTGAAATTTGGCAAATGGCTCTAAGCCTTGTATCTAAACCCACCTGTGATATGTAGAAGTAGCCGCATCTTTCAGTCCTTGCATGACTGTGCTTTCCTTCAGACAGTCAAAGTCCTTACACCCAATCTGGAAACTGGGTGGCAATGACAAAATTCCCATTGCCCATTTTGGACAGAGAAATAAATCCCATTAATTCCTTACAGTCACACACATGGGGAGCATGGCTGGTACCTCACTTACGTTTTATCTCATAACTACTACAGTTTTAAAATGTCTAAGTTTGAACAGAACTTTTCTTGTACTGTTCCCTAAAGGTTTCTTCTTGAAGTCTGTTATTTACTCTCATTATGAGACTCAAAATTTCCCAGAATCTGAAAGTTATTTGATTCAATCCCACAGCTGCCATCTCAACAAACATGTAAATAAAACAAAGATCCTGTGAATGGAGATCTCAAGCAGTTGTGGAGAGGATTAGGGATTAGTGAAAGATGATTCTGCCATTGTTCTCCTAATTGATAAAAGACAGACCACTGCTATTTTGAATAATGTCATTACCACACAAGCCTCAAGCAACTTAACAGATCCTGTGTAATCGAGAGGAGCCACTTCTGGATGTTGAAAAGGTTCCTATGAAGGTACTCCATTTCAAGTGCTTAAAAATAAGGACCAGAGTGAGTGAAGCAGTACCTCTCCTTCCTCTTTCTAACTGAAAAAAAAATTGCTTTCAGATGAACCCATTTTATTTTTCTTCGGAAAATTTCCTTTCCCCAGCTGTATCTCTTATGTGCCTGAGCTCCTTCCCAGCTCTGTCACAGACCCATGGTGTGCTTTGATGCTACATCACTCCTGCCTGCTCAGTCACTCCTACCCCTCCAAGCCCAAAAGAGTGGGAAAAAATTCAAAAGCAGCCCACCTTTCCCACCCACAGCAACTCTCCATCCAATGCTTGTGCATGACCTGCACCTGGCATCCAGGCTGATTCATGTTTGTAACAACAAAAGCAGCCAAGCATATAGGTTGAGGTCACAAAAAGCTCAAGATGGTTTTACAAAGTGTATTTAGAAATGTCCACATATTTCACAGTGAACATCAGCTCCTCTGTTGAGTATCACTGCATATTCAGAAGGAATTCAAAAGAAAACACCTGCCACTCCTGTGAAAAGGAGTGGCACACTTGTGCAATGTGTGTGTGTCCTCCTAATACAGAGGTTGTACCTTAGAGGGTGAAAAGAAGGTGCCTGGTAACTCCGAACAGTCCTCTGTAAATCCAAAGGGGATTTAAACTTGGGTTAAAAGCAGCTCATCTCTGTGGGACACCTGAACAAATCTTAACACAAACCTTACTAACTAGAATTTTCAGGAGTTCCTAAGCTCCCAACTGCAGAGCCCCAAAGCCTCTTGCAGGATTGTGTCAGGGTCATGTGTGCAGCACACTCTGAGTGAGGCTGGTCCCACATGAGCTCTGACCAAATGCTGCTGTGGAAGCCTTGAGGACAAATGTGCAGGGTGAGCACCGGTCCCTCCCTCTGAGGCTGAGGTGGATCCTGGTTTAAAGCTGCAGCAGCCTCTGTCTGGGTGGTGGGCATTGAGCTTAGGTGGGAGACAAGGAAGAAACATTTACTCAGTTAAGCTGAGTAACTGCTTACTGAGTAAATGAAGGAGCAATGAAGGGTGAGAGGCAGCAAAGGGCTTATGAGGTTGTGCTGCGCTGTGTACAATACCCTGGCAAGTTAAGCATTGCACTGAGAGAGCTCCCATGAAGATGCCCCATCTCCTTCCCAGCTTCATTACATGACTATGGACTCCCAGTGCTGCTTTAGACATCAAACAGGCCTTTAAAACCATTGTGTGGACCCCATACCATGTCACACAGTGTGAGTTGCCCTCTGGGGGAAAGACTCCAGGGAATTTTTAGATCCATTCATGTCAGATGAAAAATGGTCATCTTCAGACATAATTTATTTTCCTTTTCTCCCTCCCAAAAAGCAAGTGTCTAAGCAAGCCGGCCAGAGGCAAGGGCTGTGATTTTTCTTGTGTTCTTCTAGCTAGGACCTCCTGTCCTTTCCCTCATGTCATTCAGGAAAAAAAAAAAATAAAGTCCTGCTTCTGGTTGTTTGGCTGCTGCTCACAAGCTTACATGAGAAGTAAAGAGTGATGTGCTGGGGAAATCTGATTCTCAGCATGACAAGGACCTGCAAGCAAAAAAAGAACTGCTGAATATGTACAGAAGAGCTAAACAGTCACCAGTGGTCCTCTAAAATGCCAAGGAAAGCATTTGTTATCCTTTAAGTATACAGCATGGGTAGTTGGGTAAAATTAATAATGGGAAGCTATTGACCTAGAAATCAGGGAGCTTTTATTAGAATATACTTCCTAGTAGCATCCTGGGAGAAGAGCAAAAGCTGTGTGACTTCAGAAACTTAAAACTGGGTAAGACAAAAACCATGAAGAGGAAGCAGAGTTAATAAATAAAGCAGAGTCAATATTCCTGCTTGGGGATGGGGTGAACTATTGGCCTCATGTCATGTGTGTTTTCCATTCCCTACTTCTGGGATACTAAAAAAAAAGTCTGACCCAATCCAGGGATTACACAAAGAATGCACTCCAACAAAGGGAAATGCATGGCCTTTCTACTCACCCTCCAGAGGCATTTGGGACCAGAAGAGGGGTTGGTCTGAATAGTCAGGATTACATTCCTGGCTGTCACTAGCAAATGCTATGTGGATTGAGAGAAAGTATATATATATGTGCTCTGTCACTGGAATATTTTCTCTGTGTTCTCTTGTAAGGCAGATGTCAAAAGGAGACAGTGATGGCCACTGAAGCCATTCCTGCTTAACAGTGTGTCTGAGATGTTGTTTCTTCCTTTGTCTGCCTGAGAATGGGCTAGTCTGAAACACAACTAAGCAATTAGGATATTAATAGTCCTATTACTCCAAGCCATCCAGTTTGCTTTAAAATTCATGGTGCAGTTAGCTGAGGTTTGTTCATAACAGTAAAAGTACAGAGGTGCAGGAAGACTGAGTCAGAACAGAGCTTTGAAATGCATCAAGCAACCATTTAATTAAAGAAGGTAGCTCTAATATTGTGTTCCAAATGATTACTTATTTATATACTCCTCAAATAGTGCTATTTTTAAACGAGATTTTGAAGGGAAGACAATTTATATTTTTATATGCAGACAGTCTTAAAATTAAATGAGCTGCCAGTACAGCACTGCCCTGAAGGAGTAGGAGAAGAAAAATCTCTGTGTCAGTCCTTCTGGTTCTTCTGCTGCCTCTCAGCATCACGACTGCTAGAGATCAAAACAGGCATCTCAAGATGCACAGGCTTGTCAGCTCCTCCCAACAGTCCTCCTGGGGCAGGTCATTGCCTGGCATTGTTGAGATATAGGTTTGAAGGCAAGTGCCAGTAAACCCAGGGAGGTGGTCAGGTAGATGCGTAGGGAGGACTGGGGACTGTGCCTCCTGATGAGAGTGTTCTAAACTTTTAAATTTAAACTTTTAAAATTTAAACTTCCTGGGGTGACACAGGGTTTTCATTTTACAAAACTGAAACTAAATTGGCAAACCGTGGGTTCAGGCAATAACCTTCATCCTTCACTCATCTGATATTTGCTGATTGCACCAGTGTGGAGTGTGAAGTCCATCAGGGCACCATTTTATGACCATTTTTCACTGGTCTGAACAGCCACGCAAGTTGCAAGGAGAGAAAATGTTGGCTCCAACAGATATTTGAAAACTTAAGTTGTTCTTTGCACTGTAACTAAGAAAGGCCTGTGTGGGAAGGAATGAATGTTTGCTGAGTTCCTAAATAAATCTGAGCCCAGCTTGAGAGACTGAAAGCCCAGTGGCTTCTTTGAGTTCTCTAACAAAGGGCTGCACCCAAGTTCACTGAAGTCAGAGAGGGATTCTCATTGAGATCAAAGGACATTGAATTGGACCGCATGAAGGACTGTCTCTGCCAGAGACCAGCAGAAATAATAGCATGTGATGTACGTGACCAACTGCCCCTGACCAACCGCTTGGATTCCAGGCATTAAACACTGCAAACAGTGAACTCACAAACAATTCATGAAAATGTGCCAAAAAATTCAAAGAGAAATATGTACGGAAACTGCAATGTGTTTGTGGGTATTTTGTGAGCAGAAAAATAATATATTTGTGGAATAAATTAGTCCCTGAGAAGTGTTCTCTCCGCTCAGAATAGTGTGCAGTCAAGTCAGCTAATCGAATTCAAGCTTCTTTTCTCTTGCCAAAGGAAGTGGGCAAGTACAGAGACATGGATGAAATGAGTTTGGGTTTGCTTTTAAAACGTGAGGTGCCAATTCAATCTCATTGTAATAGTTCTTATCGTATGAAAAATAATTTTTTGCTGCTGTCCAAATGCTTTTGCTTATTCTCTCATGAATGTTGACAAGCTTGAGTCTGGTGTTTATCCATATCAGACACTGCAAAGCTCATCCAGTCCCTTATCTCCTTCTGATTAGATTACTGCAATGTCCTGCCTCGAGGTTCCTCTGGCAGGGGATGCCACCACCCCTGTGAAAGCATTACACATAGGAGGAAATCCAGTGCTTTTTATTCTAACCGCATCGTGCCTTTCGCCGGCTATAAACAAAAAGGATTAACTAAAAATGGAAATATCTGCAGCTGGAATCCAGATCAATTAGGAAATGGGGTAGCACCAAGAGCAGGCATGTCTCTGATGTGGTGAGGAACAGCTGTGCAGAGGCAGCATGATAAAGGAAGAAGGCTCAAGCTCAAACCTTTGGCTCACCTTCGGATCTTTTTAGACAAATATGTTTAGGCTGCTGAGGGACTGGTCTGTGCCTCCCTTTTGGGCTGTCTCAGGGAATCAAAAGGACTCATTTATCTCTTCCCTGAGAGGGTTTGCTCTTGGTGACAAGGAGAGGAGGTGGGATTGTCCATGCCCTACAACACAGGATGGTGGCTTCTGATGGTGATTGAAGAGTCTCTAAGGAGCTCTGTAGGTCCTTAAAATTATCGGCACACAGGCAGTCCACACCTCCGCTAAGCCATGCAGGATCAGAGCCAAAGGAGCAGAGGGGTTTTGGCTGCACAGATCTGGAGAGAGCCACCAAGTTTTTTCAGATAAGGGATCAGACACTTAGACACAGGAAGCATTGAGAAAGACAGAGCTGGAGGATAAACTTCTCAGTTGTCTGTGCATGCTGGCAACTGCCACAGGTGCTTGGTTGCAGGCTTGGGTATGAGAGTTATTGCTGTGTTCATTTAAAACTGAATTTTAGTTTGGCTTTTAGGTGGGAGAAAAACAAGAGCCACGCAGTTCCCAGCACTGTTCCACTGCAGACTGAGCTCTGAAAGCTGCAGCTCTCCTTTCTGGAGGGTGGTTATAAATACAGATGGTCATAAATGCCCTCAGACACCAACCAACACTCAGTCCCAACAAGCAAGTGCTTCTTTTTATCTGAGTATCACAAGCACTCTACAAACCTTCCCAGATACACTCTCAGAAAGACTATTTTGTGTCAGGCCACTGAAGCATGCTGGGTGACTTCTTCAAGGTCACACAGGAAACCAGTGCAGCAGGTTCTTTAAATCCCCAAAGATAACTCATCTCCTCGCTTCCCCAGAGAGTCCCTGTTGCTGAGCATCAGTCTTTGGCCCTCTTTGTCTTTCAGCTGTTCAACTGACTGCTGTTGCTCTCTGCATTATCAAAATCCTGTTTGATATTGCTCTCTTGCTGCTGGTGTTATTTATAGCTGTTCTTACCTTCTACCAGACTGGGCATCTCTTTTTGTTTAAGCATGTTCAGATCCTGGTGTTGTTTCAAGGGCTGTGAGTGTCTTTTGTGCAGCAGGTGCTGCTCAAAATTAATTGTTTGTCTTGATATTATATTATCACTCATCTATGGATTTTCAAGTGTGTCAGTTGTTCCATTAGGGCTGTCACTTCCTAAATCCTTTTGGTGAACACCATATTTTACTTTTACTTCTCTCACAGCCAGTGTTTCTTTGCTCCCCACAATACAAAATGTTTTCTGAGTGCCTTACAGAGCAATACCTCACCCTTTTATTCTATCACAGACCACAGGCAACTGAGTGGGGCTCTGAGGCTCATTAAAGTTCATAACATCACTTGTTTAAGTGTTTGGGTTTTTTTTAAATTACCGTGTCAAATACGCTTAGTGTGTGGAGTTGGCTTGCTACAGTGGTGAGCGTCTGCAAGCTTTGCCATGCTCCTGCTGATGGCAGGCAAAAAACTGCCTGGAAGGAAATAGCTGGCCTGCCTGCAGTGCTGGTGGTTTTCACATCTCTATCGAGCCTGGGGATGGCCTCTGCACAGCAAGGCGAGAACCTCTTTCCCACCTCTCTGGAGATGCTGCAGAGAAATGGGGAGGCAGCCCAGTCTGGCTGTGACCCCACTGAGGACCTTTCTGCACAAGGCAGAACTGCTGCAGTGAACATTTGGCCTGAGACCTTGGCTTGGCAGCATTACAGGAGCAGATTTACTGGTGGGGATTAAGTGAGCCTTTGTCATTCCTCTCCATTAACACCATCCAGCACACGGGTGGTGTCACAGGATGACATGTGGAGCTCTGCAGCTGCCCCTCTGCAGCTGTATCCAGCTTTGACATCCTGCTCATGTAGTTCTCCAGAAGCCACCCTGGCCACTCAGTCATGAATTCAAGTTCTTTGACCCAGTCAGACTGAGAACGGTGTAGATACAGATAGAAAAACTACCTGTTGTCTCAAAAGAGCTCTAAACATGACAAAGGTTTGGTAAGTCTGCCCTGCAAGGACTGTCCTGTGAATCATGGTCTCCCACTTTTCAGCTAATACTTTGTATGATGTTGTCTCAACTTTCCTCCCTCAGGTCCCTGAACTTCCAGTGCAGTGGGAAGTGCTTTTAGTCCTGTGCTGGTGACAAGGCCTGCCTTGGACACTTGCTTCCTGCTTCTGGGGACTATCCAAGTTATTTTGCAAAGGGCACATCAAAGTAGGTTTGGTGGTCTCCAAAGCAGATTTGGAGTAGTCTTGGCTTTGCTCTGCTCTGGGGTTCACTACTGGCAAGCTAAAGGTAGTGGGGAAATGTGGGATTTTTTAACATAATTACACAATATAAAATCAGACCCAAGAAGGTAAGGAATAATGTACACAAAAATGGCATAAACTACTGTCTCTGTGTCTTTTCTTCTTGCACTGTTGAGGATCTGTTTAGCTCCTCCTGTCTTGAGCTTAAGCATGCACCTAAAATTGCCTGGGTGAAGTCTCCCTTGGCTTCTGTGTTTATCTTGTAGTGCCCCTGGACGCTGGTTCCCCCTCAGTCCCCTTGGCTCTAGTTATGGAGGAATATGAAGCAACAATAATTTTCCCTTGTGCCCTCCTGGTGCAAAGGAAATGCTGCTTGCCACTTCTTGCCACTTGGAATCCTTCAGGTTGATTTCTAATGTTGGCAGACCTTTTTCTGATGATGATTAATACTCCCTTAGCTTTCAGCCTTTGGGCTCTCAAAGTCCGAGGAAGAGTCCATTTCCCAGAGCACTACACCCACGCACCTGGACAGGATAGTGGGAGTTAGCTGTGAGGGTGAACAGGATTTCTTTGGGGTTTTATTTAATTTCTTTTTTCCAGGGATTTGGTTGGTTCTTTTTTCTTTGTTTGTTTACTGGTTACTCTCCCTGCTCTACTCCTCACTTTCAAAAGCTTTGCTGTACTCCTCATTGTCATTACTCTGGGAGTCACTGCTGCTTTGTCAGCTTCTGCCTGAAGCTGAGGTGGCTTCCAGGGGTTTCCCTGAAGCTTTATTTTGCCTTCAGCAAGGATAAAGCTGGGCAGAAAGCTCTGTGTTCAATGGCTTCAAGAAGCAGACATTGCAAATGAAGTTTTCATGTTTTTCCTTTGCTGAGACAGAGTATTCTCTCTCCTCTGCCAAACAGAGGACACTGTCCACTGCCAAGGGTAAAAAATTATCTAGTTCAGCAGTGTGTTTACCATGTTCTTCCTGCCTTTCCTTTGCTTTACCCAAGGGAAAAGAGCTCATTAGCTTTATAAGAGCTCAAACAAGACATGTATCACAGATACACAGGCAGCAGGTTAGAACTATTTGGTGAGCAGAGCTCTGGCCCTTTGCTTAAAGACTGCAGCAGCTCGTGCAGGTGGGCTGCCTCAGCTGTGCTGTCATCTTGGCTCGTGATAGACTTGTGAGAGAAGACAATTAATTCAGTCCCAGTGACAAATAACATCAAATATTTCATGTCAAAAGCATCTAATGTTGTTGTTCTGGAGGGCAGTCAGCTCTTCCCCTGAAACCAGCCCTTCTTCTCAAGCTATCACCTGCACAGGTGAGCTGGTAACCGAGAGGCTGTGACCCTGCTTAGCACTTTTGCACAGCAGCAACTGGGATGACCAGGTAGGAATTCTGGTTTCTAGCTCTGTGAACAGAGAATCTCCTCTACAGCAGGCATGGGAGCTGGCTGGCATTTTTGGGGGGAGTTTTTAATTTTTTAGGGGTTTTTTGGTTGGTTTCTTTTAAATTCTTTTTTTCTTCTTTTTTTTTTTTTTTTTTTTTCCTTCTTGAAAGAAATCTCCAGCAGAAGATAATGCTTTGAGTTCTGGGAAGGATTTTTGTGGGGTTTTTTATTAAATCCAGAGGCTACTGGAATTTTTTCCTTTTTTTGTCATTACAGGCCACAAAGTTGCTTTTTCTCCACATTACTGAAGCAAGTAGTAAATCCAAAGGCAGCCACTGATGTGCAAACACTATAGCTAATGGCAGACAGGAAAACAAACTGTTGTGGTAGAAGGTAAACATAGGGAAAAGAAAGGAAGAGAAAAACCTAAATGACTGAGATGATGGTGACACACAGAGAAAACCCCTCAAATTACAAAGCCCTGGGAAGGAGAGCTTCCCCCTTTTTACTGGGTTTTGGTGCTATGGATCTCCTCATTATCTGCTGAGATAACCACACCATATAAAGTATATTCATTGTATATACATTATGTATGTATATGAAGTATAGATAATTGGATTTCATCTAATAACTTTCATGTTTCTTGGTTTTATAGTGACTTAGTGGTGTGAAGTTGGAGTTAAAAAGACTTAGCTTAAACTCACTCAGATCACATCAGAAGCCAGAGATGAGAGATTTCCCATGTCCCATGTTTAATTATTTCTCCTCTCAATTGCAGAGCTCCAAGTTTCATAAATATGGATGGAGAATTTTCACTTGTGTTTTCATACAAGAAAACACTTGTGCAAATTGTAAGTGCTCAGAGAGACCTTGGACCCTAGCTCCTATGCTAGTATCATTGGAGGAGAGAGAGAGGTGGCCAAATAGCAGGTGGGATATTAAGAAGTCAAAGGTGTAGTTTTGGGCTCTGCCACAATCTTGCCCTGAGCCTCTGGACAACCTTACCACCTTTTGGTTTAGTGCTTTTCATCTGCTAAAACACATGAGGCAACTTACCTTGTTCTTCTGGAGTGTTGAGAAAATTGATCAGTACCTATTTTAAGTGTGCTTGGAGCAGATGATGCTGAGTTTTGTTAAAGGGCTACCAGAGATGAAAAATTGAGATAGGAATCACATAAACTGTAGCCACCCATTTGTATTTTTATCGATTTCATTTTTCATTTTTAGAGCAATTTATTCTAAAAAGTCTTGGAACAGAAACAAACCTTTACATGGCTCTGTCCCAGGAGATCATAGACCAGAGTTATATATATAGATTGCACAATATTACCTCTCCCTGTACCCTTACCTGGCTCATGTCTATAGACCTCCAGTCCTACAACCAAATTGCTGCTGTTGCTTTTGAGTAGAGCCAATTGTCTGCCATCATCCTGTCAGGCACTTACACTTATTTCTCCTAATATATTTTATATTAAGCCAATTTATGTTACACAGTGAGTGCTTGATGGAGAAGGTACCCACAGGAGGCTTATGTGCTTCTTTTTCTCAATGATATTTAGCTGATCTACTGACAGGTATTATCTATTCCCATAGGCTTTTCCTAATTTACATCCAAGCTGCAAGAACACATTTACTCTGAGGAAAAACCTTGTTTTTCAGGAATTACCTTGCTGTCCTCTCTGTGGGATACAGGATAAGTGCCTCTCACCAGGCCCTCCGGGAGCCCCAGGTGGTGCACTTTGATTTTCTCATTTGGTCTCAAATCAGTCCTTGCCCAGATACGTTTGCGTTTCTATTTACTTTAGATCCGGTTTGTTTGCTTCTCCTTCTGTATTGAAGTTTTCTCCAGGAAACATGCAAATTGCCTAGCTTCTGGAGGTGCCTTCCTTCCATCACCTTCCAGCAATGGACCCAGCTTCAATTAGCATCTTTTCCTGTATGAGTTAGTTGCTGTTTGCATCACTGAAATTACACTGGTGGAAAATTCATCTTGTGACAGCTCCACCAAATCCTGTTAAGTTACTTTTGCTGTAATTCGGCCTCCTCAGCTATTTTTCATGTCTTTTCATCTTATAGATCTGTATAGTGCTCTGCTTGTTGGGTTCTCTGGGAGTACCAGGAAATGAGCTAGCAGACAACCCAAAATAGATATAAGCAGCTTCAGCTCATCTGAAGGGGGTGGGAAGGAATATGTAATGTGTCCATTTCTTTTACTTAACAGAGAAACAGGGATGGGTGTTGATATCTGGTGTCTAACAGGGAGGAGCAGACGAGGCATTAAACCCCTCTTTCTCTTTTTGTCCCCTGTTAAATCTATGACAGGCTTTGATATAAACTCCCATTCACAGAAATATTTTGCCAGGTAAACCTACAAAATCCATATAGAGCAAAGGTGATGAATAATTGTACCTTCTTTGTTGTTGTTTAGGAGATGAACCCTCTCTTCTTCTGCCCTGCCCCTCTGCAGAGGGGTCAGTTAAAGTGCCCACTGAAAGGCACTGCCCATCAAACCGTCTGTGAGGAGTTTGATGGCCAAAGACACCTGGATGTGATGTCCTCTCTTGCTGCAGGCAGCAGCGTGTGTCAGGCAGCCCAGGCAGAAGGTTCACCCATTTCTCTCTCTTTTGACCTATTTTATGAATAACATTTTGTGCTTCCCTTTGTTGTTCTCTACTGGGTCAGTAGCAGGACAGCCTCGGAGCACTGTGCTCTCAGATGCCATGGGCAGGCACAAACCCACCAGTGCTGGACTCCCTGCTGGATCCCACAGCACTTCTCTGGTTTCCACAGCCATCAGAGTAAATCCTCCTGTTTGCAAATCTGCTTTCCAGAAGACAGCTTGCACAGTGAGGGGTAGAGAATGCCCTATGAAGTCTAGGGCAGCACTTAAGCCAGAGATGTGACTTTCTTTTTTTTTGTTTCTTTCCAGAGGCTTTGATTTTTCACTCTGTAGAGTTTTCAAGGCTTTGGCTCCCAACCTTACTAAAGTAATTATGTGACTTTTAAAAGCAATTCATTTTTTCAGCACTTCTCCTGCACTGCCAACTTTTCAGCAGCTTTATAGAAAATATTGCATTGTTTGGTGCTTTGCTTGAACTTACATGTGCTTAATCAAAGAAGCTTATCTCTTGCTGTAGAATAAATCCCCAGCACCGTCCCTGAGTCTGAAACTTTGAGCTGGCCACAGCACACACACACAGTGCCTCGCCTGCACCTCTTACCAGCTCCATCCCTGCAAGGTGTAGCCCCCACAACACGATCCAAGCCTGGGATGCAGCCCGAGCCATAGCATTACACAACAATTTTCATTGTAGTTGTCTGCAGGACTCCTGCGAATTAGCACAATGAGACATTTACCAGCACAATGTGACATTTACTGGAGCGGCCATGGGGTGTGAGCCATCCCCCCTCCATGCACGTCTGCTCCAGCTGGCATGGCACGTGCTCCCCTATCACAAAACACAGTCTTGTAGCTTAGAAGCTAAAAAAATTAAAAGAAAAGAAAGTTCAGCAAAGGAAAAATTAAGCCTTTCAAAAGGAAACAAATAATTTGAATGAAAGTATTTCAAGGAAATTGATTTATCACTCGGAAATTTTATCCATCCTCTAAAAAAAAATAAACAACAACCCCAGTAACTACTTTTTCAGGCTACGTTATGCAGGCAGTTTTTATCTGCAGAAAGGATTAGCTCGTCCGTGGATGGAACGTGCTGCACACACCCTGTTCCCATGCAGATTCATGCGGCAGGGAGCTGTATTTCCAGCTCAGCTCTAGGACGTTTCTTCTGTTGCTAAATCAGATGACTGCAAAGACCATTAGAGCAGTTTATCGTTGGAATCTGAAGGAACGTACTGTACCCAAAAGGAAAGTGTTCATTGACAGGGGAAGTGCAAGATCTGTGATCCTTGTAATTATGCAGATGATCCTCTCCAGAGGTCTGTGGTATGTGAGCAGGTCCACAATGAAGGCTTTCGGCTGCAACACTTTACCAGTCCACTGAAATCCAGCTGTTCCTGCTCTTCAGTCCACTTGGCTGCAGCCCTGACTGGCACATCAGCATGAATGGTTTTGTCTCTCACTGGGGACATGCAAAACACTGTCATCCAAGGGGCTCCTTGAAATCGCTGCTTTTCTGGGCAGTTTGTGTTGTTGCTCTGCTGGGTCCTAGCAGAAGTTTGCACCTTGCAGCTCACTGGTGGTGGAGGCACTGGACACACAGAGACCGATGATTTTTGGAGTAAAATGCCAGCACAGGCTGGCAGTATGCAGGTCAGTCACTTCCTCCAAAAATATCCAATCAAAGCCTGGTTTAAGGAAGGATCCCTTGAAATCAGTGCCTAGGTAAAAAGAAAAGTCCTCATCCCATGGCAATATTTCTGGTCCATGTGCAACCTGGTGTAAAAGCTGCACATTTCCCAGCATGAAACCAAAGTCATTCAGATACTGAAACCTCAGAAGGCTGCATGCAAGAAAATCACCAGGAATCACCTGGTGGAATTTACAATTATAATTTCTTGAAAGGTATTGCAGAAAGCAAAAAGATTTGGGAAACAAAAGAGGTTGCCCTCAAGGGTTTGGAAGCTGTAGTACTCATAAGCAAAACAGATTGTGCAAAATTGTGTACAAAATTTTGCAAAATTGTGTATGGCAAAATTGTATATGAAAAAATTGTGTAAGCCTTGCTGCCTGTTGGTTCCCAGCCTTGCCAGGTGAAAGCCATCCTCTTCCCACAAACACCCTATTCTCATAAAGCCATGGCCTCACCAGAGAGGGCAAAGCATCTTAAGGTTGGAGGGCTGTAAATTCCTGGTGACCCCAGGGAGGCTTTTCAGTGAGGAATGTGATCCCTGTTGATCTTGAGGACACTGTAGCTGTTTCTAACCTCTGAAGTTGTATCAGGGAGTTAAAGAAACATCCAGCTGGGTTATGCCTCTCTGCATTCAGAAAATGATCCTGCAATCCCCCAGTCCTCCCAGGGCAGGACCTGATTGTGCTGTATCCATTTGAAGCAAGACTCAGCTCCTTCTCTGTAAAACTTTACCCTCCAGTGGCCAGAACAGGTTGGGAGTAAGGAAATGCTGTTCCAGCTTTCCTGATAAGGACTCAGAGAAAAAGTGTTTTTGCACAAGGCCATAAAGGACAACTATTTCCAATCTGGGAAACAAGCCTGAATCTCTTGACTCTTAGTGCTCTCTCCTTTTTGGCAGCAACCTAAAACAGTGTTTCCATCTCTGGGACTGCCTATCTCCAGGGCAGAGGACAGCCAAGCTGATGCAGAGGGAAGCTTTGGTAGCTGCATCTTGGAAGAGCACATCAGACTTTTTATATGACTTAATGCAGCTGGCTGCAGTGCAGAAACTGCAATGACTTTAGGCCTGAAGTTTTGGAGTGAAATGGCCTGAACTAGCTTTTGGTAAAAAACTGTGTACACAAAACCTTCATTATTTGCAGTGCAGGTTGTCTGAGCCTGATGTGAGTTCGCCTGTGCAGCTCACTCCGGAAGAAAGATTATAGTGTGTGAAAATGAGAATTTCAATAGTCAGGCACAGGCAAGGAATGGCACATCGAATGCTACTTGTCTACTGTCAGGTAGCATTAAACTGAGCCAGAAAACAGAGAGAAAAAGCTTTCTGCATACCCAAGTCCCAGGAGAAGGACTAGATATGTCCTATTCCCACAGAATATTATAAAATTGCAACAGGCAGCTTTGAGGTGAGAATGAAGGCTGCTCTGCAAAAGCACGGCTGGAAGACAAATTGCTGAAGGGTTGGGTGAATATTCAGAGCAGAAACCAGGATTTATTGGCAGGACACAGCCTCTGAATATTTTATCTTTCAACAGTCTATTGACACAGGGAAAGGCTTAGCTGAGCTAAATTGGTGTTGGAAGCCTATGAGATGAAGAGCTGTCCATCCAGGAGCATCCAAGAGAGAGGTAATCCTACAGAAATGCATTTAATGGGGATGATAGGTTTTCTTATATGGGAGCGAGTGGCAGGGGCTGCTTCCACAGGCACACCATAAAAGGGAGGAAGTTGCAGCAGCACAAGGAAGCCTGGGTGAGTTGGCAGCACCCATGTTTCCCTGCTCACCCAACCCATCTGCAACCCACCTGCTGTGGGGCTAGGGAGCGAGCCTGGGGGAACTGCATGCTGGAGACAGTGGGGTCACCTCAGGAAATGGAGAGGAATGTTTTCAGTGGTTATGGCCGTGCTTTGGGGAAGGAGGAACAGGTCATTGTGATGATCATCAGAAAAGCAGCTTTGCATCTCTTGCCTGGTAGCCACCTTTAGTGGGAAAGCAGTGCTGGCTGCTAACAAACATGTTTATGAATTGGCTTTTTGGCTGCTCCAATCTTCCTTCCAAGTCCAGTGACAGCTGGTCATCCACCCTTCCAGCTGTCTCAGCTGGGGGCCAGGACACCCCTTGAATTTCTCTCCCACCTGTACAACACCTGTATTTTCCCTACTTTGCAGCTATGGCTCAGAGCAGTCGCACACGTGTCCCCAAGCTGTGGCACATTGCAGGGGAAGTGCTGCTCCTGCCAGGGATATGGGGAGCTGCCGCCAGGGCTCCAGCTCGCACCCCTGGGGATCCTGGCTTAGCAAGACTCAGCCCTGGCACTAGAATGCTCAGGGAACACTTTTCTGATGGATCTGCAGCCTCTCATCAACATGAGGACTTCACTTTGCTTGTGGAGCAAGTGCACACAGTGCCTGAAGCATCAAAGCGTATATATTTGTCTCTGTACGCATATATGCATGAACAGATTAGAAGTCAAACACACCATTATAAATGTGCAGCGAAGAAATAACAATCTGGCTTCTTTGGTTAAACAGCTTGATTTACTGGGCTAAACAATAGGTTTCTTCCTCTGAGCTACATAATTGTTATTGGGAGGACACATCTGGTTGCTGAGTAGAAATGCACTTTTGCAATGTCAAAGCATTCAAAAATGTGAGGGAGCAACAACTGTCAAACAGGATCTACATATAAAAAGTCAGCCAGAAAGCTCAAATAAATTTTGAACTATATATACTTTAAAAGGCTGAGGGACAGCATGGCTCTTTAATACTATTGTGGCCAACTTATCACATTTATAGCTCTTCTCCTGTTTGGCCACTAGGAACTTGTCTGTTCCTGTTGAGAAATGAGGCCTCAGAGATAGCAGCCACTTGAGATGGAGATATCAGGCCATGTTGGAGATCACATGGAAAAATAACAAATTCATCTAAATAAATGGATAACTGCACAGAGCAGAAAGTCAGTCTCCAACCAGGCAAACCTGGAGGGAGGAGCACCTCCTGCTCTTCAGCCCTTATTGCTGATTGCAAAGCCAGGGACTCAGAAATGTTGTCTCATGCCTGTCAGGATTTATCACCATCACAAACTGGGGGAAAAAACCCAAACAAACTCACGACAGAGTTAAGGAGATTAGAGGGATTGAGCAGTGAGACATCACTTGGGTCTTCTACAGTTTTTTAATGAGGTATAAAAATGGTCTTCAAAAGTGGACTTATTTTTGATTCCCTGCTTGTTTTGCTACACTAGAAATTTAAATTTCCTTTGCTTTCCCAGGAAGACTCAACTGAGGAAGGACTTCCAGCAGCACAGGTACACTGCAACTACCATGAAACTCTTTTCTTCAGCCACCCAGGGCAAGTCTTCAGCTTGCTGCCTTCCTGGTCATCCTCACACACGGACAATGCAGAAGAGCCATGTTTTTCAAAGGTGACCAGCAATTTCCATCACATGGCCAGTGATATCCTAAAAAAGGAGGTGAGGTTTCTGAAAGCAACAAGCAAGCTGTGGAAGAAGCAAGTAATCTGAAGGTTCTTCAATGTAGCAGCCAGAAATGAAGGCTTTCCACCAAAAAAAAGAAAAAAAAACTAAATAAAGTTCATACTAATAAAGAATTTACCTTTCCTTTGGAAGAAATTACTCATAACACATTTTTCATTGGAGAAATATGGGATCTACTTGAGCTGTAGGGCCATTGTATGTGCAGAGATTGGTTAATGGTCATCGGGAGAAGAAGTCTGTGCCACCTTTTAAAATACACACTCACATACCTCACATATGTACAGACACCTCACACAGCAGCTGGCCACATCATAGAAATAAAAAACATCTGTTAAAACTGATTCTCTTCCATGAACTGGGGTTTTCAAGCTGCCACAATTGTGCCTTTATGCTACCATGCAGTACTGTCACATCCAAGCATGCAAGAAAGCATGAGTCATGTCGCTTTGAAATTAGGAAATGAACTTTAAAAAGCACCCATTTTGTCAAGGGAAAAGGCCCCAAACCTGTTGAGAACTTATTTTTCACTCTGTGTATATGGGAGTCACAGCACTAGAAGGAAAATTGCAATTTTTAAAGTAATATTTTAATTTGATTTTTTCTTAAAAAAAGTAATATTTTCATGCAATCCTGTGATTCCAGACAATGGTGCCTTATGGGATCCATCAAGTGATACTTATACTTAATTTGTGAGTCATAGAGACTGGTAACTGGATACATTATTATCTTACAGAAATGCAAACACATCACAAAGACCTTCAACTTTTCTTCACAGCAATGAAGAGCTTAATAAAGAAAAGATGTTAATACTAAAAATGCTGCATTTTGTCTTGCTTTGCTTCTTATACCAGACTCTGTAGCCTTCTGGTTTCCCCTAATGAAATGAAAAAGCATAATGGACTCTTTTTTATCCTCCTTTCTGAAGTCCCCCTTTTCTATGTAAAAAACATTAAAACAACAACAACAACAACAACAACAACAACAACAACAACAAAATCAGTTCCTTGTGACAAAAGGTCTGGTCTTGTTTTGAGCTCTACCTGCCCACATTAACAGCTTTCGATGGGGCAGTAGAGGTGGCACCTAGCAGGGAAGGTGTTGTCACCTTGACAACACCTTTTTTTCCTGTGTTGGGGTGTCAACACTGCCCATAAAAGGGTGTCCAGCAAGGCTTCAGAGGGCAGCACCCCAGAGCAGAGAGTCTGGGATTTTCAGTATTACAAAGGTGCCAAACACAGGAGATTAATCTTTTATCTCCAGATTAGCAAATGGGCCTCTCTGTGTATTTTCTTGTGAAGGTGCATCAGTTCAAAGAAACTGATACATGCCTTCTTGACATCTGGTTCTAGTAGATGGTTGGTTCTAAGGGAAAAGTGTGATTGTTTTAGTTTCCACTCTGTTAGAGCTTATCACTCATTACCTTTGGAATTATAAATGTATATGTTCAGCTATGCCAAAAATTTGGATGGAAAAATGTATTGAGATATTCTAAAATATGCAAAATAAAGGAAAAGTGAACACTGAACCCTTTCTGAAGCTAACAGAGCTGCTTGCTCCCTGGTGCTGCATTCAGCATGGCCAAACTGCTTCCCAAAAACCTGAAAAAATGGAACATGGGGAAACCACAGGGTGGAAATGCAGGGACTGCTTCTACAAATCTCACATTCCAGATTGCTGAACTTGGAGCATGAGAGAAGCCTGCAGGCGCCAAGGGCATCACACAGGAGTTCCATGCAAAACCCAGGGTGTGGCTCCATGGCTCTTTAGTCCCTTCTCCATTGGCAGTGCAGGAGTGGGACAAGGCACTGAGCCACTGAACCAGACCCCCAGAAAACCACTACCCATCACTTGCAGGGATGTTCCTTGGTAGTGGAAGAGCTGAAGGGACACACCATGGGCCAAGGCACACACTGGTGCTGACCTGTGGAGGAGATGGGAGCCAGAGGATGGAGTGGGAAGCCGGACAGAGGCAGCCCTGTCTCAGACTGATGGAAGTTTCATGCAATGGAAAGCAAAGTGCATGAGGCTGGAGCTGTATCCCCACCTACATAATGGATTGCCCTGGGCACTGCACTAAATACATTAAGCAATGATGAATATACATATTTTGAGATTAAATCTTCTTCCTAATGGAACTTTTCACTGGAAAACTTTTCTTATTGTGCCTTTGAAATCCATGTATCTGAAGAACTGCTGCTGGGTGAGAACAGCTTCCCAAGTCAAAATAACAACATCAAAAGACTGAAGAAAATTCACAACAACCAGAAAATGTTTTGGTTTTTTTTTTTTTTTTTTGTATGGGTAAAACCAATGAAACCATAAAGCTCCTTCAGATTTAATCTTGATCTGAGAAATTGGTTTAAGATGGATGAATTTTCACAGAACTACTGAATGGGTATGGTTGGAAAGGACCACTGGATCATCTGATCCAAACTCCTTGATCAGCAGGGTCCCCTAAGGCACAATTTTCAGGATTGTACCCAGGTGGCCTTTGAGTATTTCCAGAAAAGAAGATTCCACCATCTCTCTGGGCAACCTGCTCCAGTGCTCACACACCCTCACAGTAAAGAAGTTCTTGCTCCTGTTCAGGTGGAAATTCCTGTGTTCCAGTTACTGCCCATTGCCTCTCATCCTATTGCTCAGCACCACTGAGAAGAGCCTGGCTCCATTCTCTTGGCAACCTCCCTTCAAACACTTAGAGACACTGATGAGGTCCCTCTCAATCATCTCTTCTTGATGCTGCACAGGCCCAGCTCCCTCAGCCTTTCCTCACAAGAGATGCTCCAATCCCTTATTCATCTCTGTAGCTCTCCACCAGACCTGCTCCAGGATCTATGTGTGTCTCTTGTGCTGAGGAGCCCAGAACTAGACACAGCACTCCAGATATGGCCTCAGCAGGGTTGAGTAGAAGGGCAGGATCACCTCCTTTGACCTGCTGGCAATGTTCTTCCCAATGTACCCCAGGGTGCTATTCACCTTCCTGGCTACAATGGCACAATGATGGCTCATGGACAGCTTCATAGAACATCCTTAGTTGGTCCATCCATCCATCCACCCATCCACCCATCCATCCATCCATCCATCCATCCATCCATCCATCCATCCATCCATTTATCCAGAGTCCAGGATGAGCTCTTACATCACCTTTCCAGGAACTGACGTGAGTCTGACTGGCCAGTAGTTCCCTAGGTTCTCCTTCTTGCCCTTTTTGAATACTAGGGTGATGTTAGCTTTCTTCCACTGCCCAGGCACATCTTTTGATTGCTGTGACCTTCCAAAGGTGACTGGGAGTGGCCTATCAATACATCTGCCAGCTCCCTCAGCAGTCATGGACGTATCCTATCAGGACCCATGGACTTGGGGATATTGAGTTTAACTAAATGGTCTCCAACCCAATCCTTCCCAACCAAGGGGAAATCTTCCTTTGTGCAGACCTTCTCCCTGGTCTCCTGGGTCAGAGATTCCTGGGGGCTGGCCTTGGCAGTGAAGATTGAATCAAGAAGGCACATAGTATCTCAGCCTTTTCTACAACCTATGTTGTAATAGATCCTTTGCCATTCAGTAGTGGGCCTACATTTTCCCTACTAATAATTTTGTTGTTGATGTGTTTGAAGAAGCCCTTCTTGTTATCCTTGACAACCTTAGTCAGATTTAATTCCAAATGGGCCTTGGCTTTTTTCATTGAATTTTTGTGTACTCTGATACTATTCACCTTTAATCTTCCCAGGTAGCCTGTCCCTGCTTTCACCTCATGTATCTCCTGCTTATGTCCTATTTTCTCTCTGGGAATTCTGTTACAAGTGGGGGACTTCACGGAGGGGAAAAAAGACACAGTACAAGGCTATCTCCTTTTCCTTGATGTTTCAAAATGCTTTAGAATTCTATTTTCAGTCTGGCTGAAGACTTTAGAATTGGGATTTAGCTGCAGGGTCCAAATCCAATACTTTTTTTCCAACCTGCTTTTGGATGTAGAATAAAATGCTGTTGAAGTCTTCTGACAAGAGGCAGCAGTTTCATGATGTGGCGCTAAAGAGGTACTTCCCCACCACAAAATCTGACAGCATATTGACGTCCCCATCTGAAGACACCATTCTGGTGCCATCCAGCAGTGTGGTGGTGCAGGGTCACCAAAGCAAGACTGTCCATACAGGCTGCAGCCCTCTGGTCCCCTCTGAGGTGTGGTGCCACCCCCCACCCTCCTCTCTAGCCCCAGGTAGGGCCACAGCCAGTGGTAGAAGAAGAAATACTTATTTTGAAGAAGCCTGGGAGTCAGCCTGGCTCTGGTTTCCAGTAGATGGCACTGACTGATGAAGGGAGGGTAAAAGGTGCTGAGGACAACCATGACATGGTCCCAGTGATGCAGGGCGGCTGCTCCAGCCTCTTGCCCATGTGATGTAGAGCACGTAAAGGAGAATTACATGCAGGGATAAAATGGAAGGTCTAAAGTGGCAAAGAAATGGAAGGTCCAAAGTGGGGAAAAAACCCACTTCAAAACTCCACTGTGACGCTGTGCATATCAAAGTCTGTTGGTCCATCCCTGTATGCAGGCTAGGATATATTGCCACAACCACATCTAAGGATTTCATCATGAAGATCAGGAAAACCGCCAAATGGAACAATTCCTTTGCCAGTTCTCTCATCTATCTGGACTTTGTCTCTGGACTGGAACAGGGCTAGCTGAAGGGGATGATCCTATAGCTTTCCCCAGCCCATTGCATAGAGCATCAACTGCATCCCACTGGACCTGTTGACTAGGGATGCATTCTATGGGTCCTTTGCAGGGCTTGCTTGGACACAAATTCAACTGGAGACAGCAGTAGCTTTGCTGCAGAAAGCTGGAAGCAAGGACAACAAAATGGGATTTTTCCAGAGGCAGTAAAACTTTTTTCTTAAAATATGTCAATAAATGAGAGAACTGTGGGGTTTTAAAACCAGGAAGATGAGAGGCTGAGTCAGACAGTGTTGCTGACCACAGCTCTGCCTGCGAACTGGGAAATGAAAAGAAAATAATTTCTGCACTATAGAAATATCTAATATCATCTGCCATCTCAAATGCCTCCAAAGAGGAACTCCTGCAGAGACCTTTAAAGCTCTTTTAGCATAGAAAGTAGGAAAATATTCTGTCAGACTGAACCAAGATGCAGAGTGTGATCATATAAATCCCATGTCTTGGAGCACAGCCCAGATGCTTCTGACTTTGTTGTTTTTCACGGCAGTTTAGCAATTCAGCAGAATCACGTTTGCAGTTCTAGATCTACTGGTTTTGGTAGTGGTGGTCCTTGAACTAATTGCTTATGTAAATAAACATTTGAAAACATAGAGGAGGAGGAGGACTAAGACAGTTGCAGGAAAAAAAAAAAGTAATTACTCTCAACTTCCAGCAGTATATCTGGGGGTTAGAAATGATCATTCTTTATTGAATTCACAGAGGCTTTATTTTTAGAGAGGATAAAACCTGCTAAGCCTTCAGTTCCTGACACATCTCTTTGGAGCAAGAAGAGAGCAAGAGCAATGAACAGGGAGGTCTCTGGCAGTGCCGATGGACAGGGGCTTTTCTGTGCCTTTTAATCTTTGAGCCCCCTAAGAGAGGAAGTGGGGAGGTCGGCAGTGCACAGCCCAACAAAGGTAATTCTCTGAAAAGAGAACAGCACGACCACCACTCCAGCGAAACCATCCTAGCCAGCGTGGGAGGCTCTGGGCTCGTTATCGACCTTCCAGAAAGCCTTGGTGTCGTTCATCAGGAGTGGGTTGATGTGATTCCCACGGGACTACCCCCATCACCTGTCCCGCTGGCAGCAGCGCCAGGGAGCGTTGCAAAAGGCCCAGAGGTGCAGATCAACTGTGTCGAAAACACCTTTGGTGGGCCAGACCTTCATTTCCCCCCCCACCTTGGAATATCTTTTAAATGAAGCAGCTCTGGTGAAAAGAAGAGGGAGACCAAACATTTAGAACTGTTTATTGAATAAAACAAGGCTTTAAAAGCCGCATTACCGTCCCGGGACACAATGGCCGTTACTGTTTTTGTTGGTAAGTACCCGTGTGATTTAAAGTTGCTGACAGCACCAGACGCTCACAATGAAATCATCTCTCCCTCCCCTCCCCGCAGTTCAGGCAGACACTCATTTGTATGTATGGGTTCAGCCTGTCTGCTGCGGCTGGCCAAAGCGACAGATACTAATGGCATATGTTAATTACAACCCAACAACTTCCTTTCATTTGGGTGTTTATTAACATTCTCACTTCTGCCCGTGGAAGCAGCTGGCGGGAGATGCTGAGGCGGCCGGGGATCACATGCGATCTCCGATCCGGGACCGCGATGTGCACTGGATTAAGCCTGGCAGCCCGACCGAGAGCCCGGCATCCCAGCGAAGATTTTGTTCCCCCTCTGCTTATAAGGCTGCAGAGGAGCTGGAAAGAAGAAGGGAGCTCAGAAATAAACTCCCAGCCACAGCTGCTGGCTGGCTCCAGGTGTGGCTGTGCTCGGAACCCGGCATTTCGCTGGTAACGCCTTTGTGTAACAGCCCCAAATAGCTGGAAAACAGCTCAATAATTCGGAATTTAGGGGGATCATAAAGTATCTGGTGTAAACAGCGAATGCAGCCAAACGGGTTTTGCTGAGAATAAGGGGAATTGCCATCTCACCTGGAGCCAGGATCCATCTGCTCTCCTATCCAATTGCTGAGTGTAATTGGAGACAAATTCTTCAAAGGCAAAAGCAAGAAATATTTAAAGGGACAATTCAGCTCCCTTACCTTCTTCTTCACAACTGGTTTGTGACATTGGAAAAATGAGATTAAAGTTTACTTTGTAAGAAAAAAGAATATCAGATTTTCATTTCTGAACACCTTATCCTTATTAAGAGCCATCTATCTCAGTGATTTCTTATGGCATGGTAATACACGATGATCAGGTAACTCTGTAATAAATTTTTTTAAATTCCTCAAATGTCTTTTCAAGTTGTGCTTCGATTTCATGCAACTTTATTCATAATCACTGTGCTGGCCTGGAGTCATGGCCAGTGGAGCAGGACTGGATGCAGCTAGGTTTTGCAGCTGTATAGAGCAAACCCACCAGCTCACAGTATAAAACAAGCAGAGTCAGACACAAGACCACAAAGGAGAGCAGTGCGAGCAGGCTATTCTCTGCCACCTTTGAAGAAAATTGTATTAATCAAAAGACATTTTCAGGAGCAGTTTCTAGGAGGCAGCTGTGTGGCTGATGGGAAGCTTTGAGGCAGCATGAAAGAAATATAGGAGAGTTCCTTCGCTTTTGTTTTCAGACTGGGTTTGATGCACGTCAAACCCTGTGTGAGATAAGTCTGAGTATTCTTGGCATTCCTCTCAGCAGGCATCAGGCTGCCTTTGGCATCTAGGGACTTCATATAGCATTGTGCTGCCCTGGTGACTATGAGTTGTTAAGTCCCCATGTAATTCCCTACAGCCTTCACTCATCTGGAAGTAAAGCATAATTAGCAATTTTTGTTATCTTACTATTTAACCCTTCTACGGAGTTTGTGTTTTGTACTGTTCCTTTACAAAAATCCAAGCCAAAAATCTGTTTTTATTTGTTGAGATGTGCAAAGAATAGTAGATTAGTAAGACACAACTGTCCTTTACAGTTGTCTGTTTTCTCTTCTTTCTGCATCCTGTTTATCTTTCTGAGGTTAATTACTTAATTGCATGGTTTGGCCCATTGTGCTGCACAACATAAATAAAAATAAGATAAAAAATTTATAATTAAAAAATAAAGTGCCTGATACCATGTAGGTCATAATGTAAAAGGCCACTTGAGGAAATTTGATTTTTATGTGCAGTTCATTCTCAAATTCCTGCATTTGTTCCTGGAGGCTGTTCTTGAGCAATTCAGAGTGAATGTGGAGGATCTGCAGGGTGAAGCCAGGCAAGGGGGCACTTCCCTGTGGCCTACAGCACTTTATTCCCTAGAGGAGGCAGAGAATGGTTCCTCTCCTTCCCTCCTTTGTGGGACACCAAGACATAAATATCTCTGCCTCCAAGGAGCTGCTTGTGTGTTTTTTTTTCTTCATGCTGACCCAGGGCAGGGCTCTGAGGCCTCTGAGGTCACAACAGGACTGAAGAAGCCGTATCTGGGATAAGTAAGCCAGAACAGTAGAATGAACAACTTTTTTTTTCACTGTTTACATCCAGCAAAATCCCCACACAATCACTTGTCACAGAGTACCAAGCAGAGCCCCAGAATCATGTCAGAAGAGGAAGGGTTCTTGGTTTAGCAGCCTCTATTGAAAACGATTTTGTTTCTTGTTTAATGGCAAGACATTTAATTATCTGGTTGTACATTGTTCTCACTCCCCATGCTACTGGACTGATGGGACATTTCAGTTATTTATTGACATGTAGCAAAGTCAAAACCTTTGGATACCACAGTAAGGAGTTTGCATTGTCCCAATCCTCTGTAGAAACTGTCCACTAGACAGAGAGAATTCAATTTCTTTCTTACAGTGAAAAACAATTCAGTACTGTAACAACCACATAACCAGGAGGTGTCCATGGGCCTAGGTTTTAACAACAGCTCACAAATGAATGCTAAATTGTCCATCATTATCCCAGGGCAAGGGCAGTCGTGCCACCTGCATACACCCATGGGCAATCTCAACATGAAAGAATTGTTTCAATGCTCTGTGTCTGATTTTTGTATTAACAGAAATGATAAAATTAGAGCAGGAATGTCCTTGGATGGCTTCTGCTGTTCTGTTTTCACAGGATCAACTGCCCTGTGTGAGAATCTCTGGTTGGTAAATCCCAGCTATCATACAGAAGATCTAGCTCGTGTCTCTTGTTCCCATGTACCCATCCACAAATCCCAGTGAACAGCCCCCTGCCTCATGAATTCTGCCCTTTGTGTGCATCCACTGAGAAACCATCATGCAGGATTTTTCCAGCCGTGAGTTTTCCACTGTTTCTGGTATATGCCCTACCCAATTCAATAGGTGAAAATTCATCAGGAGAAACAGATAAAACTGGTAAGTTGAAACAAGCAGTACAAGAGAAATTGATAACAGTTTGTAATTCACCATGGTGAATGGGATGCATTGGGTGAAGCAAATAGGGTTCATCTTTGCAGCAAAGCATGGTGACACCTGTCAGTCCTCTTCTCACCTCTGTGTTGGCCCATGTCCTCACTGGTCCCAGGTGGAATCAAGCACCCTGATCATCAGGAGCCTTTGGGGCAGCTGCTTCTCCCTCCAGAAGCACTCTCCATCACAGCCCCAAGCTCCCTGGGGATGACTTATGAGGCAGGACCTTAGATATGATTTTCTTGCCTGAAAGCCCAAACACTTTGGGCCTCTTCTTTCCTCCTTCCTGCACCACATAACAGTCAAGGACTGGAACCAATACAATACTGAGTTTCCAGTAAAAACATCCCCACTAAGTCCTAAAGGAATTTGGGATACATTTTTCTGGACTGCTAAGACCCTCCAAAGCACAGTGATTGCACCAGTCTGGAAAAAAAAAGTTGTGGACCTGAAGTCTTGAATCAGGAGCAGGAAGCACTGGCTGAATTGATAACTGGGATGTTGCTTTAAAACAACCTGGTGAACACAGCAGGCCAGCAAGGCTAAGGCAAGGGTGGGCTGTGTCTCTCACGTCATCTATTAGCTTCACTGCAGTAAAGAGAAGAACAGATTCAAAACCAGACTTACAATCTTAAGGAGCATTTAAAAATGCTCCTCAGATAACTGGACAGGCACGTGGGTAAAATTCAGTCATGGATAAAAATTGCCAGTGAGAGTGTAAAGCAGGAGTTCACTCGCCATGTGGCAAAGGCAGTACATGGCTACTGATGTCCTGATGGGCAAAGCAGGAGGAGGAGAAGAGAAAAGGAAATATGCTGAAGACATCAATTTGTCCAGGTTAATTGAAACTAGAAAAAACTGTGAGGCACTTCAGAGGTGAGGTCAAAGTAGTCTGAAGAAGCCTAGAAAGGGCAATAAAAATATTTGAGGAGAGGAAGAGACTGAAAGATGAAAAGGCTCAGGTGAGAGTGATGGTAGATATGAAGGAACCTGACAGAATGACTTGAGATAATATAGAATATGTCAGCTGAAGTAGCACAGAGAATTTCAGCTGAACACAGTATTTCCTTTTATTTAACACAAGAAAAAAATGACATCAGATGAAAATGAAAGATGATGGGTATAAACATCCAAAAAAAGAAACACTGCTTTATAGAACAGCATGCACCTCCACTGCCATAACTAAACAGGTGGGCTTTTTTCATTCTGCCTAAATACAGGGCAATGCCCATAGGTGTATGACTTAATTTTTCTCTCACAACAGTAACAGAAAATGCTTCATGCATGGAAATGGTTGTCATAAGATAGTGTTAGAAGAGATAATTCATCTGAATTCCAGGAACAGCTTGCAGTTATATGACTAATAGGCCCAGCAGGTATGTCAAGAGAAAAAATGCTCTACAAGCTACCCTACTTTGAGGTGTGATACAACCAGTAATTGCCTAAGATTAGCAGGAAAAAAAAAATCCCCTGAACTATGTACTCCAAATGTACCTGATTCTAGGATCCTTTCACTTTCTTTTAGCACCAAACATTTCTGGAAGCAAATACATCAACAGAGTTAATTAGCAGGCTGGGACCTATGTCCTTAGCAACCTCTGCAGTCAGGTGGAATGCAGTGCACATGCTACAGGAAGGGAAATAAAATCCTATTTTATAAAGCTTCTCTTAAGACAGCAAAACTACATGCAAACCTGATGGACAAAAATGCAGGTCCTTCCATGTACCCCCCTGGAACCCCAAATATTCCCACAGGCCAACAGACCCAAACCCAGTGACGCTCTGTTTCCCTTGGGAGAAATGAGAAGCCCAGTGGCTAGAGTGGCAGAGTTGGGTCCCTCAACCCAACCCAACCCAACCCCACCACTTTCAGCATCTGAGCTGCAAAAGGAGGACACTGTAGCACCTTTGACAAAGCAGCCAGCAGCCACAGCCACAGGGCAGAGCACAGACTCCCAGATGAGTAAATCCTTGCTACCGTGCAAGACGAACTCTGAAACCGCCAGGGAAGGTTACACATGACTGGGAAATTTGCCAAGCAGTTATACCACAAAGTAAGAGAAAGTGGAAGTGTCACAGTTTAGACATCTGCTCTTACAATGCTGTTCACCTACAATCATTCAAATTTCCTTTTTGGGCCTTTAATAACTGCATTGTTTGTTACTGACCTGACTCCCATTTGGGAATGTTTGAAGAGTGGCTGCCCCTCAGCCAGCATAACCTGGTATTTCCCAGGTTGCTGGTTCTGAGCTCAAGCTGGAGTGTTTCGAGTGACGCCCTTACACTTGAATGCAGCCCTGGCTACTGCCCATCAAGTCCTGCAGAAGGGTTACATACACATGACTCTTATTCACCCCTTTGGAAAAGCTGAACAAGCTTTGTCTCCATGAGCGGATACAGTATCTCATTATGATCTGGAAGGATCATTCTCAGAGATTCAGCACTGGGATGACAAATCTGTAAACTCCTTTGGGATCTGTTTCTTTGTAAATACACAGACATGACTCATTACACTAATGTAGTTATGTGTGAAAATTCAAGGGGAAAATATAACCCCAAACCACCTTCATAAGAAAATAAGCTGCAAAGCCAAACATTACTGCATGCTTTTTTTTTTTTTGCCTGGCTATCAGCAGTTTACAAGTTCCCTCTTGTTGGCCTTTGGGAAACAGCACATCCCGAGACTATGAGCACCAGGCAGTTCAAAGCAATGCCAATGCTCTTCAGCGTGATTAAAAAAGCAAGTTCGTTGATATTTGCTGGAATTATCCATTGGCCTAGATAGTCCATGAATTCCTTTCTGTATGCCATGCTGACTGACCCTTGCAGGCCTAAGTATTTATCCCCTGGGATGCCTGTGACTCTTGTGCTTGCTAAAGGCTCCCAGGTCTCATCCTGCTCCCCAGCAAGCCCTTGGAGGTTTGATGTTGCACGTCCTCTGCTAATGGGCTGTGCACTGGCGCTAATGAGGTTCAGAGCACTGACCACAGAGAGGATGGGCCACTTGTTATTTTTCTAATTAATTCAAGAACTAATCACACAGCAGCATGCTCTGAAGACAGATCTTTTAACAACTGCGTTAAGAATTCTGCACAAATCTGTCCCCTCTGCATTCACCCCTGAGTATTTTCCCTGCTTTTTGCAACTAATTCGAACAAAAGATGGCAAAAAAAATCTTGTTCTACCAGCTGCTTGTGTTCTTCCCCATGGCAGCTCATCCTGTACATTAGCTCGTTCTGCTGTTTTAAATCATTTGGCATTCCTTTTGGGCCCACCCATCCTGCATACCCTGAGCTTAAATTCTTGACCCCTACTGGGAGATGACATTAGCTCTCTGCTTCACTGCCTCTCCCAACTTACTCAAAGCTTATCTAAACCCACAGTTGCTCATATCTCTGATTTCTCTTTTTCTTTTGGTTATAACACTCTAATTAGAACCTTGAAGCATACAGAGATGTGATTTGAATGAAAGGCACTATTCAAAATGAAACTGGTTCCCAATCCATGCAGCTTAGCAGCAACATTTGAAGGCAATAAGTTATTTAGAGCTCTCACTTCTTGCCATTATTTTTTAAACACTCAAAGCCCCATTCATCTGCTCTTTTCTAAAAGATTGGAGCTAGTTTCACTAGTTTTTCTGGATGGGTAGTACCCTCATAGCTCTGTACTGTGTTAAATAAACCCTAGAAGTGTTTCCACATTCCTCTTCAGTATGTATATATTTACTTGAATGTGTGTCACCTGTTCCCCCAGCCCACACAGTGGATGTCTATCCTGTATGTTAAAACACAGAAAATAAGGCCATTATGATAAACATCTGCACTCACCACTTTCTTGCTCCTCCAAAGCTGCTTATTTAAATTAAAAAGACAGAAAAAGTCCTATCAGAGTGGTAGGTAACTTTAAAGTGAAATACTAACAGTAAAAACAAAGACACCTTATTATAGTTACTGGTTAATAATAAATATTAACTAAAATTAAATCTGGAAAGTTTGTAAACAGCCTATTTACATACCCAAGTGGTTGTCTTATGTTCGAAGCCTCCCCTCAGAAGAAAAGCAGCTCCCAGTGCCATTTGGCATGAAGGGGACATAAGTTACAGAAGACCTGACACGAGGAATTTGTGCTGTGGCTATTCATGGTGCCAATGCTTTCCACGTAACTCTCCATTCGTGGCCTGCTTGGGGAACGGGATGTGTCCCAGGCACTGGAGAAAAGCCAGAAAAGGGCCATTTATTGGTAGCATATTCAAAGCAACCTTTGCAAAACAAATTCAGCACAAATGAAATCTGGCCCAAACAACGATGACAAATCCTTGCTTGTGCTGTCCATGGAGAGCAAGTCATGTCCTTGCTGGGGCACTCTGGCTGGGCTTTATAAATGTCCTGCTGTCTGTAAGGATGCTTTACCCATCCTAAAACTGTGAGAACTCCCAGCACGCTGAATGCATGGCTAATCCCATGGGAAGCTTTCTGCACTGTGCTGTTTCAGCAGCCAGCCAGGCAACAGCAAATTGGTTGTGCAGACCCAAGCGTTTCCCCGTCCCCCTGCCTTTGAACAGGCAAGGATGAAGAACAAACTTCTAATGAATGGACTTCAGTGCACTGAATATGCCCCTGGCTGGAGCAGTACAGCTCTGCTGGCCTCGGGCAGAAATGCTGCAGAGGAACGACGCGAGGAGCAAAGCACTCAGAGCTGAATTTGGCCCTGTAATTTCAGTCTGGGGCAGTACCGAGTTAAGCTATGCAGCACTACATGCAAAGCTGAATGTTGTTACTCCAAGGATCAGGGACAGAGGCCAGGCCAAGGCTGAATACAGTGACAAGGGTTAAAAATCAATAACAAGTCTAGATGGAGAGCTGAGATTGCTACATCTGCCTGTAGGGCACGAGGGCTGAGCAGAGAAGATCCTGCTGCTGTAGGAGGATGGACCCCTGCTCATCATTACATCCCACCCCCTCCTCCAGTAGCATCAGTAGCAGTGGCTTTGGTTTCCAGGGCTCTGACACAGCCGAAATGAAGAGCAGGGTCCCAGACCTTGAGCTAGTCCCTTTCCTCCACCCAGCTTCAAGGCAGCCCTCCCCTGCAGATATCCATCCACTTAATCTGTGTCTTTAGCTGGTCTTTTTCTGTGTGCTGCATTTATTGTTCTATATAAAAGATAATTCTGAGAAGAGCAAGCCAGAGAATGTGTCAGAGAAGGGGAAGAAGTGACTTTGTAACTCCAAATAAGTGCATGCAAACAGGGATGACTGCCAGTGATTACTCCCAGAGTTGTGCCTCTTGAACCCACCACATTCCCGTCCCGTGATGTTTGTTCTTCTCTCCAGCCTGACTGCAATCATTATCCAAAAGATATTGTGGAATTTCACTGTCAACTAGTAAAACTAGGCCCTAGAAATGAGCATCGTCTATAATTACTTCAGAATACTCAGAGGACCAGATGTTGAGGCATGTGGGACACATCACAGCATAACAGGATGGTTGTGGTTGGGCAGGATCTCTGGGGATCATCTAGTTCAAGCCTCCAGCTGAAACAGGGCTGGTTGCCCAGGTCCATGTCCAGACTGCACAAACTCCAAACTCCAGCAGCAGGAAAAGTTCCTGACGCGAGCTAGCTTCTCAGAAGGAAGAAAAATTCTCAGAAGATGCTCTGCCCAGATGGCAGAAGATGCCTTCATGGCTTCTGTAGGATACAGCAGAAAACAGGGTGGGGGAGACTGGGGTTTAAGTGGAAATGGGTTGTGGCCACAAAGAAATAGGTGGATACCAGAGAAGGGGGCTGCCCTAAGCTAGAACAATAACTCCCATCAGTGCAGTTTCATTCTTGCCTATGGAGCTGAGATAAGGGCAGTGCTTTAAAAGAAAATATACCAGTGTTGGGAAGACAGTACAGCTGTTATGGTTGGAGGGAGACCAGCACCCAGGGACCTGGTGGGTGGGAGAGCCAGGTTCAAGTTTCTTCATTGCATCAGGCTTCCTATGCCATCCTGGACAAATCCTGCCTAACAGTGCCTCAGTTTCCCACAGGAACAAGAGGGAGGTAAGAGCTCTTCTCAGGCTCTTTTTCTTCCTTTTCATTGTACATGCTAG
This sequence comes from Anomalospiza imberbis, assembly GCF_031753505.1. Taxonomy (NCBI): domain Eukaryota; kingdom Metazoa; phylum Chordata; class Aves; order Passeriformes; family Viduidae; genus Anomalospiza; species Anomalospiza imberbis. The sequence continues at coordinate 86,044,837 of NC_089682.1, forward strand.
GATGGGATAAACCTTAAGTAGCGAGGTGCTGGCACCAGGCAAAAGTGGTGGATATTTAGGTAGACAGGCAAAACTCTAAGCAGGTGATGCCAGGTCACCCTTTCTGAAGACGTCTCTAGTAGCCTCAGAAAAGAGGTGATTTGAAGACCTCCCTGAAGTCTTTCACCAAATAAATCCTGATTATTTGGGCTTTGTTAAGACAAAGTGATTGTTACTCTAACTTCTTAAGGCACATAAGTATTTAAGCTGCCTTAAATCTTTAAGGTAGCACAATGTAAGCATTAGAGCCAACTTAAAACCTTATTAAGTCTTCTAGGTGCTTAAAGCATTTAAGCCATTTTTAAGTCTTTTTAGAATGACTGCTGATTCCATGGGAAGGATGCAATGTTGAAAGACACTTTGTATGCGATGTCGCCTTAAAGTTCATACTGTCAGACAAGCTGATGTCTCATATGCAGCCTTATCACGAGAGATTTGAAAAATGTCTAGACTTTAATTTCCCTGCCATTTCAAGTTTGGTCCCAGGTTCACAACAATGCTTATAAATGTGACAGAGTTTTGAGAACATGATTGATCCATCAGCTCATCCTGGTGGTTCATGGGCCACATCAGGGCTCTATTACACTGGTCTGTGGTACGTGCTTCAAAGGACAGTAGAGGATGTTGAAAATGAGTGAGTTCTTGCACATACAGGGACAATCACAGCTCACAACTAAGCAAATCTTTTTGCTCTGACTTTTCAGCAGTGACCTTTGAATTGCAATCAACCTTGGAACACCCAATCTGAAAAGGCAACATTTTTGGCATGCCGTAAAAGCAAGGCTTTATAATAGAAACTACTTTTGCAACTTTTATTGTATGACTTGCACTCAAGAGGATGCCATAACAAACTGCTGAGCACAGTCTTTCTACGAGAAGAGATGCAATCCAGCTAACCCTGTCCTGTGTGCACAGTCAAAGAAACCACTTAACCCCTTGAATAAGGGGTGGCATATGTGGCAAAAGTTCTAAAGGACTGGGTTATCAGTGGACAGAGGATTTTTCCAATAACTTCAGTGATAATTCTGACTTGTGCTGGTTCTTAACTTTTCTTGCTGGATCATATCCTTTATACAATTATGATTCTGAATGGCTGATAAAGCTCTCCTTTTAGCTTGATTTTTGACTGGCTGTGACTGGGAAGCAGTCTACCTCCTTCAGACCCTTAGCTGGTGCTGATATTGCAGGCACCCTCCGAAGTCAACAGAAGAAGACCCACAGCAAGCACAAGCCAGAGAGACATCTCACCTGAGTGTTGGGCACTGTGCTGGGACATGGGCTTTCCTGCTGGAACCCTTTAAGGACTGACCCTACAGGATGCTCAAGGAACTGTGGTATGATTTGTCTCTCCTCATCTTCTAATAAAATCTGTTTCTGGGTGGGTCATCCAGTCAGACCTAATCACACTTCTTAGTCAATGGGCAAGGATAGGCACTTCTAGAAAGCCATTCTCATGACCTGTTTAACATAACTCTCTTAGTAAAGGGCAGCCATACCTTGAAATAAGCTCATTGCTCTCCTCTATGAGTCCAGGCAATGTCAGACATAGGCAGCCACAATACACATTTGAGCAGATGAAACCATGCATCTTGCAACTAGGTACAAACCAAGTGCTTAAATTGGCCAGACTGGATCTTACCAAGTGTGCTCTGGTGTGTGTACAGAAGTGAATGACTTTCTCACCCACCTCTTGAGGTCAGTTTTGAAGACCCCCTTTACTTCATAAAATGCCATTGCTATTGAATCATGGGGCCAGGCTAGATTCTTCTCCTTTCGCTTAATTGCAAACTGTTAGCCAGTATGCCATAAAAGGTTTATGCAAGCATACCCAAGCGGGTTCAAATGCTTTCCACTTCCCTGCTTTTGCACGTGAGAACTCGCTCACTCCCATTTGCAGACTCTCAGCAGATCTGGGGGTTATGACTGAATGCCTCCAAGCTGGGGGATGCAAACAGACGTCAGTGTTTGGAGTCAGTGACCGCACTCATGCCCACGATAATCACGAGCATATACAAGCCACAGGGAATTGTTAACATTGAGACTGATTTGGTCATAACAAAAGTCTCAACTGTGTTTTGTTATAAAGTGCCTCATTAGTCTGATATTCTTTGTGACATCCCATTGGCAGTAGATATGAATAGAGAGTTTTTTCCTGTCTCACACATGAGCAATAGGCACAAATTCCCATGTCAGCCAAAACCAGGTCTGCTCTCCACACCAGAGATGTGTAATCTGTGGAACAGATTGCCCGGGGAGGTTGTGAAGTCTCCTTCACTGAAGATATTCAAGGACTGTCTGGACACAGTCCTGTGCCACGTGCTCTAGGATGACCCTCCTTGAGCAGGGAGCTTGGACCCTGTGGTCCCTTCCAACCCAGCCCACGCTGTGATTCTGTGATGGTGTGTCTGAAGGACTGAGTCTGCAAGATGCTGAATATCCCCTGCTGATGAGAGGAGCCAGGTAGTTATTTGTCTCAGTCTCTGGGATGATCTAGCCCAAAAAGGGAATGGAAAGTTCAAGAGCTTATTTAAGAGCTCTGTGCCCAAACTTAGCTCGAGCAAAAGGAATCTGCAGGCTGAGCGAGTGCAGCCTGCTGCACAGCTCTCTCTCCTCGTTACCCCCTGGGATGAGTTGAGGAGTATCGCAAGCCAAGCAGAGACTGCACCTGAAACCAAAAGGAAATTGCCACGCACAGAGTAGCATCTGCTGGATTGTGTAAACATGCAACATGCTTGGGTATGCAGACCAGCCGTGGACAGCAGGACTACTAATCCAACACGGAGCACAAGGAGAAAAAGAGGGCTGGCTGTGCTCCTGCTGCCGAGGCTGAGGCTCATCTCCTCTGCAGCCATAAGGTGCAGCTGGCTCAAGGTCACCTTGTTGTCCACCAGGACAGCCAGATCCTTCTTTGCAGAGCTGCTTTCCACCTGACTGCTCCCAGCCTCCACTGGTGCACCAGGTTATTCCCCTAGGGGCAGGGCATTGCATTTCCCCTGCTTGACTTCATAATGTTCCTGTTGGACCACTTCTCCAGCCTCCTTAACATCCTTGTGCATGACTCAGTACCACTGGTGACCCCACTGATGAGGCAAGCTGTCCTGTTAGGTTGTGCTCCTGAATCAAAACCTGACAAACTCCTCCAGCTGGACTCTGAACCACTGCCCACCACTCTGGCAATACAGCCAACTTTCCATTCACCTTATATCCAAATCACAATAATTAGGGCATGCCCTATCAAGCATTAACTTTACAGATGAAGCCACCATGGTCAGGAATTGAAAACATACCTGTTTTTCCTTTTGAATGTAGCTATTCCTGTTTGAAAGAAAGTCATTCCTCTTCTCCACTGCTATCTAGACATGAAAATGATTCAAACTGCTGATCCCATGAGAAACAGCAAATGTCATCACAAACATCACAGGAACAATCTATTTGGCTCTGTAACAATGCTTCTCACTAGTGAGAAGGAAAAAATTTTATTTAATGAATTACAGATCAAAGGCCCTGAACCAAGCCTTGGTATTGCCTCACTTATTACTTGGCCAGAGGAAAGACAATATTCCTGATACACCAAGACATCACTGTTTATCTGAATGATCTGAAAGAGAGATTTGTAGTTGTTCCAATTAGATTCATAAAGAATATACTGCATGCTTGGCTATCTCTGAGATGAAAACCATGTGCAGTGCACTGTTGTTAAATTGCTGATCACCTGCAGAGACAATGACCTCGATTCCATAGCACCCTCTTAATAGCTAAGGCGAGAGATCCTCTGCAATTGCAGTCAAGAGTTCATTCTGTTTGCTAAAGCCATTACGGTCATTATTCTAATTACCTATCGAGGCCTATTCCTGTGTGTGGTGCTGCACAAAGACAAAGGGAATATTGTTTCTGTAGCTCAAAGTTTGCACTCTTAATCAAAGAAGAAGAGCATTCAGGCACCTAACAAATTGAGTGAGTTAGGGAGGGGAAGGAATTGCCCCATGAATTAGCTATGAAATGTTTGTGAGGAAAATCTCTGGGTGAAAAACGGATGCATTCCTGTCAATCGCCAGCCCCTATATTCTTGCAAAGTGGAGTGCGGGAAGGCTCAGTGTCTAATAGCCTGCTTCACAGGCAGTAATTCCTCTGGAATATGGTGACTGATTTGCTTGACATTTCCTCTGGCGTCAGTGGTATTAGAACCATCAGGCAATTTCTGGGAAGCTAATTTGTTCCTTTCTACTATATGTTGATAAGGAACAAAGAGATGTTAAATGCTGAAATCTCTCAAAAATCCAGTATGATTCGGATGCAAATCTCAGGAATCTTTTCCTTAGTATAATGTAAGAATTTATATAATTCCCTTTTCTATTTCATTAACAAAGTTTGCTGCCGGCAGTATCCAAAATAAATCTGAGGTCTGGCATAACATGTAGACATGACTGTAGAGAAAAATAATTTTGTTAATTTAATCAATAATATGTCCTAATATGGAAACCTTGTCAGAATGCAATTATGTATCCAAGCAAATGTATTGCTACATGCTTCTTAGTAAGACTATTGCAGAGCAAAACTGTGAACTTAAAAGGAACAGGAGGCTTCAGATTCCCAAACTATTCTAGTCTTTGTGATGATGAAATTCCCAGTGCTAGTGTGGTAGGGGTAGGAGGGCACTGTAACCCTTTTATTTACCAAAAGCAGCTATTTGGGATTTTTTTTTCTCTTTTTTTGGGTAGTGGCTGAGATTATGATGGTCCCTGCTAATAAATCAGGTTCGCTAGACAGGGGTCCCTTGGCTTGGGTTCAAACAAGTTTGTATGGTATTAGATGGCTTGGACCAAGGGACTGGCCTATTTACCTTTGTCCATGTTCCTAACCTTTCTGTTCCTGTTTTTGTCACCTACATAGCACTTCAGAGACAGCTCCGCTCCCATGATTACCACAGCCACTTAGTGATGCTTGGCTTGCCTTTTTTGCAGTGCTTCTGCTGCATGGATAGTGACTATTTGCAGCAAAAACCATTTGAGAGCCCACGGCAGAACAGCCCTTGTCCTGATCTGCTGCAGTCAGCATAAAAGCTGAGATGGAGAAATAGCTGTGTTTTTATTGTTACATCCCTTCCTTTTTTCTTCCCCCACCTATTGCTACTCCCCACACATCTAGGTCTTGGGAACAGAGTTAATATTTCCCGGTTTTTTTATCCAAGGTGCAGGTTAGACACACAGAAGCACGAGCCCTTTCCCATGCAGGAGCCAGTTAGGCTAATTAGCTGATGTGAACACAAGGTGAATGACTTTCAAGGTCACCTCATATCTGAGAATTGCTTTTGTGCTACATAAAGCTCAAACCTCCCAGCAGACTCTCTCACTCTACCCCTATTTTCTGCAATTTGTTTTATTTGGCGAACCCAACTCCCTTGTTACCCTGGATCATGGACAGCTGAATTCACTCATTCTTCAAGCTCAATGGAACGAAAGATTTGGGCCCAGAGTCCCGAGGTATCACCAAAACACATGTAACAGGGGTGACGAGCATACTGTCTGCTCTGCTCTTTGCTGCAGGTTGAAGATCATTCTCCTTGTGGGTGTGATCAGCTCCTTCTGGAAGCTCAGACAAGATTTCAGGTCTATCAGCTTTTAAAAGCCACTTGTTACTTACCAGTACAAGCATTTAACAGCATGCAGCTTCTTAAACATTATTTTTCCCCCTGTCTTGATTAGTTTAAGAAGAGGAAATACCTTTATTTATAAGAACTAATTAGTGAGAAAAGACTGAGCCCCAGGTGTCTTACCTCAGACTCAGACTTTGCATACTCTTACGGTGGTGCAAGCTACTGCACTCAAAGGAGAGTGCTGTCTCAGAGTGGCACAATCTGGAGGATGTTTAAAGGCAAGCACTGAGTGCTAACAAAATCAGCAGTTTACTAATGATGGTTCTGCTAATATGTTTATGCAAAACTTGTCCTTTGATTCTCCCAAGGCATGGATAAATGCATGCAAGCAGTGTTAATGATGAGCTACAGAAAGTGTCGATGACTGAGCTCTTATTTTAATGACAGCATTGCGCACATAAGCAGGCACTAAGCCCAACTATCTTTCTAGGGAAGGCCAAAGGGCTGGTATCCATACTTGTGTTTAGGTTCTTACATCCCACATAGGTGCTGGCAGCCAGACCCTCCCCACCTAACACCAGGCATGCTTAGAGCTTAGTCACCCAAGTCAGCCAGGAAAAATCAGGGATGATTCAGACTTGAGCCACACATCTCCATGCAGGAAACTTACTTCAAATGGGCTCCCAGCTGTGCTGCCACAGGTGCCCACGGGCAGCAAGTGCAGCTTTGGTGCTTCGCAAGACTGCAAAGGATGATAACAGGTATGGCCTGTAAACAAGCCTGGAGAGGAATTTTGTGTGAGAGATTGAAGAGCACTTCTGTTAGCAGCAGAAACATGAAAAAAAAAAAAAAAAGATGGTGCTTTACCCTCCAGGAGTGGTGAATAGAGACATTAGTGTAACTGTTCTATGATTTCCAACACGAACCTGGGAGCTAGACAATTGTTGAACCTTAATTTCTGCCTTTCAGACTATTCCATTCTAGTGTTTGAGTGTCTTCCCAAGGATGCTGGGGATTTTTATGCTGTGAAGAAGTATGTGCCCGTTTCTTAAAAGAGCACTGACTCCCATGCACCGTGTGTTCAGTTTTCCTTTCTTCAAACCACCTAGCATGGAGAGGAAGAAAAAAGCGCAAAAAGAGTTACCTGTAGGTAATGCAAAGGAGTGCCTGCAAGGCTTAACCCTTGAGATAGTGTGTTTGTCCCATATCTACAGTTTAATTAATTTATTTCTGGAATGGTGCTATCCTGTTTTAGAGCAAACCAAAGCAAACATTTTTTTGCAGCTGCCTGCAATGAGGTTACAAGTAAACTAATGATATAATATTTTCTCTTGGAATTTATTCTATGAAGATGACTCATACTGGACAGCTAAATGCCATCAGTGTTGTGTCAGCTTTTACTGACTAAAGTGTTTTTCCATATGTGATAGTGGACTGTTCTTATTAATGGCTGAGCTGTAAAATTTTGCTTTCCCTCTTATTTATGATACTGGAAAAAATCCAGCGCAGCACAGTACATATGTAAGTCATTACCCTCCCTCTAAGCTCCCCCCTAAGTATGGAATGTTACTGTATTTTAATATATTACAGAAATAAACAAATGTTTTACATGTGGGGGATGAGTATAAATCAGAGATGACTCAAAGGGCAAAGGGGTTTAACAGTTTGCTGTGCCTGAAAATCTCTGGAGCCCAAGCAGTATTGTGAGGGGGTGTGGCTGTGCTGCTGCACTCTGCTTCCCCTCACTGGTTTGGCCACGTCCAGTTCTACATAATGCCAGGCTTAGTGTTCAAGCAAGCTTTCAGGGCAGGTCTTTAAAGGGCTCAGGATATCTGATGGTTTTTTGCATCATATGGTCTGTGTTCCTTACTGCTGCATCCAAAAGCCTGATGTTGGGGAGCTTTTCCTTCCAGACAACAGCTGCTACAGCACCTCCTCAGAGAGCTCCCATCCTTGAAGCCTCCGGAGGGCCACATGTAGACCCTGAGTACTCCTGTCCCAACCTCAGCGGCTACAGTCAGCCACTGTTGTGGTGTCCACATTTTGTCTTGCTGAGACAAGTAAAGAACAGTGGAGGTTAAATACAGAGACACTCCTGAGAATAGGGACATCCTGAGTGCCTATAGATTTTAGTTCTCTTCCCTTCTGGCCCCCCATATCTCACTCACATCTCCCTTTCCATTAGTGGCCCAGTTTGCAGGGGGGAATTACGGAGACTTCTTTTCCTGAGGAGCTGTGACTTGAATGCCCTCACCCTGGGGAGTGAGCTGTCCTTGGCTGTAGGCTCTCACCACTGACAGTGTTACCACCAAAAGGGCTGGAGTCCTTTGGAGAGCTCTTTTAGCCCCACCAGGTGCAGGATCAAGGCCTGTGCATCAGCGGGTGCCATTTGTACTGGTGGGACGAAGGGGCTGCTGAAAACTGATGGCACACACGGAGTTTCCATCCTTCTGCCTGAACCCTTTCACCTCACCTCTCTCTACCTGCGGACAATCCCAAGGCTGTTTCCTGGGCTCATCAGCAAGGCTGTAGGCACTGTATCCATTCCTAAACATGCTGTGTGGGTAAGGCTAACTGGGGCCATCAGAGATAGCTGGTAGTGGCCACTCAAGTGTGGCTATCACATCTCTTACCCAGGAGGTGCCCAAATGCCCCCTTGCAACCAGGCCTTGATTTTGCCATGCCAAACTCCTCAGCTCGAGCATTTATGCTTGGATCAATTCTCTGTCACACAGGGAGTGAGGAAAAGAAATCTTCCTCCTACAAGAGCCTTTTCTTCCCTCTGGATCAATGCATACAACTTCATTTGACATCAGTGGGAGCTCTGTCAGAGATCAAGAGCAGTAAATGGCCTAATGGAAAGAATAATATTGCTATCATGTGTACGTACCCCTTCTCATCCATCTTGTGGGTTTAAAGATCTTCCTCTTGGTGAGCTCACTGGTCATAATGCTCACCCTCAGCTAATTCATACATTTTAATTATCTTTTCAAAGACACTATCAAAAATCAGGAGTAAAATGGAAAAGCACAGAATATGCAGATTGCAAGTTGAAATGAGATGCTCTAAAAGTTGTCTTCCCTTCTTAGAAATATAATAGGCAATATAATTTTTTTAAAAACAGTAACTTTTATTAGAAGCTCTATAATATAAAAACTATGATCCTGAGATTTAATTTCATCCAGCTGTAAAGTAATACTTTATTGATCTCAAGCTGGTTTACACAGGGTTTTTTTCCTACCTCTTAATTATAACAGGCACATCTTTATAAGCCACTGGATTATTTACTAATGCAACACTTTCATTTTATTTCAAGTGGGAAGAAAATGTATGTGTTATGGGATTTTATTTTTCATAGTGTTTTTTTCTCCTGGATGTTGCATCTTTGTGGGTACCTTTCATCTAATACAATATTAGACTTCATGATGGGGCTGTCTGCTTCCTTGATATTCACTTGAAGTTGGATAATAACGTAGGGAAGAATAAGAGAAAGACAACAGAAATAGAAAAATCTGCATATATGTGGCAGTTAATTTTCTAGCAGCAGCATCATTATGTTTCCCTAAAACTACTTCTCTGTTTGAGATTTCACTCTCATTTTGATGTTTTGTGGCTCAATGGACACTTAAAATAATTATTGTTATTTTTTCCTTTTGCTTGAATAGCAAAAATATTCTGGCACTCTCACAGATTCAGTGGCCTCATTTGCTTACAGTTCAAACAGAAAGGATGCAAGGAAAGCTAAATTATTTTCTATATTTATTTTGACATCCAGCAACATAGAAAACATCATCTTCTTACAGAAAGTGGTCATTAAGAAGAAATTATTAGTTTCTTGATGGCATAATTTATAAATTCTTTGAAAAGAGGAGGTTAAAAGTGTGTGATAGTGTAAAAATTGTAATGGACTGATTTTCAAGAAGTATTCTGTCTATGTCAGGTATCACCATATACTCACATTGTGGAAGACCCCCTGCACAATGAATAGATTACAGCAAATCACAACAACGAGGAATCAAAATAAAAGTATTTGTGTCTCATTTCAAAACACACTAGAGAGCTAAAATTAGACATGTGCTTCCCCTCCCTCAGCTGATTCACCTCAGTCTTCAATGGGGAAACCAAATCACTTCTGTACACGACACGATAAAACACAGAAACTGAGACTATTGATAGAAAATGATTTTAGGGTAATTGCTGCTTGCATTCAGTCTGCTCGTTGGAGATGAATGAGTTGTTATTAACCATATGCTCAAATCTGTGATGAGTAAATCCACCTCGTTTGTCTGGATGGAGAGACGAATCTCAGAGAATGTGAAGGGTTATGAGGAGGAAAGAGACATTTTAACATGAAATCTACATCAATGTTCTGTGGTCCTTAAATAGAAGAGAAAATGTCTTCTGTGGTAGGGAGGGTTTCATGCAGAAATTTTGAAATTTTAAGAGTAGGCAATTGGGGTTTAATTCATGTTATGAAACTGCACACCAGAAGATGCTGTTCCATCAGAACAGTTGGGAAGAACTTAGCTTGTCCAGCAAAATCTTAGGACAAAGGAAAACATACGAAAATGTTCAATATTTTCCCCACCAACATTTGGATGTTGGACAACACAGGGCAAAACAGAGCTTGTGAGCAGCTGCCTGCTATGGCAGGGGAATGTGTGATTCCATCAGATTCTTAGGGGACAGAAAAGATGCATGTCAGGTAGCAGCCACCACGCCTTGGTAGTTTGGAATGATTCAGAAAATGGGAAAAATTATCAAGACCATTTTAACTCGTGCATTTCAACTCCTTTGAGCTCCCATTAATGAGCAAAGCCAGCTCATTTCCAGTTTCCAGAGCACTCCTTTTGCAGAGGTCAGGGCTGAATCTCACAGAGGTTAAGTGCCTTTCCCAGGACTGGAGTGGAACAGCAATAAGGGCTGTGGGGACTGATGACAAAGATAGGTCACACAGCAAAACAATTGCAAGTCAGGAAAAGAATCTGGGCCATGGGGATGCTCAGACCCCCACACAGCCAGATGAATGCTAACCATGGTGGGAATAAGAAAGAGGACATTGTTCCTTCAAACATCTTGGGACTGAATGTTTACCAACACAGAATCATCAGATTTTTTCAAAGCATGGCTCAGCCCAAGGCTTTCCTGGATATCAGCGAAGGAGTTAATAAAAAGCAGTGAAGACTAACGAGTCCTTAGTAGACTTGAACTCTTTATTTCAGAGTTACAGGATAGATGTCTGCAAATCAAAATAATTTGGAAAAAATAATGGATACCATCTTTATCTGGAAAATAAAATCATATAAGAAAAAATTGAAAAATCTCAGAAAACATCCACCAGAAAGACATCATTATCAAGACTTCTCTAGGAAAGTATGAAAAAAGATAAGATCAAAGGTAGATGCACCAACTGCCTTGAACCATGTTTATACATAACATCTTCCATGTGTTCTGCTTTTGAAAGTAGATTAGCATTGGAAATGATTCAAAAACTTCTTCAAAATGAGCAATGCAGCTTTAGGAATACCAATATGAGGATGAGAAAATGAACAGAAAGAGGTTCAGATCTAGATTCAGGGCTGTAAGGGAAGCTGTTGTAAAGTCCTTGCAAGTTAAAGATGTTGGGGAAGACATCCAGACATCTGGACACAGGGAGTTGCTTGTGTCACATGAGAACCTCAGCTATGAATAGAGGGAACGAAGAAGGGCAGACCAAGGAGAAGGAGAATTATGCTGCGCTTCTGGCAAAGGGAAATGAAAATAATCTAAAATCTCTTATTCATTTTATATTATGTTTTGGGTGTGCGAGATGTTCAGAATATGCAATTTGACTTAGTTTTTAGTATGCTTTTTTCTTTTTTGTTCTTCTCATGTCACAAAAATGCTCTTATTTAACGGGCTAAGGTAAGCATGGGAAATGAGTGTACTTACCTTCTGCGTGGAGCCCAGATGTGGTGATGGAAGCAAAGGGAACCTGCCAGTAGCTCCTTGAGGCCAGGATTCACTGGAGTTTTCTAACTTCTACAGGTGTCACAGTGGTTCATCAGTGGCCTGATTCAGTAGAAGATTCCAGTGTGCTAGATTATGGAAAGGGAGTGTGTAAGACCCTCATGCACACAGTTTGGGTTTCTTTGTTGTGTAGGAAAGAGAAGGAGGTAACAGAGGAAGATGTCAGCTTGCATGAGGCAAACATTTCCTCAGCTGATTTTGACCAGCAAAGTTGTCTTTGCTCCATTTGAGAAGGCTGAAGGGAATGTGTCCCTGCAAAGAGCAGATCCTAAGGAATGGTAAATATGTTGGCATTCAAAATACACTTGAAATACAACATGCCGGACCTACTCTTCAAAGAAGCTACAGGTCCTGCCTCAGCCCACCCTCTGAGTACATGCTTTGCTTTGAGTCCCACTGAAATCAATGCTCCTTTGAAGTGTACTTTCCAACACTTTCAAGAAGCACAAGGGAGATAGCAAATGTTAACCTAAAGTAATGGCACTATAAGCTATATAAATCTTACTCTTGGATCTATAACCTTTCCATCTGCAGCTATATAGATGGGCAAATTTCTTTTGATGCCTGAAACTGTGTTGCAGCACACCAATACTTAGAAATTGCACCTCCTGATTTATTGCTTGAGTGAATTTCTCTTGTTGCAACAGAAGGCACAAAAGAGCCTCTGCGGATTTGGCCAGTCTGAGGACTCGTCTGGTTGAATTTCTGCTGCTGTCAGTGCTGGGAGAGTTGCCAGTGACGGGCAGGTGGGAAGACATGGGTGAAGACAGGGTTACTCGGACTGCTGGAGAGTAGGTGTATAATGCTGAAAAGCTTCAGGGGAAAGCAAACTGCAGCCTGGCTCCAGCATGGGGATGCCTCACCCTGCTGTGCCTCCAGCTGTATGGTCTGGCACCTTGTGTGCCAGAGTGAGTGCCAGAATGAGTGCCAGAGTGCACCTTGAGTGACTGGGCAGCCGGCTCCAGCACGTTCCACTGACACTGCCCTGTCTGCCCACGGGGTCATGTAACATTGGGTCAAAATCATCTCTATCATTTCCTTTCATGTGTCCCTGCAAAGCTCATTCTTCACATTCTGCCACTCCCAGATCACCTCCAAAGCTCTGACTTTCTAGGTTTCTCGTCCCCTTGAATATCTGCCTTTTATCTGGTTTTCCCCTAGATATATTATGTTTCATTTTTTCACTAAATTTCACTGTTATTTTTCAGCTGGTATCCATCTATCCCCACTTGTGTTTGCAACAGTAATGTCTGGGAATCTTAATAAACCAGACAACTACAAACAACTTTGGTTTGTAGGAACCTCTGAGCTAAGGAAAAGGGAAGGCAAACACTCTGCCCACAGACACAAAAGTAGGTTCAGACTCTGGTGGCACAGAGAGCATATGAGCTTACACCTGATCTGCAAAGATAAAGTTTTTCATCTGTTTGAAAAGAAAACAGCAACGACAGTACCGCCCCCAGCCCTCATGGTTTGTAAAAATGTGCATCAGTAAAGATGAAAAGCAATACAGATAGAAGAAGAAAAGGCATCCCTATGAAAATGCAATTGGCATTTCAGAGGCTGCTTTTACTTTTAATCTGTGGGTTTTAGAACTGAATGCACTTTAGTTGCTGTAACAAGAGATGACTTGTGCTGAATGTGCAAGTTTGGTGGTGTGCGGAGGAGCTGAGTGAGGAACAAGCCCTGCCCAAAGAAGGTGTATGTTCAACCTGACATTGTTCTGGGCACCCACAACTGACCTTTAAAGAAAACATGAGCCCTGGGCTCTCCCTGAGGCCACCAGAAATTTTCTAACATGTGCTGGGATTCAGTGGGATTGCTTGGAAATTGGTTGGGGCATATTTATAGAGTACAGGTTCAAACTGCTCCACAGTTACCTTGTGGGTCCACACCTCAAAGTGTTGCTCACTGAAACAGCCTGGGTCTGGCATTCCCTCTGCATGGGAATCCTCTTTTCCCCTTGGAGAGGACCATTTTCTCCACCTCTGTTTCAGGGTGCATCTTAATGTCCTCACTATTTCCCTAACCATTACAAACAGCGGGTAAAGGGTGGATTTTATAACAGCACTGGTGTATCTCTTTTAAAAAAACTTCTTCTCTTCACCTTTCCCATCTCTTTGCTGGCTTCAGAGTGAATGGTCAAGGGCAAACCCAATTTCACAGTCTTGGTATTATGTATGGTAGGCTGGAGAGCAACAGCTTTCTGAAGCAAGTCTAAATATGGAAGTTCTCATGGGAAAGGAAGGGAGAATGCATCTGTAGCAAAAAGGAAAGCTAGGATGAATGAGAAATGAAACACCGGAGGTGATTTCCTTATGGCAGGTGAGTACTTGCCTAGTTTAGGACAAAAAGAGTTATTGTAAAATCCATTAGCTACTGTGTTCTAACTGCTACCTCAACATTATTATTAAAGCATATACTTAATTTTATTTCATATATATATTTTTTTATATTTATATTAAATTTATATTATCAGATATTTGAAGGTACAGCTCAGACTGAAATGAAGGCTAATGAGGAGGTAACTTTGCCCTAGCTGGCTAATCTGTGCTAAAATAGTTTCCCTTGTCTAGATTAAGGTCACAGGTCCATGACTGCAAGCAGTTGTAGTAGCTGATTGAGTTTCCCTCATCAGCTGACCTGCAGTACTGTTTATATATCTACTCTGTACTCACCATGACACTGAATTCACATAATTTCCCAAAGGGGACCCTTGTGCAAAATCTGAGTCACACTTTATGCTAAGATGTACAAAATGAGTAGTTGCTGTGGCCTTGGTTAGTATTTTCAGCAGAAGATCTGCCTCAGTTTTGTGCCACAAGTATGCCTCTTGATGCCATGACGTCTGGGTTTTGGATCACTCATCAGTCCTTTGATCCTTTAAGAGTCACAGAATCTGCGTGAGGCACTGCTGATAGGCAGTCTGAATAAAGCCCCTTTCTCTATCTAATCTGACTGGGCTGATGTAATGCACGATACAAGCCAGCATCTTCACAAGATAGGAATCTAGGAGCGGCTTATGTGGCTAAGCCTTATACCAGACACTGCCTGGTAATGCCGACTGGATGGGGGAATTAACTAGAGGAACAGTCAAGGCTCTTTGCTTAAGGGATTGCATCAATTGTTATAAGATATATTTGCAATAAAGATCTGTGGTTCCTGCTAGTAGGTCTGTATCAGTTGTGGCTAAGAACACTATCTTGCCATCTGTTCTTGGCAAGAATTGTACAATCCTTTTTTTCAAGTCGCAGATATTATTACACTTAGTCAGCCTTTGTCAGCTCAGGACTTGACCATTATAATGCTCCCTGCAGGATGCTGCTCACTGCGACCATTTGGAAAAAGAAGCTAGATCAGTATACAGCTGCTTATTCAGTAGCATTTCATACCACAAATGTCTCACACATCTGCCTTGTCGTCTGCCCCAGCTATTCATTTGAGGGTGTGGTGGGAGGTGCTGCTTTGAATCTATACAAAGCTGTGCACGCAGACAGAACTATGCTAAAGGAACACTAGCCTGCAAAGTGAGGCAAAATTTCTAGTTTGGAAGCTTGGCAAGGAGCCTCTGGACTTCATTAAATATCGGGTAAAGGAATATTTACACCTCCTGTCTTAGGCTACATGGACACAACCTGTCCCCACCAACTAAATTTCTAACTTCTTCCACTAAATTGCCTTAAAGTCAGATTGCTGTGACATCCTCCAGTCACTGTGATGAGTGGCGCAGAAAGGATGGGGTCCACCAGGTGAACAGCTGTTCTGTGTTTTGTTTCCCATTATCCACTGCATGGCCCACTGCCCCACTGACCACACATTATCCAAGCCTTTCTCAGAGGCAGATCTGTTCCTTTCCTCACGGGCCCTTCTGTGTCACTCATCACTGTGATGCGGTTATTAATCAATTTATTCTCACAGACTCGTTTGTGGGGGAGATGGTGGTCATGTCTTCATCTTGCCTGTGATTGTTACATTCTCCTGGGATGTCACCTGCTTTGTTTCACCTCTCATACCAAACCTTCGTGCTGTTGGTGGCCATTGTGGCTCTCACAAATTAAGGGTATAGTGCCTGTGTCTCCTGGATTTTTGACATTCCCCTGCCTGGTGCTCAGGCTGCCTGGAGAAGGAGGTGCCCACTTCAATGGCAGAGAAAACAAGCAGCAGCACAAATATGAGAGGTCATGGTGCAAGCATCTGAGAAGTAGGAGCCTTGCAAGGTGAGCAAGGGAAAGAGGAACAAAGACTATGACTGAAGTACGGCCACTGGCTCTGTCCCCTGTGGTGCTGCAGAGACTGAACCAAGGAGTACAAGAGAAGGCTGGGTGGAAGATAAGCAGCTCAAAGGCTGGCAAATAGTTAGGGTCTGAATGATTAGGAGACCAGGAGAAAGAGGCATGGATGAGAAAAGATACAGCAGAGGCTGGGAGAGGCTGGAGCAGGTTTTCCACCATGATCTTGGACAAAAGCCACTCTGGCACTCCTCTGTTGGCAAGAAACAGTCTTGAAACTCACCCACAAACTGTGCTATCACCCTCATCTTCTCACTGGTCCAAAGACTGGATGGCAACCTATCGCTACTATCAATTACTCCCTCAGATCAAGTGTCTGAGTCACTTCAAGTCCTGGAGGATCAATCTACCACAGACCACATCTAACCTGCTGGCTTTTCAAGGCACATCTTACCTGTGGAGGCAAGGTGGAAGTTAAAATTCAATTCACAGTTGAAAATCTTTGGAGCAGCTGCCATACTGTGAGCCGTATTTTCCCAGGTAGTGTTCATGTAAGTTGCAGCAGCAATGAACACGCAGCTCCTCTGTACGTAGCTACAACTGCATGAGGACATCACACAGTCTATTTGCACAGCCTGTTAGCTGCATAACTGGTCTTTTGTACACAAAATCTCTCATTCAGCAAGTTCTTTAATCATGTGTCCCACTTTAAGCACGTCTCTGAAAATTGGGTTTTATGTCACGTACCTCTGAAAAATCAATTTTTGTTGCAGTTTGTGGCTTTTTCTGTCATTCGATCTCTCTTGCTGGATTTGTCTGAAATTCCATGCCTGAAGCAGAGCATCAAGGAAACATACAAGTTCTTATAAATTATTACATTTGTCAAACAGTTATCTTCCTATGGCTTAAAGTGACACATCACTGTTTTCTATTTTTTTCTGCATTATTACCGCACAAGAAAGGACTACCTCTTTAAAGCACAAAAATCTGCTCCTAAAACTACCCACAGTCTGAGGGATTTTTCCTCTTTTTGGTTAATGAGAATAAAACAGGACATCAGAAAAAGCCACATTTGACAGGATCTATTTACTCCTATGTCTTCCCTTAAGAGCCATAAAATGTATGGGCATACCATTCATCTTCACAAGTTTGTTTGCAAATCACAAACACCCTAAAATGGCATGATCCCACAAAGCCTACCATACACTACCTCCAAACACATTTGTCCAAATAACAATTTTATATCTAGTTCATATCTAGTTTATATCTACTTCTAGCATATACCGAAACTGCTACATGTGCACAGATCAAGATTAGTGATTCAATGATGCCTGCTGAAAAATGGGAAAAATTACCTGTATTATTAAAATCTACATGTTTTCCTATGCATTTAGGGACAATATTTTCTGGCTGGAGTTATCTAAACTGCACCTTGCCCTCCTACTCCTAGTAATGTGCATGACAGACTACACTGCTGGCTTCCACAAGGGTGATTTATTGCATTTGGATATCAGAGATCGTGTTCCTGGGTCTCAGGAAGTTTGTGAAGGCAGACAGCACATTGCTCCCCTGGTGACTCGCAAAGGTTGTATATGCCAGTTGTGATGGAAAGAAACCATGACCTCTCTTTTTGTCTTCAGAAATTTTACAGATCTGTCCACAGAAAGCCAATTTGGGACTCAAATAACCTTTGTGTTTTCTAGGCTGCAGTCTGAATAGGTGGAGAAGGAGGAAACCACTGTCAATAAATGCAAAGCTAAAAATAGGAAGACCAAAAGCCTCAACAGGGCTCTGGAAAAATCCTTAAGGTGGAAGTAAGAGTTATTTATAAGGTTGGGAGCTGAGAGGGGAGAGAGAGGTCAGTAGAAAACATTATATTACTTACATAGTTTGGGTTTCAGAAATTACTTTCTAGTGCACACAACATCATTAGGAAGTGTTTCTGCTCAAGTCCTGGGTTCTAGCAACTTTTTGTGCCAACACGTCCTGCCATGCCAGGAAGCAGGTTTCTAGGCATTCCCAGGATGTAAGAAGGACAGGACTCATGACCTGCGACTCCGGTTTAGAGAACAGAGATTCTTACTTGGAGATATATGTTTTGCAAAAGCACTTTTTGGAGCCTGAAAGCAGGTCAAGCTGCCTCCACAGGCATGGTCCTAACAGGTAAGTAGTTTGATGGAATTGTAGAGAGATGCAAGCCTGGGATGGAGTCATCTTCTCCAAACTGAACTGCAAAGGACTGAGTTTTCTAATTTTGTTACCTAGGATGTGTCCCCAGATATCTCCACTATGGAAGGTGAGCTTTGAAGATTGGTACTGATTTAGGCCATGTACAATTCAGCAAATAGTTCAGTGCAACAGGATCAGATGCTGGAAACTCGACATTTACACAATATAGATTGGTCTCATTCTAGTCTCATCCCATTAGCATACCAGACGCGTCCCTAGGGAACACCTTTTCATTGAATTTTATCAGCAAGGGATTCAGCTGGTGTCTCTGAGACTACCCCATGATGTGAACCCTAGCAGGGAATGTGGAGGTGCCTAGAGGATGCATTTCAGACATACTTCCCAGTGCAAACAAAAACTCTGTTGTAGAAAGATTATTAATCCTTAGATTAATAATTTTTATACAGCTGAAACAGCTACCGTGATACCTATCCCTCAGACTGAGTAGTCCAGTGAAAATGTGAGGTCTGAGACAAAACCAAGATGACTGACCTCATTTATACTTCTAAAATTTGAAAATTGTATAGGTTTTCACCTCACATTTTCAAAGGAAGTAGAGGGAATATTTCTTTCACAAGAGATCACACACTTTTTTTTCTATCTTACTCTTAAATGTAATAAAATATTTGGCTATTAACCAGCAAATTACCAAATTCTCCATTATAAAAACTGTTCCAATTTTATTTAATGAAAAGTCTTGGGCAAGCTAAATAACAGATGGATATTCCAGCCTAATGTAATGTAATAGAATATAAATGACCAGTAAGTGTGTATTTAAATATCTCCTCTTGGGCATATTTTAAATTGGCTATTTACATTAATTCTGAGTTAAATTGCTAGTGAATTTAATGAGGAATTTAATCTAGTTTGCCATGTTAGAAAGAAGGACAACAGTCATGCAGGAGGTGTGTCCAGCCTGGTAGTTCAAGTGGACCTCCTTGGTTGTGGAAGGACACCTCTGAAAAGTTGCCTGTGCAGAGGAATATCAGAAGGAAATGTTGGGACAGGCAGCTCCTGGTTGAAATAATTGACAGCATCCCACTGAGGAGCACTAATACTTGAGAGGCCTGATTTACTTCTTGCCCACAGAAAACAATTCCACCAGCACAAGTGCAGGACAGGGAATTGCAGTGTGGAGGTGGGAAGGCACACCCGGGGCTGTAATCACTTAAATGGGCTTTGCTACATGAGGAAATGAGTGAGATAAGGAGCAATGAGGTGGAAATGTCTCTCGCTGAGGCTGAAGCTTGAAAAGCAGCAGCAGTCCTTCAGCAGCTAATTTAACAGTCATATTGCATATCAAAGGGACCCACTGACTTTTGGAGTGCACAGAATAAATAATTGATACCTCACCAGGGGGACTATCACGTCTCAGCCGTCAAGCTGATGGGAATTAGCCTCATTGGAGGGGATGTTTGCAAGGCCAGACCATAGGCAATATTGTTGATAAGCAATTTGGCTGTGACATAATGCAGAAGTCAATGACATGTCAGTATTTTGTTACACCATTTTACTCTCTGCTCTTCATTAAACCCTTCCAGTGTCTGAAAAGTAATTTCTTTCCAGTCACCACTGCAGTTGTTGGAGCCCTCTGACCCCAGCAGCCTGGTCACAAGGGTGTCATGACATTTCTGCTAGAACAACACAGCTCTCTGAAAAACGTGTAGGAAAGAGAGACACTGAACAGGCTATTTCCACTGCAAAGCTTCTTGGATGTTTCTGCATTTGGGAATGAAATTACTAAAATAATTTTTTTTAAATAAAGGCTCAGGGTCAGGATCCTGCCAATGGCACCTCAGAAACAGGATGGTTCAGAGTCACCCACCAGTTTGTACATAAGGATATGACTTTGGATGGGAGAACTGGCTGTACAGCCATTGGCAGGAAAGCCTGCATCCCGAGGTTTCATTTGTATTGGCCCGGGGACAAACACTTCGCCAAGAGAAAATCCCATTGCAAACCATTTGGTCAGAGTCAATACCTTGTCACGGCTTAGAATCTAGATGAGGGATGTGAAAATAATCTGGGAGTACAACAAAAATTGCAGGGAATAACTGTGAACCGGGAAGGTAGTGAGTGAGGCTACTCTGTGACATGGCTGCGTATCTTGGTCTGATTCTACACTCCCATGCTCTGGATCTGTCTGCGTGCACCTAAAATTTAGAAGAGAGATTTTCCCAGGCATCGGAGACAGCAGAAAAACTGACTCAGGTAGAAGTAAATCACCCCACATCTTTATCAGCTATCTCTGCAACAGGAAAAGGAGACATAACAAAGCTTTTATTTCTCAGGGACAGGCTATTAGACCTGAGAGCTCCCGAGTATCACAATGGCAACTGCTGAGACCTTTTAGGGATACAGAGCAAAAGTACCCTCTATCACCATGTCAGGGGGCTGAAAGACGGTAGCACCTCTTGCTCACATCTCAGCAGTGCAAGCTCTTGGAACATAGTGCGCTGCTGCAGCCAGCTCCCAGCTCCGGCCCCAGCCTGCAGCTGTTCCTTGCAAACAACATCCCAGGCCCTTGGTTCCACTTGGGACTGGACAAGAGCGTGCCCCCCAGCCTGGCCCTGCATGCCATGCATGCCTCAAGCCCCCTGCAATCAACAGGGGGTGCAGCTGCGGGGGAAGCCTGTGCCATTAAGTGCTAATGAGCAAGCTGGCAAGAGAGGGGGTTGTTTTCTTAGCTTCCTCCTGAGAGGAAGCCTAAGGTAACTAAATACGAAGGCGAAGGTGAGCAGGTCATTCCTGCCTTGGGCGGCCCCAGGTCACAGCTCTTTCCACTGGCACTGGGTCACAGCCTTGTGCCGAGCAGGCAGCTGGGTGAAGCTGCTGCACTTGCCCAATGTCAATCAGGGATGGGGCAGGGAAAGGCCATGAACTCGTTCATGTTGAGAACATGAACAGCCAGAAGACAGGCTGTGCTGTGCTGCACATCACCTTCAGTAACATTTGAGCTCTGCCTTAAGCTTTGGAGGCCTTAAACCCCCTTAAGGAGGCTGATGTTTCAGAAACATGGAGGTCTACTTAAAAATGGTACTATGGCTGGAATCTGGGTATGTTCCACAAGACTTAAATCCATGGAAATCACCACCTTGCAGTCTGTACTGCTTTCAGAATCCTGGAGCCAAGGTCAGAGGTGGTAGCAGTGATGCAGATTACCTGACATTACGTTGCAATAAAAAATTATTGGGAAATTGTCAGTTTATTAATGAGCAAGACTATTTTACCAAAGTTTCTGGGAACCTAAATGCCGTCAGTGAATATATCCTCCCCAATCCTCTCTGTATTTACCTCTGTACAGGTGAAGAACTAAATAAAAAGGGGCACTGGGAAATAAAGTGACATATTCAAGGTCATACAAAAGACCTGCTGCCTTGCTTTTGGCATTCAAACCAATACACATGTTGGGAGCCGTTTCACCCCATGTTCCTTCTCTTTTCTGAGATTAATACCCCCAGAAGTTGAGCTCTCTAAGGTGCTTGTATCTTCCCTTTTATGGCAGATGGAGCCTCATCTGGGTACATGGGAGGCACTGGATACAACTCAGCCTTTTCTGAGACACTGTCCAATACCTTTAGAATGATATTAATTGCCATTCCCAACTGTACTGTTCAGTCTCAGATCAGGATTTAGCATGCTTGCATTTCATAATCTGCCTTTGAATTCTAAAATATTCCACCACAACCACTATAGTAGACTCTTCAAATTAAAATGCTGTTTAACAGGAAAATGAAGTTCTTGAAATGTATTGCAAAATTAGAATTACCCACAAAATAAAATAATTTTGATGTGACATATCTGGCTGTAAATTTGCCTTGCAACAGAAATATTCATAATTATAGTAATTTGCAGCTCAGCCTCTTACTGTAGTTACATGATCCCATAATTGCTGAGTTGTCTGCAAAGCGCTGGTTGTGCTAGCTAAACCAGTTTGCTGCTTTAAAGGAACAGACTCTGAGCCAGCTCCAGTGCGTCCTGAAGCCATGGAAAACTTCCTAGAGACTGCAGTGAGCAGTGGGCTGGACCTTCAGCTGGAAGGGAAGATATTCAGTCTCCTGCAGAACTGTTTCAGTAACATTTGTTCAGAAGTGTGGAATACTGGGATGGAGACAGATATTGGTAAAAATTGTGTAAAGCAACCTCTACTGTAAATCACTGCATCTTAACTGAGCAGTTCTGGGTTTATGCCAACACAAATGGAAAATACTCTGGTCAACATTATGGATAAAACATTGGCTTGTAGTTAGGATACCAAGCTGTTGATTTCCTCAAATTCAGAAATGAATGTTGACTTTCTAGGAGCC
Organism: Anomalospiza imberbis; assembly: GCF_031753505.1. Taxonomy (NCBI): domain Eukaryota; kingdom Metazoa; phylum Chordata; class Aves; order Passeriformes; family Viduidae; genus Anomalospiza; species Anomalospiza imberbis. Next base: position 86,067,243 of record NC_089682.1, read on the forward strand.
ACAATTAGGAGAGGTGTAATTCAATAAATACTACTTTCAGATTATATAAGCATGCCCCCCAAAAAACATTGAGTATTCAAGCTCGACTGCAATTAATGACTTTGAAAACATAGTCTGTTTCTGTTGATCACATAAGAAATGGCATAACCCATGGAGGTATCTTCTCAATAACACCAGTAAGCAAAGAACTTGCATAGAAAAAGAGAGCCTGACATTTAGGTCCTAGGGCAACATCCGCATTTAACTTTGGGTAAAGCAAAAAAAGAGTCCTAACATTCTCTGTTCCTAAATCCTGAGCCTTTAAAGTTGCTTTCAGCTAGTTCTACCATCTTGCTTCCTCAAACCTGTGTTCCAGGGAGGTTTATACTCAACAAGAACAGAGACTGGACTATCTGTGGAACTGTGTTCTCTCCTGGGATGTGGACACTGTGGGCTTGGACTCCTCTAGATTGGGGTCCAAAGGGATTTTCCATCTCCTAAGAAAACCTTCTTAGAACCAAGCTGTCAGAGGCAAGCTGTGCTGCATGGTCAGATAGTATGTAATGCCGTAATAAATAGCAGATAGGTGTTGGGTTTGATTTTGTTTTTTTTTTTTTAATAATTAAACCTTTTTTTTAATAATGAATACTACTATTAAAGCTATATTTCTTCTGGTATGTAAAATTAATGTTACACTCAATCTCATATTTTATGACACTAGAAAAAGAGAAACTTGCAAGAGATAGGTTTTTATACTTCAGCCAATGTTGTAGCCATGCCTGTTTAGTCAAATTCATTGAGCACAGTGTTTGAATGATAACTCCTCTATTATCTAATGTGTGTCAGCAATGATCGCCCACTTATGAAGCAGTTATTGCAGCCAACAGCACAAGGCTTCTTCAAAAAAATTCTGTGAGCAAGGTTGGCCAGGTACCAACCGAATTCAGCTAAGAGACATAACCACTAAGGTCTTTCTGCTGTGCCGGGGGAAGAAGCAATTAAAAAGCTACTTTACCCAAAAGCTCAGGAGAGTCCTGTGACAAAGTGCCTCTTAGCAGACTGAACCTTGCTGCTGATAGGATGTCTGCTTGGAAATCCCCCATCCACCCAGGCTTATACATTATAGCATTTCATTATGCTCACTTCAACTTAATATCTCCTACAGCAAGCAGGTTCCTGGCACATAAAAAAAACAACAAGCTCACGTGGACACTCACTGCTGTGAGGAACCTTGCATGGTGTGCCACAGTATTTTATATTACAGGTTTTGTGGCACTTGGTTACAAATACTGTTATTATTAGAGATTTAAAAAATGGCTCTTCAGCTTGTGTAAATCCTTTCAAGAGACTATTTCAGTACGTGACCTCTGGAAGGAGAGTTCAGGTGCACATACTGCACCTTTTCCCTTTACCCTGGGCCAAGCAGGGAAGCTGCTAGTCAGGCTTTGCCCAACAAGTTTAAGGAGTTTGTCCCTCTTTCTGGCCTCGTTCCACCAGGCTTTTCTCATCACTTCTGTTTAACTTGGTTTCTGTCACTGTAGTTTGAACAATGCTGTACATTGCTGACCTTCCTGAGTAGGAAGGAGTCTGACTTCAGACCTGGGATTTGGGATTGTTCATCTCCACATTGCAATGCATCCTCTTCCTCTGAAATCTGTATTTGGAGCTGCTTGTCCCTCTCCCCCTTCATTCATAGCAAGCCTTCACCTTCTCCTCATCAGCTCTGGGGGTCAAGTCAGGGATGCTGCAGGTGGGAAGGAGAAAGATGACGTGAGATTGTGGTTGCAGCCATGCAATCAGCAATGGGAGCTGCAGGGAAAACTGCTGCTGATGGGGGGGCCAGCTCCATCCTGGCCAGTCTGTCCTCTGCAACCCAGTGGCAGCTGCATCACTGCAGCATGTGTGGCCAGTCTACAGCAGGCACTCTGCCACTTTCCTTTTAACAAACAGGCTGAGGGGAAGGGATCTGCAATCCCTCTTCAACCTACAAGCCCAAGAGCAAATGACTGTCCAATGTTTCTTCTGGAAGCAATGGATTGCAGTGTAGGAATATCAAGACCCAGAGTGTCTGGGCAAGCTTCCATGAGCAAAATCACTCCTCCCTCCTCCCTGCATACACATCATCCCAAAATAAATGTTGATGCCATCAGTAACCACAGCAGTGTGCCAGCGAATGGACCAGCAGCAAGAGATGCGTTCCTACCACCTCAACAGAGAGACCTGTTGGAGTAGAACTTGATTCAACTGTGTTCCTATTCTCAATTCTTTTGTTTGTTACAATAGGTCTTTGGGGTGGCAGAAATACTAGTACTTCTTTCTGGGTGGTTCTTCCATCCTCTACCCCACCTCTTTTTCATTTTTTAGCACATACCTCTCTGCAGTTTTTAATTGCAAGTACCTTTCTCCTACCTAAAGTGCTGACAGTACTGATTCCTGGTGTCTAATATAGTGGTTCTTATACAGGGAAACACTGGTGTCTACAGAGATGGAGCAATAATCCACACAGAAGCTCTGCAATGGGTCCCATGCTGACCTTCAGCACATGATACCAAGGATCCATCTTCTCAGCAGTTTTCTTGGCCGTGTTCCAAATTTTGCATCAAATTTATGTTATCATTTTATATAATCTATTTTTTCCCTCTCTTAAAAAAATAAAAGCCATGACAAGAGGGTTGTTACATCAGTAAGAAAAGCAGTAAAAAATGACTTTATATGGAGTCTTCTGCCCTGGGCTGTATGTTTTGTAAAGCATTTTTTCAAACAGTGCCAGGCTGGGATTATGAAGTGTTTTAACCAGATACAGATAATCTGCATGTACAAAGCTGAATAGCTGGACAGTGCAAATGGCACTGATTTTTTTCATACTTGATGAAAGTTATTATTCTGACCTTAACGCTTCCTTAACTTTCAAAGTAGCATGAGGTGTTTTGTACCTATGGCTTCCTGGCCCCATACTGCTTCTGCCCAAGATAACAGAAATTTTATTAGTGATTTCAAAGAGGACAAGCTCATACCAATGGTGTCAATACCAACTGTATCATAAGGCTATTCTCTTGGAAAAAATGTCTGAACAGGAGTTCCCTGAACAGGAAGAAGTACAGTACATGTAATAGCACCAAATATTTGCCATATGACTTCATGTAGATCCACATGTCCATCATAGTTTTCACAGCTAATGTGGCAGCAAGTAGATGCTCAGCTGGGCTCATTTTCAGGTATCTGTTTCCTCTAGATTGAAGCCAAAGTCCATATCTGCTGGCAGTGACTCTGTAATGTCAGTAGAGCTTATGCTTCTGTGGCCAAAGGTAAATTGTGTCATTCTTTTAAATGAAATATTCCTTAATTGCCTTTATTCTTTTGAATAGCATGTTTAATAAATAGAATATACATTGTATAAAGAGATTACAGAAAAGGAGAGTTGCTAATACCATTATATAATCTTGCAAATCCTAAACCTGAAATTGCCTTTTACTTGCTGTTCTACAGCACATCTTTTCTTTGTGCCCTCTGTGGCTGACAGAATAGTGTTTGTTTAAAAAAATATGTGACAGAAAACACCATGGGAAAAAATGTATCGTGAAATCTCAGCCAACCCGCGGGAAGGCTCAAGCCGGGACTGTCAACACACACAATCCTAATTCAATGTCTGCTCTTTGCAGTAGAAGAAGGCAGTGCAGAACTAAGCAGAAATTAATTAGAAGACCAAAAAGAAAGAACAGAGCAAATTTTATTTCTTCCTAATCCCAACCCAAACATGATACCTGTTTACTGTATAAGGATATAGTTTCACTTTGTAGTTCCTACCCAGTGGAAGCCATAAACTAGCTCACAGTGAAGTTATCATTTTTTTTTAAAGCCCAAACAAAACTCCTACTGATTTCAGTGGAGCTAGGCTTTCGTTTGATAAGCTTATCTTCTGCAATTTCAGCACTCTAAGAAACCAATATTAGTTTTTTTTTTTTTTTCAAATCCTGCATTTCTTGGTCTGTGGATTTCAAGTAACTCATCATAAACACTGTGAACATATACCGTGATGCTATATATTTCTCAAGAGTTGTAGGATGTCATTTTACTGCCTGCCCCTCACAGAGACACAATAGATAAAACAGACAAAAGGCTTCTGTGTACCTCTCCCTGCTGTAAAACAAGACCAGCTCTTAAATTGACTTTTCTGATCAGAGATGGATCTTGACATTGATTAACTGCTCAGGGCTTGAAGGTACCCACAGGCTCTTCTTAAAAATACCTATTTCTTTGGCTTGGTTCCACCAGAGAAAAAATATAGTGCCACACCCCAACAGATTAACTCACATCCGGTTTAGATGCTTTGGACACTCTCCAAATAAAAGTGGTTTTGCTATTGCTAATGAAAGGTTTTCACCTTTGATTATGAAGTGGAAACATTACTATGGAAGTAAAGCATTAAAAAAACCAAAACCAAAACCAAAAAACAAAAACAAAGCCTCAACAAAAACCCACCCAGGAACTTCAAGTGGATTTGATAGCTGCTTATGCCCAAGCTGTCACTTAAACTTCTTTTGAAGCATGATAATGTTAAGCACAGGAGTCCAGGCCAGAATTGCTGAGCAGCTGGTTTCTGAGCTGCTGTTCTGTTTGGTACCCTAATCTTCCCAGATTGCTATTGCACCCCACAGTATCAGGATTTCACCAAGTGCCAACAAACTCTTTCTTCTACTAAGCTAAGGAACCCTGAACTATTTTTGCAAGCATTTAAGCATACTTTAGAAATGGTCTGGATGTGGGATGTACAGCCAGTGCCAGGCTTACCTTCCGGAATGAGACTGCCCTTCCCAGGTGGCATAACCTGCATGGAGAACTTCCGATAGTGTCATAGCAATGTACACATTGCTTATCACAGAGAATTCCATTCAGAGCATTTTGACAGCCTCTGGGATTGTGACTGACTAGCACTGGCTTTCCACAGAGACGTTGCGGTGTTGGGGCAGGTGTGGGGCTTGGTGTGTCACCTCCCCACCTATCTTACGTCAGTATTATAAAATCATCATCACATATGCTATTGCAACAGTAATGGCTACAGAACCTCCCTCTGCAGCTGCTGCTGCTCAGGGTGGCAAGCTGGTCTGCAGCAGGGCTAGGAGAGTCAGGCTCCCTGTAGCTGTGAAACTCAGGAGAGCTATGGCTAAAGGGCTTTTATGCAACGTCTTTTATGCAATAGAGCTTCTCTCTCTTACACACTTCTCTCCATCCTCATGTCATATCAGGAGTAAAAGTTATACTACAAGCTTTCTCCTCTGCTTCATTAAGCTTGTGCAAAGGTGTTTGGGACCTCTATCTTTTTATCAAATACATTAGAATTCCCATATTGTTTGGGAATATATGTAATTGCTGGAGTTTGGAGAAAAGAAAATGGGAAAAATATGAACTCACAGATATTTAGAATTTTTTTGAAAGTAGGTAAAAAAATGCTACATGAGATGTAGGGCTTTCACTTTCTACCATGCTGCTCAACAAGATTAGTAATATGGTCACAACACATTTCTATTTATAGAAACGGTGTTAAGGCAGTGCTCCTGGACTTCCTGCTGGCAGGGGCCCTTCTGCTCTGTAGAAAAAGCCTTTCATGAGTAGGATGCCAGTCACCATTGCCACCCTACAGTACTGTGCCTAGATATTGGGCACACCAGAAACCAGAGGCACAGGTTTTAACACTGTCTGTGGCATGTTGTGACCAAAATATGGGTAAAGTTATAATCAGCTTTTCACCTTTTTAGTTCCCTGAAGGTATTCAAGTGCTTTTTTGAAAGATGGGGATTTGCACAAGGCAGAATGGAATACTTCTGGGATATGATTTCACAGAACCATTGAATGGTTTTGGTTAGAAGGAACCTTTAAGATCATCTTGTTCCAACTCTGCTACCATGGGCAGGGACACCTTCCACTAGACCAGGTTGGTCAAAGCCCCATCCAACCTGGCCTTGGACATGCCAGGGATGGAGCGTCCACAGCTTCTCTGGGCAACCTGTACCAGTGTCTCACCAATCTCACAGTAAAGAAATTCTTCCTAATATCCAATCCAAATCTACACTCCTTTCATTTAAACTCTTTCTGTTTCTTTAGATCAGTTGAGGCAGAGGCTCTAAGATTTCTTGTATTCCAACAAAACTGAATAACCTTGGATTTGTTGTCCACACCAATTGCTTATGCTGTCTTTTCCACTAACTTATAAGGTCAGCAGGTAGTCTGCATAGAGTCAGCTTCCTTTGAACAAGCAGAATCCCTTCCACAATACAGAACAGGAGCTGGTTTGGGGTTTTAAAAATTGATTTATTTCATAAATATGCACTTCTTTTTTTTTTTGTCCAGCAGCAATTTATGCTGCTGAATATGTGACTTTCCAACAAATCCCTTGCTTAAAGCATATAGAAAGAAATAATAATAGAGCGGAGAACTCTAAGTCCTGTAAGACTTTTGGAGATCTCTGCCAAAGTAGGTTCGCACATCAGTTTTAGCAGAACTGCTGGAAGATTCCTGAGAGAGGTAAAAATCTGAAACTACTTTATTTGTTGCTGGCTTTGCAATCTGGTAAGACTTTAAAAAGTAGTTAAAAATATAGTGAAACAATTTTTATGAGAACTGAGACAATAGCAGATATGTTGAGAAAGGAAGCAACATGCTCATATCATTATGCAAAGCTCTAAATTATTCCTTCAGTAGGCTCCAACTGTTTCTGATTTAATCCCAAATCTTTCTCGTATTTATTATAATTTTTAGCCTTAAGAATTAACAAATTATGAGAACTTTCAGAAACCCATGGCAACAATCATCATCCTTGAAAACCTGAGATTTCTTCAAATAGCAGGGGAACAAATAGAAAATTTCTGACAAGTTTAGTGAAATATCTGCCAATTCAAATCCTGGCCTGTGTCTAGAAGCCATAGCACTTTCTGCATCCTAAACATGCATATGACTGGATGTACAGGTTTTGATAAAATATTATTATATTTACACTAATATACCATGCAAATTCTTTGGTACCCTTACACCTTTGTCTGAAACTGGAATGTTTTCTACAAAGATTCCCAAATTTTCTTCTCCTTTCCCAGTCTCAGGTAGCTAAATTTAATTCCTGTTTTTTCAACTTTGCTAAACAGCAACAACTGGCAGCCAATTATAATTTTTGAGCTGTGTTTTCAGCCAAAGAGCTGGATTTAGAGCTCTGAAATGTGAAAACACAACCAGGGCATTTGTATCACATGCAGTTGCCAGCCTTTCCTATAAATAGCTGGGTCAGGAGAGCACCTGTGTTTTTTCCCTCCCAGCATTTGATGGATAGCTTTGCTGGCATCTCTGCAATAGACACAACACTAAATTCAAAAGAGAGGCTTAGTCAGTTCTAAGTAATGGAAAGTGTCCAAATTCTCTTTGGCTTTGATTCTAACAGGGAAAGACATAATTTTCTCGTCTCTTTCCAGATTAAACTCCATTCCATTTTCTGCTGCCCTCAGTGCGCACTCCTGAAAATCCTACAGACGCATTAACATTCAGTCAATGAAATATTTCTAGAAGCTAGACTACTACAATGCTTAGGTTCTTCTGCAGTTGCAAGGCCTTGATTTTAGCTTGCCCTTACAGTGCATAAATTGCCTTTAATTTTGACAGCCCTGAACAATACCATCTTGACAGCCTGTAATGTCTTGTACCCTTGCTATCTATACCACCCTGCCTTTAAGGCAGCCATTTTGATCTTCTGTTGATTGCTGATATGAGAGAAAAAAATAATAATCACCATCCAAATAATGAAGAACCTGTGTTTTCACGAGTTCTCCTGGAAGTCCATGAGGAAACTTTTTTTCAGCACAGATTGTTTGGAAATTCCTCAGAATGCGGGTGAAACAACAAAGTGCAAATGTTTTCTCTTTCCCTTGTGCAGGATAAATAAACCACCCCCAGCTGGTAGAGTATCAACAATTCCACATTCCAGCATTGGGGAAGCAGGATGAAGGGAGGGATAGTATATCAAGGGAAGCACAAGCAGCAGGTTCAGGCTGTGAATGTAAACTATACCTACAGAAAAGATGAGATGTGACCTGCTAACGTTGACCTCTTAAACTCTTCCCTTGAAGATGGCATGCTACAGAAAGTACAAGCTATTTTCTTGCCACTCACAACCTTTGGTTCAGCTCCTTACAGACTCAGGAGGATTTGCTACCCAAGTTTATAGCAGATCATGCCTTCAAAGTTTTCTTTGCAACTTCAAAGAGCAGGAGGGTACTTCAGACTGGAAATAACAGCAACAGCACGCAAGTTCTAGACTGTGCCAAGTGCTGACACCATCTGGGTAGTCCATTCTGACACACGGCAGTGTCCTTGACCCAACCTTGCATGAGCCACCTTGCATATGCTAACATATGCGCTAGCTAAGGGCAAGATCACCAGCCAAGAATACATTCCTCTAGTGGCTTCTACTACTTGTGTCAAACTTCAGATTACCACATTGATGGAGTCTCTGAAATGGCATAATGGTAGCTCATGCACATCTCTGCACACCCACAGTCATAGATTGCTTGCTAAGCAATGTAGTCAAATGTGTTCAAAAAGTATGTGTCATTCTCAGTGGCCTTTTTCCACATAAAAATTCAGTTCAGCTGAAGTAATTTCAGTGGTCTGAGCATATGTAGGGCTCCAAAAGGGCAGGTTCCTAGCTTAGAGCTTACTTTATCTAAGCCCCATTGAAACTGCTGAGTTTTGTGACAGAGCACACTCCACCAGATTGACCAGTTTGTGTTTGGCCAAGACATTTCTAGCCTGATTTCCTTAGGCTAAGGTTTGTGATTGCAGCCTTCATGCAAGGGCACATACATGCATAAATGTGTGTGTACATTTGCATGTCTATGAATTCCCCTTCTCATCACTGTCCATCATCCATTGGTAATGTTGAAGCTCTCAGCCACTTCCAGCCAAATCTGACAGCAGAGCAGAGATTTATAACATGCTTATTTTCTATGGGTCTGTATAAATAGGCAGTTAGTTAATGGATAAAAGCTCTGGAAGTATATCAGTAGTCCAAAGGAAAAGATGTAACTCCTATAGTTTACATCTGTATCCCTGCACTAATTTTCCAGGACCGTTTTCTGCCATTAAGGGCAGCAAGCTGTGAATAGCCCATGTCACATACTACTAAATGCTCTTGCCCTCTGAAATAGGGTGGCCAGCTACTTGATGGAAATGGAGTTGGCCAAAGCTCACTCCCACACTGTGTTCCGGATCCATTTGGGAGACTGTTACAGACACAGGTCGGCACCACGCCAAGCACCGTTTGGATAATTTGACAGTACAAGCATTGAATTTGAGTTGCCAGAACTGTTCCCTGGGACTATTTGATGTAGTACAGAAACTCAAAAGGGAAGGGTTTAAGAATGTCCCATCTATAGGAAAAGCTTGGATCAAGGTCACTATTATATGAGACAAGGGAGAATCCAAGTATGAAGTACAAACCTTCAGGGAATAGGCCTCATTAAATCTGTTTCTGACAGAATGACTTGTTTAGCTGATGGCACCTTATTTAGAATTCACTCCCACTAGCAACGCATTTCAGATATGCTACAGAAACTTTCAGCCCTAAATGCCAGATGCATGAGTATTTTTTTTTTTAGTATTTAGCTGTTCAGATTTTGTTCTCGAGTTTGTAGTAGCTGCCACCATTATTGTTTTTTTAAGACATTGTAATTATGTGCGCCTTTATTGCTTAACATGTGAATCAGATTATTTATCTTATTTGCTATCAGTAGAGGCAACTGAGAATTCAGACTGTGGCCTCCATGGCTAAAGCATGAAGATGTTAAAATCTTAAGAGTATCAAGTCTGCTAACCAGCAGCTGCAAAGTCTCATCTTCCACGGCACAAAGAGAGACAGAGGACAAATACCAAATATCTGCACACTGGGTATCTGAAGAACAGCCTCCTGCAAGGATAAACAGCTGAAAATTGTAGCAATGCTGAGAAGATTTAAGACTTGGAGGAGCTGGAAACTTGAATGCCCATGAGGACTCTGAAAATTGCAAGGCTCTATCTCTTCGGTACCAGAGAATGAAATCTCATATTCCTACTGCAATATTATTAACATCTGTTTGTATTTCACTGGCACCTAGTGACCCAAATCCAAGACTAAGCCAGCCAACTGAAAAATGAATACACATGCACCATGGGTCCATGATGTGCATACACATGAAGAGAAAGAGTCCAGAGAAGGAAACTCTTTTTGCATGCATCTTTCTTTGTCATAAATGCGCTTATTCCATGAATAACAGCAATAGCAATGTTTGGCTACAGACTTTTGCCATGCTACATAGCAGGCCTCCATCCTTCCCATTTCATCAACATTTTTCTCCTCACTAGAACATTGCCCCTCCTCAAGCTCTTTTTGCCCCCAGAGAGGGCTGTGTGGTGGCTGGCCAGACCTTGCTGGCTGAACTGCAGTGCTGTGGCCACTGCTGCCCCAAATGGCTGTGGGGTTCCTGGAGCCTGTGTTAGAACCTCATCCTTTTCTAGGCTGTAGAAGTGCAGGATCTTCAGTGCTAGCATACCTTTGGGATCTCTATTCCTGTCTGAAATGAACAAACAGGTTCAGAGTTATTAAAGAGGGGCTGACAGACAAGCAGACAGACAGCCAGGCAGAACAGTTGTGTAAGCTTTGTTTCCTTAGGAAAGCAGGCTAAAAAAAGAAACAAAATGCAGTATTCACTCATCATTGTCTGCAAAAACACTGAAATCAGCTATTTAACACTTTGCAATGAGTGTAATGGCTCAGCAGAGTTATTTATTCTGCTTGAAAAACCAGTTTCTAGGCCTCAGAGGATTAGTTGAGAAGCAGCATAACCTCTGTGTGACCCTACCCGAGAAGAAGCTGGTCTAACTGGAAGCCTGAAAGCAGTATTTTGAAAGTGGTGGCAGCTATGTGTAGCTGTTCTAGGACTGAAACGAAGGGGAAAATTTGCAGAGAAGGAAAATACTCTAAGCATCAGAAAGGAGAAAGAGTCACAGAAAGTAAGTGAAAAGTAGGATTGAAGACAAGCAAAGAAAAAACCTCAGGAGGCATTTAAGTGGGATAAGGAACATGGTATATAATTAAAATGATAGGTTAAAGGTATGTTTGAATCGTTGTTAGAAGCTGTACAGTGAAGAAATTTGTAAAACACAAATTTGGTGTTCCTAAACACTTTTTAAATCAACATGAAGCATCACTGCCCCCATACACAGTGGATCCAGAGCAGAGAAAAGACAACATCAGTAACATGAAGCCAGGGCTGAACCCAAAAATCTGCTTTCATCTACCTGTCAGTGTTAGGTTTGGGAGGTCATGTTCACATGGACTGTAGAGAGATGTCCAGTTTGGGAAGAAGGAAGACAAGAAACATGGGAAGGAGCTCTCAGCTGCACAGGCCAGGGCAAACCAAGCCCAGAGCACCCTTGGCTAACAGCATCTGACAGCAGGAGGAGGCGGAATTGTCAATCAGCAGACAATGAGAGCACCACCAAGTTATGTTAGGAAACATTATTAAGATCATTATTTCCTAACATACAATAACATATATGTTAGGAAACATATATTAAGATTATACATATAATATTTTCAAACAGAAAACTACGCATAAAAATATTTACTTATGTATGCACATGTTTATATACATGCATAAATTTATCTATATAAAGAATGTGATTTTATTCCCCAGCATAATGTTAAAGAATAAAATCACATTCCTTTCTGCTCTGGATAATCACCTGTCACTTTAATCCTGGTATCAGGTAAAAGCCTTCAATTATTGATTGTTGTCCTTTGCCAGATAAGAGCATTGTATATATTAATGGTAGGAATAATCTTACAGATTATATGAACCTTCTCCTGGCAAGCATAGGATTACTCTGTACAGGCAATTCTTTAGTAATTCATCTTGGCTAAATTTGATTGTCACTGTAATTGATTTTTACCCTTTTCTCATGGGCTTTCACTGTTAGTGTCCAGTGTACCTTCCAAACTGTTTGTTCTGATGTTCAGTCTAAATATTCTTTTTCTGATGTCATGGCCTCACATACCTCCCACCTTACCCAAGGTCCCTATTGATAGACACACACTAGACATCTAATTACCCTGGATTCTCCTAGCAGTCAGTGGAGACAGCTCCAGAGGATGCAGAGCTTGTAGGTGAATGTTCCTGCACTGTACGAGAAATGTTACAGCAACATTTCTAATTCAGGTACCTCACTGGGGGTGAGCTGAATTTGGATTTTGAAACACTACCCCTCCCCTTTAAATAGTCACAGATGATTATCTTGTGATTTAATGCCTCAACCTTAGAATACTCATAAACAAACACACATTATGACTGAAACTCCTGCTTTTTCCAACATCACTTTTTTGCTGCATTTTTCCGGGCTATTTCCTATTCTGCAATATATTTCTAATACCACAACGTTCTAAAATTATTACAACTCACAGGGCATATCAACAACACCATCTTCACAAATGTCACCAAACATTAAAAATGTTACTTTGCATCCATTTTATATACCAAAATCAGATCTAATATTGTGTTTACTAGTATGTGAACTAAGCAAGCATGCTTCTGGAAATACTAAGCCCGCATGTTATTTCCTGGACCTGTGTGATTGACACACCAACTCTTATCTTCATGTCAATGAATTTCATTTGTATCCCATTAACTTCCTCCTTTATGCACCAATTAAAAAGTACCATCTCCTGCAGCCCACGCCAAAAGGGAGTCGTTAGAAGTCCTCTCATCAAGGATTCCCCTTTGACCATCCTCGCTAAGCTGCTGAGGAGGCACCTATCAATTGGAGAGCAAGTGTTCTGCATGTTACTGAGTTCGATTTAGCATGTGTGCTGACCAGGATTTGTTTTTTTCTTCACACAGATGGTTTAAAAGAGACAACTGGGAGACACAGGGCAGGGGGTGTTTGCTGCAGGAAGCAATTCCTTCACAATGTCACCATATTTTGTTTCACAGGACAGGCACACTGACATACTGCCCTTTATTCAAGTAGGATGGGCTCCATCAGCACAGTTTGAGGTGTGTTTTGAGACTATTTCTGCCTTTCCTCATGTGTTATCTAAGAATTCATTTAGCAGTGAGATGTGGCAAGTAACCCCAGTGGATTTTAAACTCTCATCAGTGCTTCCATGCTGAAACTACTAATAACGGTATTAAGACTGAGCAGGAATAAAGCACTTTCCAATCAATAGCAGCATGCATTTTTGTTAGATAGCCTATTTAAAACAGAGAATTTTCTGATTTCTGATGAACAACAATTCAAATGCCTTAATAACAGGTAAAACTGGAAACGAGGTAATGTAGCTTGATCCTAAAGCCATTAAATACTGCAGGGCTAGCTTTTAAGCTCAGACACAGAGTTCCTTCAGACATAATGTCAGCATCTTTCAAAAAAATATTGGCAGCATGAGGAGTAACTTTCTTCTTGATAAGCACTCAACAGGGTTACCAACTAAAAGTAAACAAAATCCCAAGCCTCCATAAGGCCACACCTTAGCACATACCTCATCTTTTTGTCTTCTAAGCCTACAAATATTTACACATTTAATGTTAAGTTTTTAGGGGTTTGGTGACCAAACGTTAATCAAAGGGGCTATTCACATGACTGAAGTTAAGCCTCTGACTTTGTGTTTGTGCCTGTCAGGACTTGGCACATCTTTTGTTTTACTTTAAGTGATGAAGAAAATTTCTTTTTCTTGTGCTTGTGTTGGAAATCCTAAACCTGTTTCCCACTGAATTTTGCCACAAGGGATATTTTTAATATCACTTTCAAGGCTTGTCAATGTATGTGTGCAAAAGCAAAAGTGACACATACAGTATTTAAAATGCAGAGATAATCAGAGACATGACACCTGAAAAATCATAATGTAGGGAAACAAACCAAAGACTTCACAGATGTAGAAGAATTAAATTTACTGTTATTGTGAATGAGTTTGTAAGTCCTTTTGCAGAGAAATAGTGCAGTATATATAACTTTTATTATTGGAGTTATCAGGAAACATACCAAGTGATTATTGATAAAAATTGTGTTTACTTCTGCTGTGCTCATGACCAGTCTGTGGTTACTTTCAGTAAGCAGTTCAGTTACATTACAACTAATGCATATAAAAAACAAAGCTGAAGTTTGACCAAGTACGGTTGCATAGAAAATTCCGGATTTCTGCAAACAAACACTTGCTTCCAGATAATATGTTTTAAATGGCCAGAAATACTGTTGACACAGCCAAAAGGGAGATGACAACTAGATACACAAGCTTCAGACAATTAAATAAGTTCAAGAAGAATTTCTCTGTATCCTCCACAATCAGGAGATCCTATCTGCCTCCAGTTACTGTGTGATAATACAGCAAAAATTGTGTGGCTGTACTAAATACTAACTAACTATACATTCTACTTTTCCGAAGAATTCAGCATCGAAAACCCATCTCTTCGGGGGAAAACCAAAATTTAATTCTAGGCTGAAATTTTAAAGATTTGTGCCTTATCGCAGCAGACACATTCACTCCTGACCATTCAAGAAAACCACACATAAATCACAGAACTTTTAGACATCACAAAATTCCCAGTGTAGTGAGGGAACACAAAGTACATTCCCAAACAAAGCATTTTCCTAAGTACTTTCCTCTATCAGAGTTAGGATCAGTCAGAAGAAAACAACTCCACACAATCTTTGCAACTGAGAACTACAAACCAAGAGCTCATATTTTCATCATTTTTAAACAGTCCTATGCAAATGTTTATTATTAATTCATCAAAACTAAAACTAATCTTAAAAATGTGGTTAACTCACTACTTTGCTCATTGATTTACCAGGAAAAAAAGAAAAAAAAAAAAAAAAGAAAAAAAAAAGGAAAAAAAAAGAGGGGGGAGGCTCTATTTAACTGTATGACCATTTTCCATTGATTTGATCATCTGTTTTATTTAATCTTCAGCTTAATTATATATAACATTTGGCTGACTAATCAAAGATCAAACAGTTAGCAATCTAAGACCTGTACTCTACAAACACTTAATTAAATAAATGATCTCACACTACAGTAGTCCTGCATTCATTACAGTTGCATGTTGAGGTATCTGGGAAATACTTTCCATAACTTGGCAGTTGTATAAGATGCAAATTCATCAGTTGACTACAAATTCAAGAGAAAATGGAGGAATAAATGAGAGCAACATGAATACAGTGATAAAATCGTGGTGATCTTTTGGCTGTTAATTCATTAATCATGGGCTGGTGGAGAATTTACTTTTAACCCTTGCTCCCACAATACAGTCTATATAGTCCTGTATGTAGTCTACAGACCTATAAAGGTTAAAGCAATGATAAAGCATTCTAAACATCTTTCATTAAATCTGAATTTTAATACAATTCCCATTAAAAAAAGACTGCCTACTTGGCCACATTACCCAAGTGCAGGTATAATGAATATTTTAAAACAACTTTTCCAGATGATTTAGAAAGATATGATTTTGTGTATATTGGCATTGGAATACACCTTACTAGTTTAAAGATAACTGATTTTTCTTTCCAAGATTGCTAGATTGCAGTCTTGAATTGTTGATTTCTGGAAGCATTTATTTAATAAAAAAACTTATGAGAAAACTTTCCTTTCCCAAATGTTCAACATTATTTAATAAGAATTAAAATAAGGGCTGAAAAATGTCTCAGTAGGCGTTTTGGAATCAGTAAACTCAATCAGCCAGCTAACCAGCCAACTAAAAACAAGAAAGGAAGATCAAGACTTGACTTGAACTTTCTAAGAAAATGCAGAAGCAGAATTACCACTTTTTCAGGGCTGAAAGGTGAGAATTTTCTTATGACTACTTCTCTAAGAAGGAAGAAAAAAATGCATACATCTTTGCAAGTCATCTTAGAGACTACAGTCAGCAATATTAATGAACAGAGAGAAGCTTTCTGTCTAAACCAACAATGGCAGCTTCATGGGAAAAAAATATTTTCATTAATTTTTAAAAATTATTTATGAAACAGTCACACAGGATTTAAAGCATGCATCAGACTGATTTCTCCTGATTTTGACTGTTTTGAGTAAAAACCCCATAGTACTCCTGCTTGTTGGCTTTATAATTACTTGGTACAAAGACATAAACTACTACATATGCTAGGATGAATGCACACAACTGTGTCAAATAGTAAAGAAGCCAAAGAAAGAAAATATTAAAATACTGTTTCTTTTGGTATCCTTGGAGAATCTGTGGTGGTAGCAAGGCTTGTTGTTTCCTGTCTGAAGAAATATTACATATACAGGAGAGAGATCTCTAAATATTTACACTGTGAAGATCTTGTTCTCTTGCACTAGCCTGAATAATAAGATTTTAAAGTTGAAATAAGCGTTATTCCAGATACTCACTCTCCCTGCCTGGCAGCGAGGACTGCATCAAGATCATCTGTTCTTGTTCATTTGGGAAGCATGTATGTAAGAGATGCAATCCAAAGGGATTCCTCTATCCTGGCAACCCTCCAGCACTCTTCGGTCTGCAGCTGAGGTAATGATGGGACTGCAGGACTGTCTGCCTTGTTAGTCATGAGCAGTGATCATGGTCAACAAGCTGCCCAATCCATCCAGTGATGACACAAGTAACTCTGGTTCCAGCTGGCTGATCAATACAGTTAATTAAAAAATAGCAGGTAGACCTGTGTGGAATAACTGTGGGTAATTTCACTTACTTTCTACACATGGTCAGTTGTGTGGTGGCTGAATTTTGAAATATCTGGTGTTTTGTAAATTAGGTATATGATGAAATTTCTTTTCCCACCTTGAACAACTAAAGAACACAATCCATAACAATTATAAAATTCAGTGGTTTAATTTGAATTTCATATAGTTTAATGGATATGAAAAGAAATTAAAATTGTTAATCTGAGAATCCCATTTTTATGCTTAGACTAATTACCAAAATTACCAAAAAATGAAAAAAGAGAAATAAGTTTATATCTGAAAAAAATAGGTAAGGAAAGAAAAATGGTGTAATATGAAAATGTTCATATTTCAAGCAGCATTAAAAAATTAATTTCAAACGTGCCACTTCCGATGTGCTAGGTCTCGTCTAGACCATTATTTGGATTGTTAACAGATCAGTGACCACATTATGTAGATAAGTTAACACTGTTATCTAAATTTCATTTTTTTCTTCAGTTTCTCTTTATAAGAAGACAACAATATGGACCCAATTAATAAAAACCCCATTTCACACACTGTACTATGAAGTAGCCCAACTACTCAAAACGAATATAAGTTAATTAGCATAGGCAAAGCAAACATTTAATTACTACCAGTACTACTGTTTTAATTCTTTTTCAGCCTTGCTGATATTGATTAGGTGAATACAAACGTTACAGCTCAATCCTTTTTAGGTTGCTTTTGCACAAATTTTTAAGTCTAGAAACCAACTCGCCTGTATTCATAGCCTCTGTGCTTTAAAAGTAGTTGAACTTTGTTCAAACATTCAAAAAATCATGTTCGAGCCACGACTCATCATAGAAGACTCCATTCCTCAAAGGAAATTGTTCTGGGAAAGTTATAAGCAGAAGAACAGGGATTTTTAATGGCAGTTGACTTGCAGTGTCGAGCCCTCATCTCAAAAATGTTTACTTGTGTGAGTATCTCATGAAAGACAATCTAAGATTTCAGTGTAGCACCAAGGATCAAGATGTAGACAGATTGTGGGCACCTTTGTGATGCTGACCTGAAATCTGCAAAGGTTACATGCAGGCAGCTCACTTTCACATAGTACAGTCTTTAAGTATAGGCTGTCATCTGATTATCAGTTTTTAAAAAATAATATTGGCTTGCCCTCAGGAAAAGAAGAATCTTATTTAACTATGTGTCAATTGTTCTTTAGTTTCTGTATAAAGGCAGTACAGTCATGGAAGGAGCAAGGGTTGCAAGTCTACCTTTCAGGTACCTGGAGACCTGAGCTGAGTGCCTGCATTCCAGATAAAAGGAATTAAACTGCAAAAGGCAGGGTTTTCTCAAAAGCCACCCCTATCCCCACACCAAATGAAAGCTAGATAAGCAAGGTTAGCAGGGAGAGGCAAGATGGAAGTGTGAAATTCAGGAACAGGCAGCAAAAGCTCTCGCTGTGCATGACCTTGAATCCTTGCCCTTTACACAAAATGGAGCAAGAAAAGCAGCTTTTTAGTTCCTTGGTGATTAAACGCCACATACTAAACATGGAAGTCTCAAATCTCCCCTCTGCCTGAAGGAACTAACATTTATATCTCCCATAAGAACTTTCTAATGACTCAGCTAAATGATATAATACCTTGGACTCTCACAACTTTTTTCCCCATTAAAGCTCTACTACTCTTCCTTATATGCTTAAATATTCACTGCAGCAAGAACCAAGCTCTGTTTTTTCTCCATGCCCTGTTGATTGTCCTGACCAGTGGGCTCCACAGGTTACAACATTAGCCTGAACCCTTCAAGTCCTGCAAACACTTCACCATCCCAGGCAAGACACACCAATTTCAAAGCAATGATTTGAGACACCTCCTGCCTGCTCATGGATGCCTCTGTTTGGAGACAAAGCCATGCTGCCAGGAGTTGGGAATACGAGCAGCTCTCCAGGCATGGTGCACATCTTCCGTACCACCAGGCTGCTGGAGAAACACGGCAGAGGGTGTGAACCTGTCCCCGTCTCTGTAGGAATGCAGGACACCCCACCTATCGAGCTCTGAAAGTCCGGCTGGAGAGGGTTCTGCTGCCAGGAGAGGTAGAGCAGAGGTAGAGATGGTGGGGATCCATTGGGCTGGATCCATTGATCAAGGTGGGGCCACAAGATACCTGCCAGGCAGCTCTGTGCAAGCCAACAGGCACAAGGACGAGAAGGAAAATCTCTGGGCGGGTATGTGTGCACCGAGTGTCTCTGGCGATCAGGTGGTGCTCACCGCAGGGGAGAAGCTAGCTCCGTTCGGGATGGGAGCAGCCTCACCGTGGTGGGCGTGTTGAGCTTTGCCGTCTGCCTCTGACGATGCCGGCACCGGAACAGTGAAGGAAGGTCGGTTAATTTCACCTCGATCCCGTTTAATACGTTTTGTACTTTTTTTTTTTTTTTTTTTTTTTTTAATCAGTGCTTCGGTATGGTTCGTCTGGAGCTTTCATGAGACGCTCCTCCACACATACACATCCGCACATTGACACAACCGCATGTGGATGCGGATGGACCATTCCACCTGACCTCCGGGCATCCCTGCCCCGGCAGCACCGAGGGCGCCTGCGGGGAGGGCGGCGACCCCCGCCGGGGTTGGGATGGAGCGGGGCGCCGGGGAGAACCGCCCGCCCCGGGCACAAAGGGAAAGGCGGCCCCGAGCGAGGGGGATGCGCGCACACTCCGCTTTCCTTCCCATGCGCGGGGGAAGAAGCGGGCAGGAATATTCTGGACCGAGGGAGGGGAGGAAGGAGAGAAGGGGATGAATAACTTGAATAAATCTGCAGCGGAGCTGAGGAGAGGGGGAGGGAGGCGGCGGCAGGTCATGTGAGGCACAGTCATGCTGCGGGCAGAGAGGGGGCACCTGGAGGGTACACGACGCGGCCGGGGAGGGGGGCGGGCTAGCGCCCGCCATGGCCGAGGCCGCAGCCTCGCCCCCTCCTCAGCCGGGACACCGCCGCCACGGCGGGCTCGGCGCCGCTCGGCCATTTCCGCCACGCGAGCAGAGCCCTATTTCCGCCGGCCCCGGCCAGACGGGCTTTATGTCTGCCGGCGGGCCGCGCGTGCGCGGCGGCCGCCGCCATCTTACGTTGTCTCTCGCCCGCCCTCCCCTTTGGCGAGCTCTCCCCTCCTCCCCCCCGCGGCGCCTCCTCCAGCGCTCCGTGAGGAGACGGGGCAGGCACAGGGAGGGAGAGACCCGCGGCGGCGGGGAAGCCGGGAGTAAGCCGTGAGGGAAGAAAGGACGGGGCGGACGCACACGCGGGAGGAGGAGGACGGATTCCAGGCGCGGTTCTGCGGAGGACGAGCGGGTGCCGGCTGTTATAAAGGGGGAGGAGGCGGCGGAGGGGGAAGGAAGAGCGTGCAGAGCGGAGCCTCCTCCAGAGACAGCCAGACACAGGGAGGAGAGAGAGGCTGCCTGGCTGGCTCCCCCTTCCTCCCTCCCTCCCTCTCTCCTTTTCATGTACTCTTTTGTCGGGTTGCTGCCGCTGCTTTTCTTCCGTCCTTATTCCGTCTCTCTAATACCCAAAATGATTCAGCTCCATGGCTGCCACTGACGGGGATGTCCCTGCCCGGCTCAGCCTGCCGCTGCCGCCCTGCTGTGCGCCAGTCCTGTACGTATCCGCGCCTTCCTCCTGCTCCTACTACTAAGAGCGGTGATGGCGAGGGGCGCCGGCCGCCTCGCTGGGCTGCCCTGCGGGCCCGCCGGCTACCCTCGCCCCGCCGAGGCGGGGAGGGAGGGAGGGAGGGCGGTGCTGCCGGCTGCCGGCGAGCCGCGGCGCCCGGCGGAGCCTCCGCGGGGAGGAGGAAGGGGCTCGCCCCCGGGCCGGCCGGCTGGCTGCCCTCCCGGGTGAGGCGCAGTCGGGGGGCTGGGGAAGGGGGGGGCGGCCGAGCAGGGAGGTGGTGGTAGGGTGGCGGGGGGGAGGGTGGTAGGGAGGAAGAAAGTGAATGGCGGAGGATTGAAAGTGTCACATTCAGAGGCGGCGGAGGACCGGTGCTCGCCCCCTCCCTGTCTCGGAGGGGAGGAGGAGGGGAGGGGAGAGGGGTGGTGGTGAGCGGCGGTGCCGAGCCGCCTCAGCCCGTGTGCTGCGGGAGTCGGGGGGGGTTGTGCGTGGTGGTGTCTGCCCTGCCCTGAGCGCACAGCTAACTGTGTGTGTGTGTATGTGTGTCTGTCTGTCTCTTTCCATACCGGGGGATTGCACTCTTAAAATACACTCGATACAATGCACCAGCCTGACTCAGCCGCAGACATTAGTGCTAGGAAGATGGCGCACCCGGCGATGTTTCCTAGAAGGGGCAGCAGCAGTAGCAGCGGCAGCAGCTGCGTTACTGCTCCCACTGCACCAGGTACCGGCGTTGGGAGCGCTGCCCTCTCCGCCGAGGATTATCAGCCGCCTTTGCTGGTCCAGCCGCCGCCTCCATCTCCTGCAGCAGCTTCAACAGCGGGTCCACAGCCGACACCC
The DNA here is from genome assembly GCF_031753505.1 of Anomalospiza imberbis. Lineage (NCBI taxonomy): Eukaryota > Metazoa > Chordata > Aves > Passeriformes > Viduidae > Anomalospiza > Anomalospiza imberbis. The sequence goes on from NC_089682.1 coordinate 86,088,397, forward strand.
CCTCATCCACAAAGCCTGAACCTTCTCTCGCAGTCTCAGCTTCAGCCACAGCCCCTTGCACAGACTGGAGCTCAAATGAAAAAGAAAAGTGGCTTTCAAATTACCAGTGTGACCCCTGCTCAAATATCAGCTAGTATGAGCTCTAATAACAGCATAGCCGAGGATACAGAAAGCTACGATGACCTGGATGAGTCTCACACTGAAGACCTGTCATCTTCAGAAATTTTGGATGTGTCTTTATCCAGAGCCACTGACATGGGAGAACCTGAGAGAAGTTCTTCTGAAGAGACTCTAAATAACTTCCAAGAGGCAGAGACTCCTGGGGCTGTTTCTCCAAACCAGCCTCATCTTCCTCAGCAGCATGTTCCTCTGCCTCATCACCCACAGCAGAGTGTTGTGATCAATGGAAGTGTTCATCCCCATCATGTTCATCACCACCACCATCTTCACCACCACCATCATGGACACCATCATCCATCGCATCCTGGAGTGGGTAGTGCCCCAGTTTCTGGAGGACCACCACCCAGTCCATCATTTAGAAAACTATCAACAACTGGAAGCTCTGACAATGTTATATCAACCGCACCAGTTTCTGCTGCATCATCCACTGGTTCCCCGGCATCTGCCATGTCTAATATCCGCACTACAAGTAGTCCTGGCAATTTAGGTATAAGTCCTGCTGCTGGAACTAGTACCTTAAGTAATATTGGTGGTGGTAGTTCTAATGTGGCAAGCAATGTGCTTGGTACTATAAATTTAAGCAACATCATGAGTACTGGTAATGTAAATGCTTTGTCTGGAACTAGCAGCAATGCTAATGTGAATATCTTGAGTGGTGTTGGCAATGGTACGAGTGCTTCCTCTAGTGTCATTAACAATGTTACTAATCCAACTGCAGGAGTGGCAGTGGGATCAAGCCAGCAGCAGCCTGCATCTGGCACATCAAGGTTTAGGGTTGTAAAATTAGATTCTAGTTCTGAACCTTTCAAAAAAGGTAGATGGACATGCACTGAATTCTATGATAAAGAAAACACTGTTGCAGTTTCAGAGGGAGTAGCAGTAAACAAAGCAGTAGAGACGATAAAGCAAAACCCGCTTGAAGTGACTTCTGAAAGGGAGAGCACCAGTGGGAGTTCTGTTAGCAGCAATGTAAGCACACTGAGTCACTATACAGAAAGTGTGGGAAGTGGAGAAATGGGAGCACCTACTGTGGTACAGCAGCAAGCATTTCAAGGTGTGGGTCCGCAGCAGATGGATTTTAGCAGTGCTGCTCCTCCAGCAATTCCAGCATCTAGTATACCACAGAGTGTTTCTCAATCACAGCTTGCACAAGTCCAGCTGCATTCTCAAGAAGTAAACTATCCACAGCAGAAGCCAGGGGTCCAGCCTCCTGCACAGGCCAGTCTAACCACTGTTACTGGGGTTCAGCCAGCCCCAGTTAATATACTAGGTGTATCCCCATCTCTGGGCCACCAGCAACCTGCCCTTCAGAGTATGGCTCAACAGCAGCTGCCATATTCGCAGCCGGCGCAGCCTGTGCAGACTTTGCCAGTGGTGCAGCAGCAGTTGCAGTACGGACAGCAACAGCAGCAGCAGCAACAGCAGCCAGTTCCTACACAGATGGCCGCGGGTCACGTTAAGCCGGTGAACCAAAACTCTGTCACAGGGGCTATGCCAGACTACATTCAACATCAGCAGATCCTTCAGACTCCAGCCCCTGCCATGCAGCCAAGTTCTACAGGAGTAGGAGCTGGGCAACCGGTTCCTGTTGGCCAGGCACAGGGCATGCAGCCTTCAGTTCAAGCACATCCAGCTGCTGCCCCAGCTCAGCCTGTTGCACATGCTCCAGCAGCAATACCAGGTGTTGCTACCAGTGGTCAAATGCTAAATGTTGGTCAGCAAGGAAGTGTAGCTGCTGTGGTGCAACCACCATCTGCTACAAACCAAATTCCACCTCCAGTTATGCCATCAACAGCTGCTCCTCCATCTTCCCAAGTAGTGCAGCCTGTGCAGACGGGAATAATGCAGCAAGGATTACAGGCTACAGCTACAGGCCTTCCTCAACAAATGGTCATTGCTCAGCAAAACACCTTGTTGCCTGTACAGCCACAGGCACAAGGAGTGGAATCTGTAGTCCAAGGGATGACTGGCCAGCAGCTGCCTGCGGTAAGCCCTATACCCTCTGCTAGTACTGTTCCTGCACCAAGTCAAGCTGGTTCAGCTGTGCCTCCTGGCATACCTTCTGCTTCTGTAGGTTTGGGACAGCCACAGAATATAGCACAGGCTTCGGCTGTGCAGAATGGCAATTTGGCTCAAAGTGTTAGTCAACCTCCCTTGATATCAACAAGTATAGGTATGCCAGTGGCACAGAGTGTGCCACAGCAGATGCCATTAAGCTCTACCCAGTTCCCTGCACAATCACTAGCTCAGTCCATTGTAAGCCAAATTGAGGACGGCAGACGCCCTACAGAGCCTTCCTTGGCGGGTTTACCTCAAGCTGCCAGCGTTGAGAGCGGTGGTGGAGCATCGGCCGCTTCAGATGGCGGTAGCAGCAGCATGCCATCCTCGGCGTCCCTCTTCCCGCTGAAGGTGCTGCCGTTGACAACGCCTCTCGTAGATGGTGAGGATGAGAGGTAAGACTGCCCGTAACTTTATTAAAAGATGGACTCTCTGATAGTTTGATTTGCGCTAACTTGCAGGTCTTGTTACAGCCATTCTGTGAAATGAAGCAGTGTGATGTTTCTGTCTAATTAAAATAGTATTTCTCAGGTCTCAGCACATGCAGATATTGTATTAAAGAACTTGTTTTCCACTTGAGGGGGTGGGTTGTATTGATTATGCTTTGAAACTACTGTGTGGGTAAATTGTGCTTAACAGTCTGTGCAGTGTGTATATTCCCGCTGTGTTGAGGAAGACAAGAATACTGTAGAGTATACTAGTGGTGATTGCAGTTTAGGTTATTATATGGAAATAATTAATATTTATTCTTAGGTATATTTTTTTCACAAGTGTAGACTTCGTCATGCTGTAGCTTCTCTTTTTAAAGTATTGCCTTTACTAAGGTTGGACCAGTTGCGATTTTTTGGTGTATTCAAAACCTCTTTGACAGCCAAGAGATGCTTTAGGCAAATGAGTATGGTGGGATAAGGGATGTTCAGCAACATTGCTCTGGCTCTTTGAATTGAACCTGGGGTACTTTTGGTCTTGATGGTGTTGCTTCAGTGTTAATGCTCGGTGAGATCTGCTCAGGCCTGCCAAGGGGTGGTGAACCTTTGCATCTGGTGCACCAATTCTGTGCAGTTAGAGTAAGAAAACTGCATTTTTCCCCCATTTTCACCAGTTCAAACTACATGTGTTCTCTCACCTTCACCTTTTCAAGTAAATGACCACTGCCTAGTCTTAATAGTACGTGCACGCGAATATTCTCATTTCTTTGACAGCATGTGCAGAGAAGTTGAGACCATTGTGTGTGCAGGCTGAATTGATGGAAACATCAGTTTTAAAGTGTGGTGGTTTGATATTAATTATGTGTGGAAAGTCCTCAGTGTGTTGAGGACCTCTTGTAATATGGGTTTGTGAGTGTCCAGGAAAACTGGTTCTTCTTCCAAAGAACTTCCTGTCACAGAAGCTACATTATTGGAGAAATAACTTTAAAGATAAATAACCCTCCTTGGGAATGTGGAGCAGGACAGAAAACACTAGAAAAACTGAGACTAGGGTGAGGAGACAAAATAAGGTGCTAAACACAAGGTGGGGAAAAAGCTGTAGCAATGGGAGGTGAAGCACTTTTTAAATACCTTCTTGGTGCCATAACTTAAACAGGAGTAATACCAGTGGCCAGACTTTATTAATTTTTTTTTTAATAAAATGGGTTGCTGGGAGGGCCTGGGTTCTTTTCTTAATACTGAAAATCCTAACTCTATCAGCAGTCTCTGATTATGTTGATCATAAGGTGTTGACTGCCATAGTGGCTTTCATCACATCTTTCTAAGATGCCAGAGAACTGTAATGAGTAGCAGCTTGTCTTCCAGGAGTGCTAGAAGACAAGTTCCAACACTGTTGCATTCTGATTATGTTTTTTTAGTCAATAAGTACATGAAGGTGATAGAAGACAGATTGAGGTGTTAAAGCCAACAGTGTCACCATTATGCTTTTAGCAGTTTTTCAGAAATATTTTTTGGTTTTCTTTCATTTGAATTTTGTAAACCAAGACACTAATCCTTCTCTTCTGGTGGTGTTGTTTGTTTTTGCTGTTGGGTGGTTGTTGTTTTTTGGTTTTGTTTCCTTTTATCAACCAAAAAATCCCCCTAAGCTTTCAGGGGATCCTAGCCAAGTAGAAAAATCATAAGCGTAATGATAGGGTTTTGGAAAATGACATCTAGAATATGTCTGTACCCTCATTTTAAGAGCAAATGTTAACAGTTCAACATGATTGGTAGTTTTTCCAGAATGTTTAAATCCCTCAGGGTAACAATAGCCAGAAATACCTTCTTCCTCTGTTGTTTGGCTAGCCAAAGATCATATCCTTTCTTCTCCCATGCACGTTGTGTCTTTGTTCAATCTGTCATCTCCAGGTAGGCTACACTTTTGTTTAGCTGCAGTTGGAAAACCATTTATATTCTTTACACAAAGCAGGATATGACTCTATTAAATGGAGACCAAAAATAATCTGGGTTTTTTTTGCATGGTAGTAGTGGCCAGGTCACTTTTGTGTACAGTCAGACCATTTACAGCAGCACGTCTCCCTGTATATTTGTATGTGACATTAAAAACCTAGTGAGATAGCTTCTGTTTCCGCTTCCTGGGGATCTCAGGGCAGGGCACTTCTCTTGTCATCTTCACTGGAATTTTGGGCTGGAGCTGAGAGTTTGTTACTCACTAGAGGCAGTGCAAGATACGCTGTTACTCTGCTTGACTGTGCACTTTTGTGGCCATGGGATCTCTCTAGTTTGTTTTTTTTTTTTGCTGGTTTGTTAGATTATTCCCTCTTTTACAGGAGCTAAGGGGTAGTGTATTGTAGAAGGACATAACCATTTCAGAAGCAGATGTATTGTAAATATGAAATACCCATTTCTCTTGGTCTTACCTGCACACACATATATCACTGAAGGTTTCTGTCAATACATCCCAAGTGATTCTAAACCTGGCAAAGGAAAAGGTAGGAGAAAAGAAGTGAGTGGTGACATAATTGGGCCAGTGAAGAAGCTGTAAAATTCCATTTAGCGTGCCTTTGAAAAAACATCTGACCCATGTAATACCTTGTATAGATTAACTCCCAGCTTTCCTTAAAGCTGTATATAGCTGCGTTTAAGGCTGTGCCAGTATCTTTACGTCTGTTCAGTTTTTAGAATGCCATTTGCAGCTCTTTCTATGCCTGTTATCAGGGCATGGCCTTTTAAATATAGACAGTGTGGAGTGTATCGGCTTTGAGAGCGGTAACCTTTATTTCCCCAGTATGAATGACTTTTATTTCAAGTCATAGTGAAGATTAGATATTAAAAATGAGCTGCTTGGCAGAATGCCATATGGAAAATTAATTTGCAAATGTTAATAAATAAAGAGAGGATACAAATAATACTCCCTGTGCTTTCTGTATTTAAAGAAAAAAAAAATCAAACTGCCGAACAAAAAACCCCAAACCCCAACAAACTCACCAAACATGCATAGTTCTTCTGACTAGCCTTTCTTGAGCCTGTTGGGTATGCCATAGATGTCTGTGTGTTGGTAGATTGATCATCTCTTAATTTTTTGGTCTACAAAAATGCAGGCCAGTTTTTTGGTTGTTAAATACTTTTTTTTTTCCCTTCTCCTTAGCATGAGCCATGGTATGGACTCAGTGCATAGTTCTTAATTAGTTTCTTGGATTTGGAGTGGTTACCTTGATTTATTCACTATAATTACTAAATCTTGCTAATTTTAGGCATGTTCTTTCGAGTTTAGTATTTCATCTTTAGAACTGTAGAGCAGGATTGCTTTTATTTTCATGTGTTTAATATTTAGGCATAGGAGAATGCATGTTTATTTCACAGTGAATCTTTTTGTGTATTTATACTTAGTGTTGCAAAATCAACACCCTTGTCTACAATGTTTTGCTGTACATGCTTGCAGTAAGATTTTGTATGGACTTACGTTATTTTTAAATCACCTGTAAAGTGAAGACTTCAAAAGTTAATTTATTTTTCAGCATCTATAAAGGCTGCTATAAGTGAATTTAAAACTAACTTAATCTGAAACGTTGTTTGCCGTTACTCACCAGCAGATTTTGTGAATGAAGGATAAGAGAACTAGTAACTGCCTCCCTGACCTTGACAACGTTTCCTGTACAATTGTTTGCATTCTTGAGTCTGGTGCAAGTTCTGTTCACCTGTTTGCGCATGTCATCCAATGAAGCTGAAGAGAAAGAAGGAAAAGATTATGGCAAACACAAAACGGACATAAAGATTTAAAATATGTTTTATTATCTGACAATCTCATTATTTTTTAAGAAAAATTTTTATTAGAAGATCCCTTTAGAAATGTTTTTGTGTAGGACGTCTGTTTTGGCTTGTTTCTAAGTTTGTAGAGGGGCTGGAACATTAAAGCTGAATATGAGAATCAAGACTTGTGAGCAACTTTTGAGACATCTCTAGCAGTAGTAACTAGTACTAGATTGTAAAGTGAAGTACAGTCAGGAAGCTGGATTAATGTTCGTCATGTATGCAGCTGTGTAGTGGAAAGCTTGACCAGGTACAAGTGAGATTTTTACAGATGTAATTCAATACTTTTTGAGGATTTTAGTAAGCAGTAGTGAATGAAGTGAGGTACAACTGGAAGCTTCAATTATATTTTTGGTGCAGTAACTATTTTGCATACTTACTTTGATTGTGTAAGTGGTTTTAGAGTTTATATGGGCTTTTTTGTTTGCTGGAAGTTTTTGCTGCTCTATATTTGGTGAGAAAGGGACAACAAAGGATTTACAGACAAAGGATTTCTGGTGGATTAGCATAGATTTATAGTGATTTTATTTTTTTAGCTGCATCTTAGGGGCACTGCTGTTAATTTCTGTCTTGCAGATTTTAAACTTGCTTCATAGTCTTGCCACCATTTTGAAAACCATGTGATTTCAGTTCTAGGAGATGAACTGTTACAAAAATCTGTTGATATCTTCAATTGAGCTTTCTGTGGAACTTGAAAAAAATCATTACCCTCACTAGCGTCATGTCAAGTGAGTAGAAAGAGAGAACTTTGATGAAGAAAATGTGCTTGCTGTTGTGTCATCATGACAAGTCCAGTTTCTCACGTAGCCTGATGGAGTAAAAGGCCTATTGCTGGTGGAATTGACTTTGTTAGTTCTGCTCTAAGTAAAGAACAATGAGGAATTTAGGGTCTGCACCTTGTATGTCTGCTGGCCAGCTGTATATGGAAATACCTTTTTTGATGGAGCTTTTCCTGACATCTTTTATAGATGCATTTTCTGCATGCCATGATACACTTTGAACTAAGGATTGCTACAGTGCTTGGTATTACATTGTCTTTCAAGACAGGAAGAACCAGCAGATACCAGGAGGTTGTAAAAGCAGTAATTTAGCACTTAGTAATTAAGGCAGATGCTGAGAAATTAATCTCTTCTAGTGATTTCCAGAAACCATTCCTTAGCACTGCAGTTTTGGTTGCTCTTTAGAGCAGTGCATAAATATGAAACCATCTATGTATTTGTATGAGAACATGAACAAGCAAGATTTTAAAGTATTTAATGTTGAAAAACAATCTTTGTTACTGTCTCAGGATTTGCATTCTTTACAGACTAATCTGAAAACTATAATTAAACCCACCAACAAATTGGTAGTGAAGTGTTTCAGCCTTTACAAGTTACTGTGATCTAGATAATGGGGAGCAGATATCAGTCAGTGGTAAGCTAGCAAAGTTAGCCAAGTGGGAGGGGAAAATGATTGAAAAACAAACACCACCATCCCCTCCAAAAAACCTTAACCTTAGCAACCCCCAATATGTTAATGTATCTTGCTTAGGCATAAATAAAAAGGCGTATGGTTAGCATTCCTATGCTACAAAAAGACCCCTTATAACCTGTTCATCTTACAGATGGTAATAAAGTAAATAAGCCTTTTCAGACCTGTCTTTTAACAGCTTAGGAAGTACATCAAATCGTAAACAGCAGTATTGCTAGTATGGTTTTTTAAACAAGAAACTGCACACACCTGAATATTAGTGCAATTATAGCAAGTGATTCTCGGTATGACCTTTCTGGGAATAATTTGTGATCTGGGTTTGCAGTGTGATGTAGGTGAAGCATAAAAATGACTAGAAAAGAAGACTGTGTCTTTGTTCTCATTGATTTAATGCACTGGTTCTTTTTCTATTCTTTTGATTAATTTATGAGACTAAAATGTATTGTATGTAATACATATTATACTTTAACAAATGACTGAACACTTCTTAAAGTGGGCCTATACCTTTCATTTACTGCATTTACGCCACCAAAAGCAGTGCTATTAGGATGGACTAAGGGTAAGATTATTCAGTAAATCATTTCATGGTAATGATCACTGTAAATAAGAAACTAGTTTACTCTCAGCATGGTTGTACAGGAAACCATAGCCTAAAGCTAAGATTGAAAGAGTTCCTGAGTGACTGGAGATACAGTATTTTATTTTTGCCTGTTCTAAAGCATTCAGACTTAGGAATTGCATGATGGAAGTGCAGCATAATTATGGTATCAAATTGGAGCACCTGATCATCCTTCTGGCTTTAATGTCTGGGAAAACTTTAACTCTTTTTCTGCCTTTGGAATTTGCTAACAAAGACAGTAATTGTGTTATAGTCAGTGGTGTAGAAATCCTTATCAGCTCATTTTGTGCAAGCCTCCAAACACCTATTGTGCATTGTCAGTGTTGGAAGCAGGGTTTGGTTTGTGGTTGCAGCTATATGCAAAAATCTCCATCTTCCACTGAAGCTGAATTGACTTTCCCAGGAGAGATATTTAGAGATTATAAATATTTGGCAGGCAGGGATTGTAAAGATGCCATACATGCAGGTGGTAGAGCCTGTGGTAGTTTAGGTGTTCTATCATTGTTGGTTATCTTATGGACTAAGTAACTTGCTAGTACCTACTAAATGAGGGCTTCTGATTTTGGTGCTGTGCAGAGATGAAGAATGATATTCATCATGTTCAAACACATCATTATGCTTTAATAATGGGAACTTGTTCAATTTTATGAATTTTTTTTATACTTGCAAAACTAAGATCTTTAACCTGTTTTGGTAAAACAGAAAAGTCACAGTAAAGTTTTTCACTGTTTTCTTTGAGCAAACAATTACTTTGATTATGCTTCCTTTAAATTATTTTGGTATTATTGTGTACCAAAAATGACTCCTGAGTTTTTTTTCTTCTCTTCTCCACTGGGTTTTGTTAGATGTTTGTCCCTCATGTTTAATGGTTTATTACGCTGTTTTGAGGTATTGGTGAGGCTTCCTGTATTGATGACCTTTGACAATCAGGATGTAAATTTAAGAATCGTAGGCATTCAGGTTTGAAGTTCTTGTTCCAATTTCTGTTTCTTCTTGCAGTGCAGGGTTAGTGATGGTCCAGAGCAGTAAAAGTAACTTTGCTTCTTTGAACAGAGAATAGCTACCAAAGGAAACTACTCTTTTAAAGTAGCCTTCCTTGCTGGGACTTGTAGGTATTGTACAGTCTGAAATGGGTATAGAATTTTGAAAATACACTAGAAGAACAGAGTAAGAAGTAAAGTAGTTGGGGATTTTGTTTATCATTCTGGCTTCAAAATTTAACACCGTTTTGGAGCTTACTGTAGTACTCAAAGAGCAACAAATGCACCTACCACTGATGCTTTCTCTTTTCCTCAAGGAAATTCTCAAAAAATTGATTTGTAGTTGTTATAATTAAATTTGAGGGGTATCTTGTTCATATGTTTCCATACTTCTGAATCCACTTTTTTGAGTGTAGTGGAGAAGTACCACTTTATAAATTGCTAAAACAGGCAGCAGAGGATCTTCTCTAAGTTTAGATTTAGAGATAAAGTTGAGATTTAGAAATGAACTTGCTACTAGGTGAATGGCAGTCTGTTAAAAAAGACAGGCAGTCCTTCTAGTAAGGTATAGATTTGATAGCACCTGGAAGTTGGTTGTAGAGTGTTTTGTAATCTTCTGCTTAAATTTGTTGAATGACTCGGCCAGGCATATTGTTTGAGCTTCTGTGTGATTTAAGTGTTTTTCTAGCCTTTTTGTTTGTATGTCTTGTCTTTTTTCCTTTTTTTGATCTTGTTTTGTTTTTGCTTTTGTTTGGTTTCTTGTTTGCATGTGTTTGGTTGTTTTAATTAGCATGGATATCAGCAGGAAGTTTTCAGGACTCTGATTTCTTGGTGTGTTACTGAGTTTTGAACTTCTCCAACAGCTGTTTAAGCAACAGTGTCTAAGTACTAAGGATGGTACTAAAAGCTGCTGAAAATGTGGATACACATTCAACAATAGTTTTAGCATCTTAATGCATTTAATAATAGGGTTCTTTTTTAATTCAGTGCTGCAGTGTAGCTCTTAATGGTGAGTTACACAGGTAACGTAATTTCAGCATGCAGTGCTATTACTGTATGGTCGTTTCTTTATCCTCAGCGTTACGCTTGTTTCATTCCCCCTGTAAGATCTCAAGGTGTGGATCAAATGCAAGTTACACCATCTTTTTTGCAGATACTGTTAGTCGTTTATTTGTAACCCGTTGTCTTGTGTGCACTAGTTATGGATAAGTGAGTGTTAATTGTCTTTGGTTCTCACATATCTAGTCAGTAGTCCTTTTAGTTACACAAAGTGTTACATTCTGAATTTGGTATCCATTAAGTGTTGCTTATGCTGGTTTATAAATGGTGTTTTCATTTAAATCCTTGTAAACAAATAAAAGTTATAGAAATAGCTCTTAATGTTTCTCCTGTAACTTTGAAGTCTGTGCAATGTAGAGGGATGAGATCCCTGTCAAGATGAGAGAAAACTTAAATGCCTCTTAAGCTTCCTCTGACTTTCATTTCACCCAATTTCATCACAGTCATGGATAGATGACAAAGAGAGATGATGACTGGCAGTCAGTCGACTTATATATAAGAAACTGTAGAAATTTAAAAAGTCAGAATGTAACCATACTAAATTTGTCTCTATATATTTAGTCTCTTATAGCTATTAAGGAAGATGGTGATTAAAAATTAACCCAGTAATTCATGTATGATTGCTTTGATGTATGTTTCGACTGCAAGTTTGAAATACTGCTCTTTTTAAAGAAAAGCAAGCAAAAATTTCTCAGACAGAATCTGAATAATGAGTGACTTGTTTGGCATATATTGCCATTGAGCTGGGATAAGCAAAGGGAAAAAAAAAGGCTTCTGTAGATTTCCTGGAAGATTATTTTAAGCTTCATAATTTTACTGGATGTATGTGTGTTGAAATATCATAATGTGTTTTTGTACCATATGAAAGATTCCATATTTTTCTGAGGAAGTCTGTCTGTGGACTATAAACAGCGTTTTAATTTATACTTCCAGATTGAGCCTGACAGAAATGGAATGCTTTTCTTTCCCTTTAGGATTTCGTGAGGGTTCATGCTGTAATGCCTGTCATGTAGAAAGGAATGTAAGGGGAAGGAGAACTTAGGATGTTTCGTGATTATTGTGTGTGTGTCAATTTGTGCATGGTATTAATTGTCATTCTTGCTTGATGTCACTTTCAGTAGAGGATTCTCAGACTATAAGCATCTCTAAAATCTGTCAAGGAAGGATTTTATAGTAATAATTCATTTATATTTAGTATTATGGTTTATGTTCTAAGCTGTTCAGTGAAGAATCTTGACCTCACCCTAATTTGAAATGTCTCCTGAACACCTTGATTAATTTGTTTTTGAAATCCTTCAGTCTGAAATTTTTAATATTCCTTATCTGTATGTACACATATGAGAATATATAAAGCTTTTTTTTTTTAAATAAAACCACCGGAAACAAACCTACTGGTGAAAGAATGAGCCATTGCTGCTTTTACAGTCCCATTTCTTGCAGTCTTACAAAATAAGACCAAGTGAAAATAAAATAAAAGGAACCATGAATTAATGACTGCGTACTTTAAGTACTTGTTAAATAATTTACTGTAGCACCCAAATGAATTCAAGGTATAAATGTACCTCTTTAATCTGCTGAATGAGGTTATTATGTTAAGAATGGATCAGCATATTGCACTGCCAAGTGTTGCTTTATAGGCCTAATATCCCAAATTGGGTGAAATGTCGAATTGCTCATGAATGTTCAAGGATTGATGTAGGATGTGCGTGTACCTCCATGTTATTTTTTTTCTTTCCAAGTGTATGAGATTCCTTCCAATTTCGTAATTGCTTGTGAAAAAGAGGAGTTTCTGAGCCTCTATTTGATTGGAGAGAGAGTAGGGAGGGTAGAAGGTGTGAAAGAAATGTTCATGATGCTGGTTTTGGTTTTCTTCTTTATTTCTGGTTGGAAAAGGGATTTCAATTTTTGAAATACTGTCAGGCAGGCAGTGTGTCAGTCAAGTGTATGCAGTTGTTGCCAATACAGCCTTTTCCTGTTTATATGATAGTAGCTAAAAGGCCTTGTGAATTGGTGCTCTGCTTTGCTGGCTGCTTTTTAACAAAGAGCAGAAAAGATAAAGATAAGGTTGAAGGATTTGGTGTCTGATCCAACTTCTGAAGTGATTTTAAGACAGTGATGCTTTAAAGCAGGCAAAATCCTACATGTTTTTAGTGGTTTATGGAAAAACAGAGCAGCAAAGCAGGATTAGTTATCTCTGTGTTCTTGTGGAGTTATACCCTGCTAAATAATGAAGTGCACCATCTCTGGAAGAGCACTGCTCTACCAATTGTTGGAGCTGCCGTTTTGCCATGAAGGTGCAGGTCAGCCTCTTCGGGAGGTCTCACCGACTGCCCTTGGGGGTGCACAGATCTGTAGTGCTGCTTAGTTTTGGAGGTGGGGAAGAAACTGAGCAGTCTTGTTATTTCACTGGAATTTAACATGTAAATGGGAGATAATGATTTGCATCAAGATACCTGCAGCTTCTAGAGCACTGTGATCTGTGAAAGGGGAAAAAGAAATGCTAGCATGTTATAGCAGACAGGTGTAGTTGTCTTCACTTTCTGCATTTGTCTGACCATCAGAATTCAGTGTGGATTCTTTATTATGTATGTTTACTGTCCAAATTCTTAACATAATCAGGACCGTTTTTTTAAATTCCTGTGAAGTTATTGAATAAAAATATTTTCTCTGAAAAATTTCTCCAAAGAATTTTATAAAGGACAATGAAATTGTATGAAGTGTTTATGCATATTTTCAAATAGAAGCTTGTCTTGATACTTAGATATATAATTATTTAAGCAAGCCGTGTAGTCCTCAGTCTTAATACTTTTTCTCTGGGGAGATGTTTAAGGAAAGCTGTTCAGGTTTTTTTTTTTTTTAATTTTATTAAAAAAAAATTCTTCCTTTTCGAATCTCTGAACATGATAGACTAAGCCATTCTTAATGTTTCAGAAACATGTACATTTTATAATGATCTAAAATATTCTAATTGTTTTTATATTCCAAGAACAACAATAAAGAACAAAAAAGCACCCAAGCCCTGGGATATCTTTTTGTTAAATAATAAAGTTTACATAATATGTTAGCGAAAAGATAAGTCAGATCAATATAAGAGCCATGCAGTTACCTTAATCCCAGACATCCATCCTTCTAGTTTGGCTTTGAAATCCTATGATTTTGTAGATTTACAGGTGCTCTTTAAAAATACATTCTTGAGGTTGCTGTCAGGTTGCTCGGATTAGGTCTGTAGCCTTTGTGAATGCAGGCAAATCTTCTCATGCTTTTGTTACTGTGATCTCTAGAGTCACGCATATTGTATTCATCAAATGATATTACCATGTAGCTCTGCACAACTTGGCATAGGCAGCTTGGCAGTATGAGTGAGGTCTGTGCTCACAATTGGTTAAGTATAAGTTTTGGTTGTCTGTAGCAGATTGTAATATGTATATGTAGAGTTTCTGTAAATTATATGCTAGAAGTTCTTAAACAATGCATTTTCTACTAAAATCTTCAATTTTCTTGGATACCATTCTTAAAAAAAATTAAGTATAGTATGAGAAATCATATTAAATAAACCAAATATTTTCTGTAGCATTTTATATCCTAAATTATATACTCTAACACAAGGTATGCATTTAAAATTATGTTATTAAAATGGTTTGTTCCATTGCAGAATTGTTCAAGCATATGGGTAACCCTTTTTAAAAAAAATTTTTTTCTTATCTGTTGCATGTTTTTCACCACTGATTCATGTTGTCTGCTTCCAATGAAGAGGCAAGATTTAGAAACAAAGCCATTTCAGAAATCATGAGCTTGCTGGAAAGATTTGCATTTTCTTTCAGAAATAAGAGTTAAAAGAAGTAACTATCATTGATAGTCTCATCTTCCTAATGTGACCACAAGAAAAATGTACCAAAAGTAATTGCTGGGAGAAGTAGGCTTTTTTCTTCATGAAAGAAGATCCAGCCATGTCTGAATACTATTTAATTATAGTGTCTGTCAGTGAATGTGACTAGTTTCTGTGAGATTGCTCTTAAGTGGTAAACAAGGGTGGTTTTTAATCTCAAACTAGTAAGAAATGGTTTGAAATACTGTGTTTGAAGAAATGTGCATTTTTTTTCCGGTGAAGTAAGCAATCTTTTCTCTAAGTATTGTTGTGGTGGATTTTATGAAGATGGCACAGGTAGGAAACATGAAAATTAGAACTTTTTGCTTCTGGCTGTTTTGAAAATAAAACTGAATAGAAGGGGTCTTTGAAATATGGCAATGAACACCTGAAATGTCAAGTGTGGCTGCTGTTGACTTGGCAGATTGATTTTCTTGAATCAAGTTAATTCACCTAACTAAGTAACTGATGATAACAGTAAAAGAGGTGCTGAAGAGAAGGCTCAATAAGAGCCCTATGAGGTGAAGAACTCGGAAATTCTGGATTGAGGTTTGCCTTTTGGAGAGCTTTGCTGTACAGATTCCAAACTTTTACCCACTAGAACCTTTTGAACTTACTTACCTTACTTTCCTTAGAAAAAAGGCATCTAGAAATGTATGTCTGTCCTATTATAGCTTCAGTATAATTTCTTGGGAGAGGGTGGAAGAGTTACTCTCTTAATGATTCATGACTGGAGGCCATCGGGAGAAGTGGCTAGTGGAGAAGCATTTGGCCAGCTGGAGTGGGTTTTGTGGAGTCTGGCTAGTATGACTGAGTGTTGTGGGGATGCCATATGTCCTTGAAAGTGACTGTTTTAATCAATGCTTGGCCAAGACCATGCAGATTTATAAGCGATAGAAGCAATTGTTTGATGTTAATTGTAGGTTTCGTAGGGTAGCATGTTTTATATGTGTACAAATTGCATTTAAAGATTTTGTAGTGTATTTTCTTTGCTTGGTGTGAACTGCTTGTATTTTAGCTTCATTATATTGCTTTGCTTATATGCTGAAAGACAGGCTTCAGAACTTTGTTCTTCTTTCCTGATAATGCAGGCAAAATGCAGCACTTGCCAAGCTAGGTTATGCTGCATGAACTAATGCATCCTGTTTCTAAGCCTGGAATGATGTCTTTGGGTTCTTTTGCTTCAGCTTTGGGTCCTGTGCTTTTTCCATTTGTCCAGTTTGGTTCAGCATCTGCTTTTCTTTGCTTGAGGACTCCTGATGAGTGGTAAATACTTGGGTTCAGGAAAGAAAGGCTTCTGTTAGTGAGTCTGAAGAGTAGAAGCAATAAAAGGGAGTAAGGAAAAGAATGGTATGAATGATTTTAGTGAAGTTGGTGTACTGTTAATTCCTCATCATATTGTGAAAAGACCTCAATTTTTATTATTTTCCCTTTTTTATATTCTCAGAAAGTCATTCTTACTGGACCAGAAGGCCTATGTGTTGTCCTTGTAGACTAGGTTTGCTTGGTGCAAACATTTGGTGTCTGTAGGAAGTGGAGCCCATGTCAGGGTCACTGGCTTTCCTTTTCTCTTACGTCACTCATATATTCTCCAAGTACAATGGAGTGTTGTATCCTGGTCATTTTTGCCTTCATGAGGTTTTTTCACTCTCACCCACTAATACTATGGTGAATTAATATGTTGGAGAGTTCAAATTTCTTGCCAAATGTGCCAGAAGGGTCACTTGGTTTTGGTGGGCAGGTAAAAAGCACAGAATGTCCATCTTGTAAGTTAAGAAGCTACTTTAACTTGGTTCTTTGGAAACAAAAAGCTGCTGTTGCTGAGGCCTACAACATGTCAAAATTGAGTTGTGGTGTTCTATTTTTCTTAAATGACAAAAGATAATCTACAGGGATTAGAAGGAATTCAGAATGAAGCAACCAAGTAATACCTGAACCAAGAAGTAAATCTCTAAAGCTGAATGATAAACCTACATCTGACTTCTCATTGAGACATTGACTCATAAGGAACCTTAAAGCTATGATAGCATAGTCACTTTCTTGTGCTTTAAATTATAAATGAGGGCTAGCTTAGATCATGAGCTAGACTGTATGTGCCTATGTGCCCTCAAAGAATTTGGGAACAAGATGCCATGAGTAGAATTGCCTTGGCTAATATTAAGAAAGATTTTGTCTGTGGAGCTCATTGGCCCAAGATCCTGTGGAGACCTACAGGGAAAAAAAAGTTTAGAGGTTGTTGTACCTTTAAAGGAGGGAAAAGTGTAACAGCTGCTCTACCCTGTCAAAGCATAACCCAGAAATTAAGATATTGTGTAAGTAGAAGCAAGATATTTGTGGTTTCATTAAGAACAAAAACACTTATTCACAATTATTTTTTGGGAAGCTGTTCTTATGCTTGAAAAATGTAATGGTCAGCACAGCAATGGTTCAAAATAGCGTTTTGGATGCTATAGCCCTGGCATTAGAGCCTCCTTGGCAAACATCTAAGAGGCCTGTAAAAGAAGAAAATGCCTTAAATGTTAAAGTTTTAAAAGCTTCTGTTTAATTTAAAACTTCATTTCTATTTAAATTTAAATTTTCTAATATATTCCAATTATATATCTATTCAGTCAAATATTTGAGAGTGAGCTTAAAATCCTGTGAAAACACACTGGATGGCAAGAATTCTTATGTGCAGCACAAAATAATTATATTGATTATAGGAGTGCATGTAGGTAGGTAGCTGCAAAGAATTACTCAAACTTTTATGTACAGAATCAAGTGATCACTGTGCCAGTGAAATAAGAAATCATTTCAGTAGCTGGATTTTTCTGTTCTCCCTGCTTGTGTATTTTTCAAATTCTTAGTTGCATGTCAGGTTACAGCATAGGCCTTTCTAGGTCAGTTCTTCTTTCTAAACATACAAATAGGTTTAGTGGTTACCTGATGCCATTGAGGTGTGTTTGTCCTTTGCAGGACACTGCTGGTACCAGAGGGAGGGGTGGCCTTTAGCAGCCTCCTTCTCTGCTTTTCCCTACTCTTGGTAGTCATCCTGCCTCGGGGTAGGAAAGATGCCTCCTGTTGTAAAAACCCCTCTTCGAGTGTCTGTGGATAACTCCTAGCTGTTGCTAATGAATAAATAGGAAAATAGCAAGCATTTAATATTACCAGGTTCTCAGTTTTACTGCTGCATAAAGCAGGACTTGGAATAAAGGTGGTAAATGCTTCCTGTGCTTCCATGTGTAATTGTGTGGGGTAAATGCTGTTACCAAAGTTGCTGTGAACTGTCTTCACGGTAAAAAAAAACAAACCAAAACCCACACCAAAAAAACCCAAAACAAACAAACAAACAAAAAAAAAACCCAAAACAAAATAATTGGACATTTTAGGTTGATTAATCTCTTTGTGGTCATATTTGCAGCCAGGAAACTAGGAGTTACTTTTCTAAAATTAGTTATCAGGGCTCTGACATCTGGCATAAGTTTTAAAAATACGCCCTCATCGCAGTGCTCCTTTTTCAAATGTTTTAAGTAATTATCATAGAGGAAGAATTTGACTTTATGCAGCTAATAAATATTGGAGCACATTTTCCAGGACTTCAGAGTTGCTGGCATATCTGATTCTCTGCAGATCAGGAAGCACGTCAGAGGTCACTAAACCCTAAAGGAGACAAGTAATCTACTTAGGCATTTGGGGTTTTTTTCTGACTTTATTTATAACTTCTAATTTGAAATACATTGAAAATAGCTTTATTCTCATTGTGCTGTGTTTTTATTTTAATCCATCCAACAGCAGAGAAGGATCTTTATGTCTTGTCCAGTGTGCAGAAATGAGTGTTGTGCTTAGACAAGACCTGAATGTGATCCCTCAAAGGCTACAGTTGTGGGAAGGACTTGGGTCAAAACCTGGGTTAAGGCAAGGCCCGGGTACTGGATCTGCTGTTTCTCTCTGGCTAAATATTAGTATTGTGTTTTTACTACAGCACCTGTTCCAGACCCCTACTTCAGAGGCTGGAGGAGTCTGCAAATTTTTCAGGGGTTATACTTAGTGTTTGGAGAGGATGTTTGATTAGGTTTTAAAGTGGAGTGTACTGTGGCTTATATAGAAATAATGCATAATGTTTCAAGTCAATAGTAAAAAGAGTAATAAATTTAGAAATGCAGGAAGCGTGTTGATTTTGTTTTAAATATAAAAGGTTTGCCAAAACTTAGGCTTTTTTTGTAAAAATTAATTGCTGTTATGAAAGTCAGTAAATAACCCTAGTTTGTATTTACTGTATAGAAAATGTTACTTCAAATATTGTTTGCTGCCACAAGAAGTAGCCTTGGAGAGAATTACTCTGAAAATACAAAATTCAAAACCCAGTGTAGTATACTCCAAGGCTTCGCATGTCATATAGCTAATGTATAAAGGCCAGTTAGCAAGTGTGGGTTTGCTTAGTGATAGTCTTGGTATGAACTTCCATTCTTCATCCATTTTTTTCTGTCTATAACCTATTTTATGTAGTAAGTTGATCTGTAGTATCTTTCCATAGCCTTAGAGAAGCATCTTGAATATGAAATTAGAATATACTAAATTACTTGTGCCTAAAATAAGGATTAGCCAAGTGTTCTATTTATACTTTAACTATTATTCAGGAAATTTTTCTTCATTGTGCTGGATAGTCATTTGCATCATATTATTGTCTGGGTGATATGGGAATATGCTGTTTCTTGGGAACACTAAGGTGATGGATTACTTTTTCAGTAGGCTTTGAATATCTTAAACTTCTGTGAAAATAGGTGCAGAATTACTGGAAGTGGAATAAAGTACACATAAAGGAATAATAACAAAAATTCTTATTACATTAGTCCTTACCATGTGCCACATCTTGCTCATGTCTATTGGAAGAGGCACAGACACATGAGCATTTTACGTTCTTGGAAGAAAAACTGCTGGAGACTGAGGAAGGTGCTGCAATTATGTGTGTAAACTATTTGTGTAGCTTTACTCTTAAGAAAATGTACCTGATCCTCTCTGATATAGCTTTATTGATATGCTCTATAAAGCATCCTAGGAGAAAGGGGTCTGAGGAAGTTGAGACTTTATTGATCTGTGATTTTTGGACTTGTTCTGTATCACAAAAGAGACAGCAATTTGTATATGGCTGAGCAATAAATGGCCTCTGAAGATCAGGAGTAGAAGCTTCACTGCAGGGGAAGACTGTGCTCATGAAGGTGGTAAAGTACCCAACATACAGGATAAAGAAGGGATGCTGATAATCAAGACTAGAAGGAGTATGTTCTTCATAAAGAAATCTTCACATGGGGAATGTTTATAAACATTGGTGGGTGAGAAGGGGCAGGTGGGAAGATAAAGCCAAGGCTGTAAGTATATCCTCTCCCTCCAGATATTGCTCTTTAACAGTAGGTGCTGGTTTAGCCCGTTATTTTAAGCCACTGTACTGAGTATGTTTAGGTATGTGTAATTAGACTGGCTAGCATATTTCAGAAACATTTTCCATATTGTCATTGACTAGAGCATTGTGCTCAACTTATAAGTGTTAATCTTTTTGTCTTCCATATTTATGGTACTGTATGATGTTTAAGATGTGTATGTAAGAAATGTCTGTGTACGTGCTGCTTCCTGGATGAAACCAGATATGCTTGTGATGAACAGCTCAACAGCATAAGAAACTAAACTCCTCTGAACTAGCCATGTGACTCTGTAGAACAGTGGCTGTTGGGTTGGGTAAGTTTATAAAATCTAATTAGTCTAATAACTTGGTGCCAGAAATTTTAATAGGTGCCTTTTGCAAAACCTTCTATTATGCAATCAATTTGGATTTCAGTGTAAGTGTTTGAAGTATGCAATATTGGTTAATAGGCTTTGGAGATGGATGGAATTTTATTTCTGCTGAGGACTTTAAGCTAAGGTGCTCCTGATACTCTTCTTTTTAATTACTTAGAACCAAGAATTGTATTGACTCTGTTTTGCCTTTGAAAAGAATTGTCACTACTATTTGTGATTTGGAAACATTCATGCTCTTGTAATTAGGGGTTTGAGACTAATGGAAGAAAATTAGGAAAGGGATTTTGCTGAGTTTCTCGTATTGCCAAGTTTAGATAGTTAGGTTTTGTTAATTGATGTGCATTAAATAGTTTTAAAAACTGTGTACCAGGATGGTACTGAAATTCTTATAGGTAAAAAAAGAAATGTGAGTAAGGGTGAACACAAAACTCAGAAGGAAAAATAAGCCAGAACAGCTCGGTGCATAATTTATGCTATGTAAATTGCTTTGAAATTAGTGACCCCTGATGTCATTGCCCTTAAAAAATGCAAAAGGGAATAGAAAAGCTTGCATGTTATGTAGATCTGTAAAGCTTGTTACTCATTCTAGTATGTCTCTTACTTGAAAAAAAACATATAAACTGCTAAAATCCAGAAGCTTGAGTTATCAGATGGAGTAGAATAGATGTAGAAATTCAGTGGCTGTGTTTATCAACAAATAATGTATTTGTTGTAATATGAGACTGAAAAGCAAATACTTTTGCATTGTTTGAAATTCATATGGAATATGTGACCAGTTGTAAGTGCTATGGGACCTGATTCAGGTATTTGTGTAATGCTGATTTTCTGTTCTGGTTTGGATGATCCCTCATGTGATTTAAGGTTTCCAGATGTTGCACAAATGAACCTTACATTGCATTTCAGCCTCAAAACAAACTGTTAAATGATTTTATTTGTACTAATAGTTTTTGTCTTTTAAAGGTTAATGTAATCAGTTCAGATAATTAGCTATGTAATAAAAAGCATACTTAGTAATTAATAAAAGCTCATTAAACCTCAGGTTTAATACATGGAAGTCCAGCTGAAGGGAGATGAACAATCTCCCTTAACTTTTTAATTGATACTTAATAATTCTTGCAGTTCTAGATAGATCTAGGAAAAGCATTCTTAAGATATTTGTATGTGATTAGTTATTTCTGTGCTGTATCTAGGCAGAGTGAATTTCAAAGCCTTTGACAAATGCCTATTATTTCTAGATATTTGGAGCCCATTTTTCACTGGAGGAAGAGTGATGTATCTAGGGAAGAATTTTCTACTGGAATTTACTCATAGCTGTCTAAAAATTCATTGAGTATTTGTATTAAAACTGCATATCAATGTTTTGGAGTTTTTTGTCCATATGGCTCTCTAAGGAACATTAGCAAGACAGAGGAAAATGTGAATTGCCATGGTTTTGACACAGAGTTTATTATATTAGTTCTTTGAACTTCATCTATCTCTTGTAACAATGAAACTCAAAAATAGGAATACAGAGGAATGTATGCATTCCTCAAAAATAGGAATACAAGGAATGCATTCTTTGAAGATTTTGATTTCTCATAACTTTGACATTTGAGTAGTTACTGAATTTTGAGAAGTTATTTATATATTTAAGATTTTTATTAATATAGCTTCAGTCGAAAACATGTCTGTACTTCAAGAGATTTTATTGAAGTCACTGAGATTGCACATGTTGTGTTATATCTCTCCTAGTGTGTTTGCAGTATAGTGTATTCTTTTATCATTAATGTGGCCATTAGTTTATGAAAACTAGAAGAAATGTCTTAGCTTAAAAAAAGTCTTTGTTTAAAACTTATATATAATAAAGAAGTGTAATATGGAATGCCCATGACAATTTCAGTCTTTGGTCCAGTTTAAATAAATCACTGTTTTTAGTGAGTCCCAAGTAACTGTCAGTGTTTACTTGACAACTAGGAAAGAGCAATTTTGTCTCCTTAATTCTCCTTATGGATTTAACATAACTCAGTACTTGAATGCTGCAATAACAAACAAACTCAACCAACCAAAAAAATCCCTCGTGCTAATATTCATGCTTCCAGAGTGGTTATGTTACTTGCTTTCTTGCTCTTTTGGTTTATTTTGTAGTCTTGCTGTGTACTCTTTTCAAACCTGTGTGTCCCAAAGCATCCTGATGAAAATCTCTTGAAGTCAATCAAAATAGTGTTCCTGAACTTTACTTGCTGTCTTTGCACTTTTTGGAACTTTCTCTTTGAAGCTTCTGTTTCTTTTCACACGTTTTCATGTCTTTTGGTGTTTCCTAGGTCTTGCAGATAGAAAAAAATTCACACGTTTCCTGTAGCTGTCTCTTTGCTCTTCAGTTTCAAAACAAGTAGTTATAAATAAAAAAATACAGTTACTGGATTGTATCAGTTGGAAAAGAATTTAACATCTTCACTAAATGTTTTACACTCCTGAAATTAAGACTTTAAGATGGCAAGCTTTTAATGTGATGCCCTAATTCTGCTGTATAGAAGTCTTTAGTAACAAATCAATTATAGACAGTTCCTGACAGTGCAGGCATGGTACATGCCTGGAAGAAATTGCTGACAAATAGAGAAGGGCTTCTCCTGAATTGGGAAAGATCAAATTGTGACACATGTGTAAACAAGAAAGTTTACCGATTTGATAATCAGGTGTCAAAATGATACGTTAAATATAGTTACCTCGTGGGCTGGTGGCACATTGTGCATCACTGAATGTTTGATAGTTCCTGTAAAGAAAAAGCCTTCCTGTAAAGAAAAAGTAGTACAGAGGACTCTAAAATGAAGCTTCTCTTTCTTATAGGGAAGTACCATTGTTACTCACTCTAAAAAATGGGCAGGATGAGAGGAAGGTGCTCTGTTAGTTGCTAGCCCCATTTGTTTCTACATCTCAAAAGCTGGCACACTGGGACACCTTGCAGTGTATTCTTCTTTTGTAGCTTCTTACTGCTTTCTGCTAGCTGACCCTGCTGTGAGCAGTGGTGTTTGGACTAGGTGGTCTCCAGAGATCCCTTCCAGCCTCAGCTAGTTGGTGATCCTGTGAGAAATTCAGTACACTTCCATACATTTTTCTTTTAAATTCTATTACTTACAAAACAAGGAGATGAGATACTTGTTTGGTGATTCTATTTTTTTTTTTTAAGGAATGAACATAGAAATTGGGACCAATGATTGTAAAACCAGAACTGAAGGTGGTGCTTCACTAAAACAAATAATGTTCTTCCTCAATCACAGAACTGAAACCAGAAACCCTAAGTATATTAGATTGATGTATGGACTGCAAGCCAGAGTTTTATTAATCCTCTTAAGCTTGCAGCTAATTATTGGTTCTCTAGAATACTTACTCCTGATACACACCTGTATTTTATTTTGATTTTTTTTCCCCAGGAACATTTTTCATTGAAACATTATATAGGTATTGCTGTAAATTCCTGTGGCTGCCTTGTTTCAAACAGATTGCTTTCTTCTTAAGGTCCCTTTACCTTTCTCTGCTTGCTATCTGTACCTTTGCCTTTCTCCTTGACCTGTTGGTTTGTTGTATTGAAAGGCTTCATATGGGATGTTTTGGGAAGATGAAAGACGAAGTGAATTCACTGTAGTATTTTGTCTCTCCTGAGCCCATGGTTGTGGTGCTGTTTATTATCCATATTTAGTTTATTCTAATACATTATACAATTGTAAGTTTAACTTGAAAGTAGTGAGTTTTGGGAAGTGACAAAATTTGTGTTTTATTTAACACAAATTATAAAAGTAAGTATTTGCCATCAGTGTATTATGATGGTGAACATACCTTTTTAATGAATTTAATTTACTACACTGTAGTTTGAGAGAGAGAACATCTAACTTTCTTTAAAGTTTCTGGAAGGACCATGAAAAAATTTTACTGTTCCTTCTGCAGGCTATAACTAGTGCTTGCCTGTTTTACCCTTTGGTTATAGCCATATCATGTCCCCTTTTCTGTCTCCTACAGTCTTGGAATGCTACAGTTGGTAAAGCTGCTACGAGCTTTGGGACTGCTACAAACTTTTGGGACTGAAGGATTTTAAATTTTGTTATGCATATTTTTGGGGAGATACCCAAGGAATGACTGTCTTGGTTTTGTTCCCGTGTTTGAATTCCTTTTCACTGGTGTTTGCAGAAGGGAACAGAAACTTGAGGTAAAGAATTTTAAAGTTTGACAGAGTACAGCAGAGAATTTGCTGCTGTCTGTCAGCAGTTCCACTTTTTGTGGTACACTGTTAACCATTGCTTTGGCAGCAGCCTACAAGCTTCTGGACAGCTGCCAACCTGTGCAGATCCAATACTCCTTCCAGAGGAAGCAGCAGCTGGATAGACAGGATTGTCACACAAGGGGAGAGATATCCATTATACTTGTTGTATGCATCTCTAATTCTCAAGAGTTCACTAGGCCTAGTACTTCAGACTTACTGTTTCTGGATATTCTAGAACTGGAAAGTTTCTGTTCATCACTTTCTCATTTTGTGTCTTCTGATCTGGTAGAGAATGTGGTATAAATGCATGATGGGAGTGAAAAAGACATGCTCAGACTATCATTAGACCAGTAATTCAGAACTTGTTAGGTCATCGTGTGGGTTTACTTTGGCCAGTAAGCAGACCAGAGTGAGTGCGTTGGAGCCAAGGAAATGGAATATGCTTTTGAACCATTGTTCAGGTTTATTCCAACTATTCTTTTTCCTGTTTGCTGAATTGCTAAATGGCTTTCGTAGATAACTTGAGGGAAAACAATTGGCAACTGCATGTATCTCTTCAAATACCCTGTTGTGAGCCTGTTGATTACTTTTTCATGAACTTCTGTGAAACTTGTACAAAAAGCTTGGATGTTGAAAATTAAACAGGAGAGGGAGGTATCTGGAAGTCTGTCTGCCCTTTGCCAGGTTCTGTATTTTGGAGACTGATAATTTTATCATGACAACGGTAGTTTTACAAATGCTGAATATGTTTGTCCACTGTGTGTTTTTAAGATACGTTTGCGTTATGGCTGACAAACTGCTAGTGTTTCAAATGTCATCCTGAGTGTGTCTTGATGAAAAGGAAGGCAAGTCTGAGGATCAAGTCAGCATGAGAAACAAACCAATGATTCTAGCTTCCTAATTGAGTTAAATTACCTGACAAATCAGACTTTAAAATGTTTTCTGAGGTTGTAGACTATCTGAAAATTGTAGGAAGGCAGTTCTTTAGGTTCTCAGCATAGCAACTGGGGAAGGCTCAGCAAAACTGACTAAAGGATTCTGTTGCCTTTTTACTACAGTCTTAGACTGAGAATTCCCAAATTCTTCTTTTCAATTAGCCTCTTAGGTGAGCATTTTTTAATGTTGAGCACTTTCTGAGAGGGTATGGCACTACCTTTCATAAATGTTTCATAAGTGTGATTTTGTTTCTTTGGAAATACTTTGAACTTTGGCTTGTGTTAGGTGAAATGAAAATATGGTCATGTATAGTTCTATTGTACTTTTGACTTAACTATTGCCTTCCTTTTTTTCTTTTTACAAGTTTGTTTTTCTAATAAAACTGCTTGAGTTGTAGTTGATTCTCAGTTTCATGCTGTCTCTTGGATGATACTTATTCTAGCACAGACTAGTCTCACTTAATATTTTTCTAAAATGCACTTGTACTGGTGATCTCAAAAGAAGAATGCTCCTGAAACTGGGACAAGGATTCTTCACTCAAAACCATTTGCAGATGGAGAAGACATTCAAAACATTTGTCCCTGCTTTGGTTGGTGGAGGAAGAGATTTCTAAAATGTTGGGTACATATAAAACTGGGAACTTAGTGTTCATCTCTGCCAATATGAGCAATTAAAACAAGTGTGGGAAAGAACAGTTATATCTGTTGCACAGTATTCTTGACAGGGCCTAATTTCTTCAAGTACTTGATTGCCAGCTCTGCTAAGTTCTAATGTGTTCATTGATCATCCAAAAAAACTGCATGTAGAAATTCAGAATTAAAAATACTTTTAAAATTATGGTCTGTAAATTCAACTGATCGGGCTCTTTGAAATATAACATGAATAGATGTGTACTGGTTGGAAATTTTAAAGACTGAGAGCTGTCTTTCTGAGAATCCCCCTGCTTTGCTTGTTTAAACCTTGATACAGTCTGATTTTTCAAGTGTCCACTGTAAATTCTTGGGCCTCTGTTAGAAGAGTTTTGGTTGCCAGGTACCTGTGATGCTTTTCAGATTTTTTGGCACAGTGATGCCAGATGTTTTTACACTATCCTTCATTCAGCCTAAAGTAGTAACATGAAAGTAATAACAAAAAATGGTTTGCCAGCTTTATGTGTTACTTAAAAGGATAGATTTTAATATTAGTTCTCTTGTCAAGCATAGCGGTCACTTCTATGAATAAATATTCTCACCAATAGATTCTATTGTGTGATATTAGAATGGTTCTTAAATATTTAGCAAATAAGATGGCATTGACCAACTTGCATTGGAACAGTGTTTAAAAACATAATAAAAACCATATAGACTTGCATCAGGTCATGAAAGAAGCTGAATTGTACTTAAAAATAGTATGGCTGATGCAATAGTCAGGCTAATGTTGAAGCCTGAGTGTTATACCCATAACACTGACTCTAGTCCTGCCAGTGGCTTCATAAATGAATAAAGTTAATGCTTCAGCAGCATTGAATTCAGTGGAGTTCAATCCAGTCAGTGATTCTGCTACAGGGTTAATGTAGGAGCCAGCCTTGAAAGATTTTATTTTCAAGCATGTTTGCCCCCCTGGGTATTTTTGTTTAATATTTGAGAAAGAAACAAAAAGATCCAAGGGTGTGCATGGCTTTCAGGGGTTTCTGTCAAAAGTCTTGTTGACTGTGGCACTGCAGTTACCCTTTTTCTATTGCCATGCTGCTCTCCACTTTGCCCCCAGTATTTCAGTTCTTCTCATATCTCTCCCATGTTCCTCATTGTGGTTTCCCTTTTGTTTTATATATTTTGGCTTGCTGACTATCTGAAAAGAAACCCTGGCTGGGCTGCTGCTGCTCTCTCCACTTGGGCTGTACTGTCTGGATAGCTGGTGGTTGTCCATCAGAATGAGTAACGTTGGGGACGCCTCTGGATGTTCCTCACCTTGTACTTGCAGAGGCAAAAATAGAGCCATGCTCATCTATTCCATTGGTCCCTTCCTCTGTTGTTTGAAGTGAGACACTGGATATAAAATTAACAGTGGCTTCAGAAGTGGTTTTGTGGGGAATGTGCAGTAGAAATACTTGTTTTCTCTTGTTATTTTGGGTTTGTTCTGCTTTTGAAGACCCAGTAAGAATTGTGATTGAACTGTGTGCAGTAGGCAGTAATCTTGTTGAGGATGAGAGGTTTATGATTGCAAACTATTTAAATGTAATAACTAGAAATTTACAAGTCCATGGAGTTACAAACCATGTGGGTAAACTAAATAAATTTCTATTAACTTTGTCAATTTCTGAACAAAATTAATGGTTCTAATCAAACATTAGTTTGATTGTTTGATCAAATATTAGTTTGAGTTAGTTGTTACACTAGCTATGAGCCCCCTTTTCCTATAACTTGTATATTACTGTGTTTAATGCTAGCTCCAATTCTGAGACAGTTTGTTAAGTTAGTTTGAATTTGGCTTCCTCATAGTAACTCTGGTTCCTCCCTTTGAATTGTGAACTTTGCCTGGGCCACGGGCAGATGGATTACCGACGTCCTTGTCCATAGTATCATGTTTTTACATAAGACTAGCTTTGGATTCACTACATATTCATGCTGCAAATTAATGTGAAGTGATAGTTTGCCTCTGCCTTGTGATAATTGGAGAATAGGGTAATCAGATGATACTGGCTTTTCTGATTGCAAGCTGCTGCACAGGCATAATTTTTTTTTACATTAGTATTTAGGACACTGCTCAGAATAACAGTTTTCTCAGATAAAAGTGATGATGAAGAAGAAAGGAAGATGTGTTAATGCATACTGGGGAATGGAGTGGGGAAAAAAGATGGATTGGTAGTGTGTAAGAAGAATGTTCATGTTCACATTTTATCTCTTAACTTTCCCTTTAAAATACTTAAGT
The DNA here is from genome assembly GCF_031753505.1 of Anomalospiza imberbis. Classification (NCBI taxonomy): domain Eukaryota; kingdom Metazoa; phylum Chordata; class Aves; order Passeriformes; family Viduidae; genus Anomalospiza; species Anomalospiza imberbis. Next base: position 86,116,709 of record NC_089682.1, read on the forward strand.
TTTGTCAATAGCAACTTTTACCACTGTTAGTAAATTGCAGTTAGATTCATAGAACTGTAGAAGGGTTTGTGTTGCAGGGGACCATAAAGATAATATAGTTCCAATGCCTGTCATATATTTGCATACATTTTTTTAGTCTGTAACTCAGTATTGTTTTGCTGCAGTTAAAGAACACTAGATACAGTAGAGTTCAAAAATCTGTGCTATCCAGTTAATGATTCATTTCCTTAAAGGCCAAGGTTATCATGGTGAAATTATTAGCTCTTTGAGAATGGTCTGCCACATGCTTCTAACAGATGATCAAGTGATTCCACTGGAGTTGTAGAATTATACCCTTCCCCATGTCCTTCCCTGCCCCAGTGCTCTATGTCCCAGCTTTGGAGATGGGAAGCATCTTCTAATATATGCAGAATATCTTTTATTGCACATTATTTTAATGAACTGCAGTAAGTATGAAAGCAAATTATTACTTGATTGTGGTTGTGAGCAACTTGGTATTAGGCAGAAGCATTTTATTAAATATAACAACTCTTTCTGAGGAAACACTGACCTTCACGTATATTTGGTACAGAAATCAGAGATTAGGCAACTAATTTCATGCTAAAAGAGTCATGTCAACAATATTTCTGTTGTATGTTATTGTCAGACTTGCTTCAAAATAAACTGTGTGTTGTAGATACTAATCATATACAGAAATGTTAGGTAATGATTCAAAAGGTAGTGTTGTTTTCAAGAGGGTTCCTAAGTTTTCCAACCATAATAATTCTGTGATACCGTCTTACATGTTTGCCTGAGTGCGTGGGAAGCAGCTCTTTTCTATCTGCCCTGGATTGTGGTTATTTTTATCAATGAAATCTTGACTCAAATGAAGGAAAGAGGGTCCTGTGAGATTCAGTGTATGGTTAAACACTCTCCAGCCCAGATCAGTCAGTGGGGTAAGTTGCTATTTTGGTATGGTTATTTGATGTCTTTTCCCTGTTCTGAATAATTTTTGTGAAGAGAGTATGCCTAGCCTAGAAATCAGTGTTTTTGTATGTATTTTTATGTATGACTTGATACTGTTTTTTTTTCTTGTATACAACCTAAACCAAGTGCTAATATTTCAACAGATACAGAATGACAGTCAAACACTACACACTGGTATGCCTATGAAGAGGCACTGCCAAAGTTAATTGTGTCTAGTGCAAAAGCTTGGAGTTCTGGCTGATCAAAGCAGGTAGGTGTGAAGATGCTTGCATGGAGAGAAGATAAGGGGACAACTCAATGCAAATACTTTTACAGAAGCAGAACAAAATTATACATTTCAAATGGCCTTTACCTCAGCTGACTGAGACATTTTTATAATAAAACTTGTGATGGTCTTATTCCAAGTGGTTTGGAAAAAATGATGCTATTTTAATTTAATACTGAAATGTGGGTGAATTGAGGCACTAGTCCAGTAAGGAAAGTTAAGTCAGCAAATCTTCAGAAAACATTTAATTAGCTAATTAAAGACAGCACATTTTGTATGGTGGTAGCAGTACAAGACAATTTAGAATGCTTTTTTCATGTACTGTTAACACATACTAGGTAAAAATATAAAAATGTAATTCTGATCTAAAACATCAGTGGCTGCACATGAGACTTTTTAAACTTGTATCTTGAACCTGAGAGTCAGACTGTATTGCAAAGGTGTATCATGGTGTGCATTTGCAAGTCATGACTGAATCAGTTTGTCTTCAGTGTGAACTGCTCATGTTAGACAATAATAAGTCACTGTTGCATCACAGATCTATTAATGCTGAAGATCTTGGCTTACAATAGCATTTGACATCACTGTGTCGAAGCAGTAACAGTTACTAGAGAACTCTGTCCAGTTTTGGCTGTAGAGTTTTTACTGCTTCTGAAAATAAAGAAGGGATCAAGCCCGTTGCTCTGAGTGCATTCTAAATTTATTAACTCTAAGAGTATGGAAACCCTTTGTAGAAATCAGGATTGGATATGGAAAGTAACGTAAGTGCTCAAATATCAAATACAGGTTTTGAGCGCTTTCCAAAATAAAACTTTGTGAAACTGATGACTTAAAACAACCCAGGTAATTTGCTTAGCTTTTATTTATCAGTGTGTCCATACTGTCTTTTCCTAGCATTACTCTATTAAATATTTATATTGGTGTAAATATTGCATAAAAGGGACATTTCTCTGCTGTGTTTGAGTTCTCCAGAGATTGCAGACACCAGACGGAAGTCACGAAGTGTCAAAACTTACAGACAGAAAAGCCTTGAGCTATTCTCATCTGGAAATTCAGATAGGACCTCACTCTACCTCCAAAAAGCCCACCAAAAAAACCAGAAAACCCACCCAAAACCCCACAAAATCAAGAATCCAGTCTGATGTGGCTGTTGGACCAGCACTGAAATCATTCCTTCTAACACTCCTTGTGTGTGATATTTCAGCTTCCATGTTCTACAGATAGCCAGTCTAGAAGACTCTGATGAGAGAATTGTAGAAATTATGTGAAGATTGAAAACTTAGTAAAAGAAATGATGCTTTTTTAAAAAAAATGTGTAAGAAATTTGTTCCCTAGTTTTATGTAAATAGAATCAAATTATTTTAAACAAGCCATGTATCAAGAGCTACAAAGCAAAGTACAAAAACCACTATTAACATTAAGAAACGACAGGTTTTATTTCATTTTTTCAAGTAAGTTCAAAGTATACAGAAATACTGTAACCTTTATTTATCTAGTTGGCTTTCTTAAACAGAAAAAAGCAAACAAATAGCCATCATATGATGTCTTAAAAAAAAAGTGTGGTTTTTTTTTTTTTAATATTGGCTCATGCACTCTGCCCAGAAGCGCAGAATTTCCCTAAGACTGAAAGGTCTGTTTTTATGACAGAAATGCATGTTAGTGCCAATAAAGTCTGTTAATCTGATTAAAATGTGGTTTAGTTAGGCCAAAAAAGGTTTGCTCTCAACTATACTTGGCATAAAAGCTGACAAGAAATAAAAAGCATGTTAATGAAGACATTTATAAATATTCTTGTGATGTAAACAGTTTTAAAAAGAAAAAAAATATAATATTGTTTAGCAAATACCCATTTCTTTAATTGTATAAAATTGATGCTTCTATTAATGGGAATTTTTTTTAAAAGGTAGTATTTTCTATAATCAACCAATCATTTCAATTTTATACCTCTAGAGTTTTCCTGTTGTTGTATATGTGCCAAGAAATATTGGCTGAGTTTCTCAAATGCGTGGTGTTGCGGTAGCTATATATAATTTTGGAATTCTGTGTCATGCTGAGTTCAGAAAAGTCAGGGCTTTTTGCCACTCCTAAACTAAGAGCTTATGGAGGGTCTCTCGGGATTGGTACCTCTGCCAGTCTTAACTAAGTATAGTCTGATGCCTTGTCTGATAATCTAGACAATGCTATGACCCTCTAGGTTTTAGTAGGCCTTTACAGAAGTTGAGCACAGAACATTTCTGGAGAGAGGCCAAATGCTTTTAAAACACCTCCTGGAATTTAGAAAGTCAAGATTGTTGCCATTCTATTTGTTGGCATATTTATCTTTTAATAGCAGGTTGCACGATAATCTTAAAAATAACTCTTTGACCAAGGTTTTTGCTGCCTTTTCTCTCCATCTTGGGACTAAATAACATTATCTGATGTAGCTGTTATAATGTTCAGTGACTTCTACCCTTCTCTCCAATCAAGTCTCCTCCTCCTGTTCCCCCCAGAAAATGCCCTAAACCAGAAAGTTTTGGGAAACTACAATTTTTTTTGTAGTTTCAGTAGCTTGGAATTTAAACAGCTTATATCATTCCTTTTGATACTTAATACACATGCCATGTTGGTGCTGGTTTCCGGGAAAATGATGTTTTACTAAAATTTGCCGTTCTTGTAATGTCTGTTTTGAATAACAGTTCAACTGGATGCAGGTATGTAGATCCCTTGGTGGGTTTGCAGCCTGCGCATCTGTCTAGAGGTGAAATTAATGGCAGCAGGAGACAACAGCTGTAAGAGCTGCAAATGCTCTACAGGGGTGGGTAGTTGCACCTTAGATCTAAAATAATTGCATAATGCTTTAAAATTTCAGTTTGAGTGTTGAGAAGTAGTAGACCTGACTGCAGGTAACTTGAATCAGCTATGGCAATTTGTCCTGTTTTCTGTGTTCTTTCACTTGGGTCTTGCAGTTGTTGGAGCTGCAGTAATAGAAATATGAAAAGTATTGTTGCTTATATTTATACCATTAACCAAATATGGGGATTCAATTTTTTGCTTATTTTGCAGATGGTATCCTGTACAATTTACTCATAATTGTTTAAACTTTCAATTTCTTGGCTATTGAGCTTCTGCTCGCTGATGCAGAAAAACGGAGACCACTCCTCAGTGACTCATGAATTGGCTGTGGAACGTGCCCTATAGAGAAGGAAGAAAGCACTAAATGGAGTTTTCCTCTAGGTGTTTTTATCAACAGTCAGGGCACTATGGAAAGGCATTGCAGAGATTCCTCTCTTTGCCAAAGAAGGTGAGGGTATTGATTATAGGATTCCTTACCATCTTGCATATGCTTACAAACAGAACTGCTGGTGCTTTCCTGACCTCATCTGTATCTGTACATCACCAGTGTGTTCTTCTTGTGTCATCAGGGCCATAATTTCTTTCTGCTTCAGCCCAAAGGATCCCATCAGAGCCTGCCCTTGAGGTAAATCAACAAACTACAGTACTGTGACTGAGAAGAGCTGTTGGATATTCAGCTGCTTAAGCTGACTTAACATCCCATCTAAGTAGTACAGATCACTTCTGGTGATTGATGTGAGGCAACAAAAGAACTTTTCCCAAAATTCCTGTAAGAGGGATTCAGGTACTTTGGTCTTTTCTAGACTTCTTTTTCATTATTTTGAATATTCTTAGGAGTATTCATTAATATTCCTTATCTCAAAATGCAGAAAGATTTATTTGTTTCAGCCTGAAATACATATCTCTGTGTAGGAATCAATCAGGCTAGGGTTTTTGATAGCTAGAACACAAAAATTACCAACGTAATTTATTCTGTACCGTTCAAGACAAGTCTACTCAAGGGAAGAATTCTGTATGAAAGGATATAAAATAAGAGTTTTTCCTTGGTTGTAAAAGGAGAGATACCGTGATCTTGATGAAAGAAAAAGAATTTAAAAACAAGGCATTCCTAACAGCTTGTGTCAGATTGATCTTCCAGAAACTGTTCAGCTGTTTCTGTGAGAACACCAATGGACAAAATCCTCATGTCTTTTATTTTCCTCTTGAATTTCACTTTGGATCTTAGTGTCTTCTGCTGAAGAAGAGGCATGAATCAAAAAAGACCAAGTACTCCTCTCTCCTACACTGCTGAAGCTGCAATAGGTGATGTCAGACTAGTGTATTCAAGGTGATCTGGAGTTTTTTCCATTGAATAGGGTCTTTTGTGTGAAAGACTTTCTTACAGAGGCCCTAGACAGATTCCTGTTTGAAAGGACCCTGCAATAAGCTGGGTCACACTGCTTTGTCTGAGCTGATCTGCTCTGATACCTTCTGTTGTTTTGAATATCTTGATACCTTCCGTTGCTGGAAAAGTATATTGACTTTGGAAGTCAGTAGTGTTTGTAGGCTTCAATGTGTCACCTGGAATGAAGCCTGTAGTACTGTGTATGGCATTGTAGTTATGAATGATAACTAGTATTAGAGCAACTTGCAATGCCTTGAGTCTCAGGAACTTATCAAATTATCTGGTTAAAAAGAACCTTCTATTCACAAGGGAGTCTTTAAGAAGAAATAATGCTTTCAACTGCTGCTGTCCTTTTATAATATTTTTCTTAGCAGATACAGAGCAGTAGACACTTGAGCTAGACACTCAGTTTTTTGTAGTTTATCTTCTTTTGTTTTTCTTCTGTCTCCTTTACTGGAAGAGGAGAGTGCAAACATCAGCCTGGAGACATCTCTTGGCCAAGTGCATTTATACTTGAGTTCATCACTTACTCTTTCTGAATAGGAAAAAACAAGAACATCCATGTGGGATAGAAAGACTGAGCCTCACTCTCTAATCTTTGAAAGTTGGTCTGAAATAATGAGAAAGACAATGTTTTGTCCAGTTGAAAGACATAGGAACATATCTTGATCTCGAGTTGATGAAAAGCCATGAAATTACAATAAAAAAGAACCCTATTTTTGTGAACCACTCTTTCTATTTAGACTACAACCTCTTACCCTAGCTTGAGATACTGTAACCATATTCAGGAACAAAGAAGCAGAGTATCCTTCTGCATGCCCAAGCAGTTTCCCTGGAAAGAACTGGCTGATTTTTCTGTTTTAATTACTTTAGAGTATCGGGGTTAGTCCTTGATGGCTTTATCTGTCACTTGTTTAAAAAACAAAAATGTTTCCTGTATGCTACTCCAACTGCAAAATTGCTGTAGTTTTAATGGTAAAGCCTTTCCTGTACCACCATTTTCTTGTATTATTTTGGGCACAATGAAAGAAAGCAAGCTTTTTTTGAGCAGCGGAAAGCTTGTAATTGAAGAACATGTGAGGTGTCTAACCATATGAAGCTATTTGGTTTAGATGTGTGCTCTAGAGGAGAGGATGAAGAAACACCACCAATTGCCCCAAAATGAATTAAGCAAAATTCTTCAAACATAATGAGTAATGTACTTCCTTGGTTAGCTGTTGGATCATGCTCTACCTGATGTCTTAAGAGCAAAGAAGAGCCTGTCTGGTAAAGTGATGGTGCCTCACATGCCTCAGCACAATGACTGCCCCACGTGCAAATGCCTGGCACTGCTGTTGTGCAGAAGGTACTGCAGTGGATAATTGCCAGTAAATGCATATGTGAGCAGCTATCCTTGCAGCTGTTGGAAGTCCAGTGACTTCTGGTTCTGTTTTGTTGTATATGGGCTCCATGCTACTGATAAAATTTCACAGGAGTCTTAACCAGCTTTCAGGGTTTATGAAGAAGAAAATTTCAGCTCTCTTGCACATTACTTTTGTTTGTTGTTCATGTAATCACAACTCCTAGGGCATTTGGGTTTTCAGGAATAAAAAGAGGAGTATTTTAGAAATCCAGAAATATGATGCAGGAATTTGAGTTGGTTATTATCTTCCACAGCAATCATAATCTGCCTAGGTTAGATCAAAGGTTGTCACAACAGCATTAAGCTGCTATTAGTGTTCAATCGGTCTGATTTTGGCAAATAAAGTAGACAACTTGAGATTGGACTAAGACTTTTACAGAGGAGTTGGGAGTGGTGTTAGGAAATCATTGGTGAGGGAAACATTCAGGTAAGTATGACCATTTCTTCTTAAAAAAAATTATGGGGAGATGTTCACTGCATTGCAATAGATGCCATTTTTAATTCACTTGAGAAAAAGTGAACAGAGGAGAGATTTGGAATATTTTTCCCAGAAATTAGCTCTTAAATTTCCCCCTCCCTTCCCACCTACATCTACTTGTAAAAAACTTAGAGAACTTTCTGGACAAAACATCTTATGATTGATCTCATCTGTTGCTAGATGTCTTAATAGTCTTGAAAGTTCAGAGTTCAACACTTCGGGGTTGGTTTTTTTTGGCATCAGAGCATGAAAAAACTGCATGTCTATTACTCATCTCTTGTCATCCTCCCCTATTGCAGTGACTATGTGTATGTCTCTGTGTGGCAGAAAATGAGGGAATACAGATCATTATTCAAGAAGTTACCAACTAGCACTTTTCCTTCCCCTCCAGTCTTTCTGCCTCCCTATCCTGGAAGTATGGAGTCCCTGCCTCAGCCTACGGCTTCATTCTTTTTCCAGCTGCCCACAAAAGTAAAGAACCAGTGTGAGAGTTTGAAGAAAGAATCTGCTCAGAGGACTGAGTCTCAAGCAAAAGCTCCAGGTTGCAGACTCAGAAAGAAACTTCCTTTGGGGAAGGATCTGCTTCCAGGATTTGCTCGTCTCTTTTTCCTTGGGCAAACAGTTCTTGAAGCAAACAACAGGGTTGCAGGTAGGTAGGGCCCCTTTGACCTGCCATCCGCTGAGGTGTGAAGGATGACTTTATACTGTTTCTCTATGCTTTTTTTTTTCTTTTTTTTTTTTTTTTTTTGGTTAATGTTGTCTTCCACTTCTCTAGGCTCAGAGAGGGAAAGAGTGTGAACATTGTAAAGAAAAAGTGTTGGGGAGAGAGAGGAGAAAAATGTTCTGGGCATTTGGGAAGAATGCCTCTGTGTAAGCTTCCTGTCCATGGGTCATATTTGTACTGCAGTTCTGTGAAGCACTAATGGCATTCTTGGTGTGACCCTTCTCTAGACCGGAAACTTAAGTCAAGAGCAGAAACTGGTGGCTGGAGCCAAGATAAGGCCAGTGATTGTGTATGGTCCATAGCCACACAGTTTTCATCTCCTCCCTGTCTCTTTACACTAGTGCTAGGTTTGAATGTGCAGTAAGGTGGAGATCATCAAATGGGTTTGAAATCTGGCATGATTCCCAGCACTGAAAAAGTTCCCCAGTTCTAAACATGTAAATACATTTCTTCCTTTAGAGGAGCCTGTGGCTGCTGGGTTTTTAAAGTCCTGTTCTTTTGTCCATGTGAAGGAAATAGACTGGAATACTCTGATTAAGGGGAAGTGCTGCTAACCCACACGATCAGCAATCCCTCAGGCCCAGAGAAAGGGAATCAGCTCAGGTAAATTCTGCCTTTCTCACTTCATGCTGTGCAGAGCACCAGCCTCTTCCTTGCAAACATCAGTAGCCCACAGTCAGACCTTTCTTTTTCCAGCTATGTCATTGCTGGCATGGGACCAGCAATTCTAAATTCCTTTTTGATTTTTAGCAAAAGAAATCACTTGAAAACTGGCAATGAAATTCTAAGGAGATTTTACCAGTTCCTCTTTCATGCTGAGTTGAAGTCATTTGGAACTATGTTACATGCATTATTACTTTGGTGCATCTTGTGACTCTCTCTCCCTCTTCATTCCCTCTAAATTGCTTCAGGAAACCTTCTAACCTTTATACTGCATCACAAGCCTTCAGCAGAAGATCTTATGTTGCTGGAAGATGACTGGGTTTGGATCTTGGCCTTCCCTAAGCAGGATCTCCTGGCAAAAAGTGGGATTGGGAAAGAAATGACTCCTTTTTCCATCACACAGAACCACCCTAGAAATGGAGACCTAGGCAGAAAATTACTCGTAATGCATCGTTCTTTAGGAAATGTATTTGGCCTCCCATGGTCCTTTTGTTACAATGTCATATAGATATCCTTTATAAAATCTAAACCTGGCATCTTCCTATCTGAAGATCAAGTCAATAAATCCAAGATTAAGAATTTACAGGTCTAATAATGCGGTTGGGTCTTGCTGTCCCTTGCATAGGAGATGCCATGTGAATCTGTGAAACAGGGTTCTGCTGTGGTTCAGATTGTTATATTTGTAAAGACTTTTCTACTTATATTAAAATTATTAGAAATAGTATTAATAAAGGTTCTTGTGAAAATGGCATTTAGACTTCTACCTTGACGGATTTACTTAAAAATAAATTTGAGCCAAAATGTCACAATGGGCAATACGGGAAGTAGTGCATCTTTTGAGGTTTCCTGTGGCTTTGTGTCACAAAAAAGTGTGTTGGAACTGCTGAGAGCTATAAAAGTGGAAATCTTAGATTTTTCTTTAAGAGTGAGAAGTTGTTTGTTAGAAAGCAGAAAGCTTTTAATCGTTCCCCCTAAGGGATTCTGTATTCAAATTTAATTAAATGTCTTGGAAGATCTCAAATAAAAACCTTCTGTTTGGTGGTAGTGAACAACACGCACATGCCTGTGCACTTGTGTTGTTCTCACTATAGGAAATCAGTTTCAAAGAATGGGACTTAGTTCTAATGTTCACATTAGGAAAGGGGAAAGTTTTGTTCTGAAGCTGAGTGTGAGAATAGGAGGCAGGAGGGTGTACCAGACCCTCTGACAGTAAGTGAAGAGCACTTTCATTTTTCTGTTCTCTGCTTCTGGCAGTTGAAGTAAACTAGCCAGATGCTTATACTTGAATCCAATAAATTTCTTAAATCAGTTGCCACAAAACTTTTTTTTTTTTAAACTAATGCCTAGATATTTTGTTAAATTCGCCATCTTATTTAAATTATTCAATAGTCTTAACATAGCCCTGAGGTTACTGTTTCATGGCAGTTGTCACTTCTTACTATTCTGGAATGCACTGCAGTCCTAGTACATTCTAAAAATAATTGTTCAGATGGTGCTGTTTAAGTACATACTTATGTAGTGAGCCATTTTCACTGGACTTTCTGAAACTGGCTTTCTCTTGGATGGCTTTTTAATATCTTACTTGCTGTGATTATCAAACTTGTTTGTCTTGGTGCTTCTGTGATTGTTGAGTAAAATGCTGAATTTATAACCTGGTATTTTTAGAGAACTGATAGTCACATGCCTGTATTAAACTATGGAAACACAGTAACACTTGTTAACTTAGAGTTTAAAAAGAAATCAGTTTAATGTATCAAATTAAATCCTGTTATAATATGTGGAAATATGTATGTGATGAACTTAAAATTGAGTAGTTGTTACAGATACAGACATGAATTGTGTACTGAAGTAATCTAGACATTAATAGCTGAAGATCTATGGGTCTCGGAAATAAATTCTAACATCTGTGACTAGGGTTTTGTGCCAGCAGTGCTTTTAGTTGAAAATACCTGTTTTTAAAATTTCTAGTCCATTTAAGGTCTGATATCCTTTGTGCCTGAATAGGTATACTTACACTTGTCTCAGCCACAGTTTTTGGTCATTTTATTCTGTAGTAGGTAAATTTAGGACTGTCAAATACTTATGAAACAGGCACTGAGAACTGTTTGTTACTGTCTCAGTTCTTAAAATGGCTTTACTCCTCCCCATCACAACTAGGAAACAAAACCACCAAAACAAAAGCAAAAACCAAACTTAAAAAGCCTGTTGCAATTCTACAGTCAGTATTTTGATACTTGTCTATCACCATTGCGTTAGCATGTTTCTGTCATGCTCTGAGTTTTACAGTTGGAATCCTGGGTTCTTGATACATCCTTAGAACAATAACTCCTTCCTTTGTGTTATTAAATAATAAAGATACCTGAAACAATTTTCTTCTTGTTTATATGGTACTTGCCACAAGTGTATGTATTGAGTGACTCTTCTGACAAACTCCGGAAGGCCAGGATATGTGGGAAAACACTTTATGATTTTAGAGGTTTTTAATGCCTGGTACTAACAGAATTTCAAAAAACAGGCATATGGTGTTCCTATTTTTCCTCTTCCTGTTCTCTTAAAGATTTCTTTGAGCATTTGAGCAACCTAACTCAATTAATGTAATCCTGTATGTCTTCTTGACCAGCTACTAGCTCCTCCTAATTGTTTCTTAGCTAGTTAATAAAATCCTGGCTTTTGACACTGTTTTTCCTGTCCCAGAAGAGCTGTCTTGTTTAACTTGAAAGTTTTGCTTTCTTCTTTTCACCTTCTGTCCACCCTCTGTGGCTTATGCTGCAGCTCTTCCTCTATTACAGGATGCTTTGAGGAAATACCCTGTAAAGATCAGGAAATTTGGGGGAAATTCTTGCTGACGTTGCTACTTCAGCCAGAGCTGAACTTGTCATTTGTGTGAGAGATGCTTTGTCAGTTTAGTTTCAGGAAGGGAGATGTATCAAAAAGTGTTAATTTGTAAACCAGAAAATTATTTTGATTTTATAAACAAGAAAGTGTGACTAAAGAGCATAGGTTCTGGGGTGTTTGTATCCCCTTGCTTTACACTGAGGAGGTGGGTAAGAAAACATGAACAATTTTACGTGATTTCTGAAAGCCAGACTTGTTCCTTCAGCAGTGGTGTTCTTTAAGTTGGATTTCATTCTTTCAGTCCAGTTTGCAGGACATGGAGATTTGAGCAGGTAACAGTGTCAAAAATATTTTTTCAGATCTTTTTTTAATTGAGGGAAGTATGCTCATTCCTTGGTTCATCAGACATGAAAGCATCCCTGAGTCTTGAAAGAATGAATGTTATTTAGGGGTAAGTTTAGAAAAAGTGTTTTTAACTGAAAGCTGGGAAAAGGAATTTTCTGAAAGCAGTGGTGACTAATGGTTGAACCATTCCAGTTTTGTTTGTTGCATGGACTTTGAGAAGAATTGGCAGCTGCACGGCTCCTAGGACAGGTCCGTAAGTTGATGTCAGCAACGTGAGGTGAGTTGTGGGTTGTTGCAGGAATTGCTCTGTTTTGCTGTTTAACTTGAGTTGTCAGTTTAAAGACCATGTTAAGTTTGTGATTCTTTTGCTGTTGACAGTGACACTTCCCTGATCACTTGCTAATTTTTTAAAAGAATATAAATTTACTGTTCTCCTTAACTGTTCTGTATTGTATTGTTTCGTTCCCTTGGTTGCTCTCACATGAGTGACTTGCTTTCTCCACGGCAGAAAGTGACGTTTCTTGTTTCTTCCACGTATTGAAGAAATGGAGGTCAGGAAAATGTATGGGTTTTAGCCTGGTGTTAAAAAACAGTAAGTGAAGAAATTGTACCTTGCACAGATGGGTGTCACTTTCATGGGGGCAAGATAATATTTTGTCTTGAGAGAGGGTTATAGGAAGTTGCACAGTTAAGGAGGTGTATGGCTTTTGGTGGTTTTCTTCTGGGTAACTATTCAAAAATTGTAACCATACCAGTATCTGACCTCCTCTTGCTAGATTCAGGTTAAGATATCACCTGTAATTTTGAAGAAAATAACTTCTAAATGAATAACAACTTGTATGGTTATAAATGGATTTAATGAGATCATAATTAGCCTTCAAAGATGGAAGTGTGATTTATATAGGTTTTCCCACACCATAACTTTGTCCTGACTTAAACTGCAGTTTCATCATTGGATGGAATTACTTTAGAGTTCACATTAAAGCATCCTTATCTATTTGAATGTTTCAGAGGGATTTTCACATACCTGCTCCTGATGTGTTTAGAACTTTTCAGAATAGTAAAATTTGAATTATTTTTTAAAATGGTTTCCTGGTCTCTGGTAGTACTTTGTATTAGATGAGGAAGCATGAAAAATTGATTTGCAAAATATTTGTGTGTGTATAAAAACAATGGAGAGATGAAATCAGATGGAAGTATGTAAGAGTAAATGAAGAACAGCTGACATCAGCACAGCTGCTATGTACAGATGGAATGTTCCTGGGTGACTTCAGGATTACAGTGAAATTGAAGCTTACTTGGATACTGGAACAGCTCAGGAACTGGACTTGCAAGCAGCTAGCTAATGTAGGAGCTCTCCCTTAAGAGTCAGTAGACTTGACAGAAAATCACTCAAAGCAGCTAAGCCTTTTTCCCCCCCTATAAGTAATGATAGAAAAGTCTGAACTCATAGATTTATAGCTTGTGTGGTTAGGTTCTCTGGTGTATAGTAGAGTATAAGTGCTGATTTGAAGCTTTATTATGCCTCGAGCACTAGTTGTGTTTATCACCCAGTGGTGTCTGAAACCTGAGTTAATGCTGCAGCTCTTTTTAAGGGGAAGAAAGTAGGGACAAGTTAGAAGGGCTTCTGGACTTGTACATTTATTCTTATGTAAATTTTAAGACCTTTTATATCTTTGGCAGCTGCAACACTTGCAGCTGCTTGAAATTAGGAACAAGTGAAAACATTGATAAGAACATAGGAGTGAGGATATTCAAAGAAAGAACTTAGATTAGTTTCTTTGCTAATAAATTAAGAGTGGTGATAAAAATGAGAATATGCTATACATCAAAAGCAAGTATCTGTTCCCTTCTATTAGTGCTAAATTTTATCAAAATTTTTTAGGTATTCTTCCCTATGCTTTCATCTGCTCTGGAGATTTCTCCCATTTATCCCTTTTCAATCAGTACACTAGTCAGGTCTTTGATACTTCCTTTTCAACTAACTCAGAACTGTTGGGTTTTTTAATAAAGCAGCTTGCAAATGAGAACAATGAACAGTAATGCTACGTTCTGTTCCCATGTCACACCGTTCTCCAAAAATACATGCTGCTTGGAAGACCTGACTGTATCTCCACTGCTAGCAGTCAAACCAGTGCTTCCAGTGTGGCAGTACTGAAGCTATAGGGCATTTTGCTTGTCTCTTCAGGCAACATTAACACCCAAATTCCTACTTGTAGGAAGTAAGTCAAGTTACTGTTTCAGATTAATTTTCTGCCTCTTTCAAAGACGTTTTAAAAACTGTGATTTTGATGGCAGTGTAATAATGATACAAAAGGCTGTCTGTGCTCCTTGCTTGTTCTACACAAATTTGCCAATTTAACATTTTTCTTTGGGCTTTACTGCCACATATGAATGGATGAGATAAATCTTGGATTTTCACTTGCCATTGCTGTTAAGCAGTGAATGGTTTGTATTGCCACTTTTTGTCACCCTGAACTGCCATCTGTTTTGTGTCCCTCCTTAAGTGCCTGCTGTTCCAAAATCTGGCTTGCTTTTTTGAATCTGTGTATATTTTTCCTAAAGAAATTCTCCTTTCTGCCTTTCTGTAAATACCAAAGTATATGCAAGATGTTATGGCTTGACTAGCTGTTCCTATTTAGTTCTTAGCACAGATTGCAGAATTAGATTGGAGGTGTTTGACAACCACATTGTGTAATCCTTTGGTTTAGTGAATAGTCTCATCAGTTTGATTGACCTGTGACATTGACTTATTCTCAGGTAGCTACTTTCTGGAACTTTGTTTTTATGTGGACTTCATTGGAATAAATAATGTAGTGACTAGCTTTCTGTCAGGCAGGTATTCTTGTTGCCTGAAGGCTTTTTTTTCTGCACTACCTAAAAGAAAATACAGTAAAACTGCTAAAGCCCTGTATTTATTTCCCCCTTCTTTGCTCCTTTGTTTGCTCATTAATTTCTGATACAATTAAGAAGTTTTTTACTTAGGAAACTCCATCCACCATTTGGAGAATCTGTGCAGGTTAGATAAGCCTGGAAAATTCATTGCTTTCAATATGATCCATTACTTAATTTACAAAGTACATTAATATCAATAAAGCCTCATCCTATATTAAAATACAGGAATTTACCTTTCAACCTAAAATTACAGTGACTGTAATGTGATATAAATGCTGTTTCCACCTACTTCCTCAAACCTGAACTTCAGCTTAGTCTGTATAAAATTCAGGATGTAATTATTTTCTCCTTTTTCTCTCTATGCCAAGGAGACTTTGCTTATTACATGAGACCATTGGATGATGTTTCAGTACAAGCATAACTAATTTGTTTTATAAGGCAAGGGATTTTATTTACACCCCAGATGAAAGTCAATTCCTCATTTGCACCTAAAGTTGCAGATTGTTCCCTCAAAATTCTGACTTAAACATAGTCTGTCATACAAGGATTTTGCTATGGCAGAAATCCCCTAAGGTAGAGTTTTGGGACCTGCAGTATAAAGTATGGTGTAATATGTGATATCTCTTCTTAACATGACAGAAAAATAATTACCATTAGAGACTGGGGACTGTACCCTGTTGGGTTTTTTTCCTCACAGTTTGAGGTGTTTTAGAGAGGAATCATTTGTACCTGTGAACGGTCTGAAGCTTTGTTAATGAAGACCACAATTTTTTAATAATCCCTCTGCCCTTGTTGCCTAGCACACTGACCTTAGCACACTGACTTTTTTTTTTTTTGACTGTTTGTAGTAGTGTCTTCATCTAAAGACAGTAGAAAGATTTTTTTTTTGTTGTTGTTAAATATTTGGATGCTTATATATTGGTTTTTTCTACTGTGCTGTTAGTGACAGCTTCACCTGTGAGTTTGTTAGCCTTTTGCTAAACGAAAACATTCTTACAGGTATGAGAACTAGGTATATATTTTTAGTGGGATTTTATAAACATTGTGCTCTAGAAGTGGTCAATTAAATACAGATATCTTATTAAGGAACTGCTTCCTGGCACTCTAGGCATATTCATGCTGACCTTTAAAATGAAAGCTAAACCCCAAATAAGCTCAAACTAAAGCAGCTAACATGACTGCCTGCAGAAAACCACACTAAGATAATGAGTTCTGTGAGTATTATGGGAGAAGCAATTCCAGTTATCATAAGGAGGTTGGGTTAAAGATGCAGATGATTACTTTTAAAGTGAGGTCACTTAGTGAGAGAGGATATTGTTTTCTTCAGCTCCAAACTCATTACTTTTGGTATCTTTTTAAGTGCTTAGTAAATTTAAAAAATGAATTTGTGTAAACTCCAAGCTCCTGCAGCTTATAAGAATAAGTTGGAGTGTTGGATCTATTTTGTCTGTGGAAATGGGATTATATGTCTGTATATAAATAGACCCATAGCTATATCTATTTCTACAGCTAGATAGATCAAGTTGGTGTGGAATATAATTTTTGTAAACAGCTTTGGGAATTTAGAATTTCTATTTTTTCCATTTGGTTTTAAAGACTATCAAACCCAGCTTCTAATAATTAAGTACTAAGGGCTTTAAAATAACTTCCCCCCAGCTTTTCAAAGCAGTGTTATTATACTACCATTATCTAGTTTTTGATGATTCAGCACTAATGGATAATCAAAGAGGTTTGTCCCCACACGGAGCAGTGATCACCCTCTGAAGCAGTGGTTTCCCTCTGTCACTAGATAGGGCTGTCAAAGCTTTTCTTGCCATCTCTTACTCCTATGTGCTGCTTTTTTGACTGAACTTGAATGTTCTTGACCTGTAAGGGCAGTGAGGTTTAAATGCTGAGCACAGACTGATTAACAAGGTATTAAGTCAGTTAATTCTTTCATTTTTAAATAAAGTATTAACATGGTTTTGGTGGTCACTGATGTGCATTACAAGTTAAAGAGATAGCTTATGTAAGCAGTGTGGATTTCTAAACCACATAAGAGATAGCTTATGTAAGCAGTGTGGATTTGAAGTTTTTGGTGGTTTTAGTACTCAGTCTTAAACTGTGGAGTTCACAGAAATTAAGATGCTGACTTTGCTTGCTCATGGTAGCTGTTGCAGTAATGACCAACAGGTATAGTACCAACATGTTTAAAGAGGAAGGTTTTAAATGAGTTTGTGTAAGCCTTGCTCTGTGAATGTGGTTTCTAGAAGGGATTTTCCTGTTTTATAAAACAACACTAAGCTTACTAGGCAAGAGGTGGCTTTGCCACTCCTGTGGCTTAGTACATGAGTGCTAGTTCAGTGAAACTTGAAATAAAGTGAGCTAAGACTTGAGGAAGGTGGGAATTATGTCCTCTAGATGGTACTGAAATAACATGACCTACAGCTTAATTTTTCCATGCTTTCCAAACTTCAGATATGGTGGACTTAGAGTATTTTTCAGGTACGACCATTACTGTGTATAAGATTAAGACCAAAGGTTTCACTGGAGGGGAAAATAAATTTAAATCCTTATGCTTTAGAAGTATTTTCAAATGCTGAAGAGCATGAACTAAATTTTTCTGTTTTGAGAAGGTACTTTTTAATCCTGAGGCCACCTATAAAAAGATTTTTCATAAAAAGATCTTACAATCATCTAAGAATTCAAGAGGATTCTTAATACCACTCTTAATTTCATGAAATTGTAGAATATTCCAAGTAGGAAGTGACCCACAAGGATCATTGAGTGCTCGGTGGGGAAGACATAAGAATTCTGTATGGCTTTAACAGAGGACCTGTTACTGCAGGGCAGACTCCTTGAGAGGTGGCTGCTGAATTTTCATGGAGGAGATGTGGTGCTTATGGATAGGCAGGTACTATCCAACACTGTTACCAACTTGTAGCATTTTAATCTCTTAGGATTTGTTTTGATTTATGCTGTTGTGAGTTGATGTACCCTTGAAGGACATGCTGGCATTCCTGGTTGACACAGTCGCCTGTTGTATGTCTTGCAAATGATGGGGTACTTTCTGATTCTAAACATGTGCTTAATTAGTGTTGCCGTTGCTGACAACGGCAACACTAATTAAGCACATGGAAGGATGGATGAAGCACACGGAAGGATGACAGTGCATAGGGCAGTGCTTTTCCCCCAAATGTTGTGTTGAGCAGTCCTGCTTGTGCTGTTAACTGGGTCTGTTCTAACATCTCGCCTGAAGATCTGGAGCATATTAACAGGTTTTGGATTATCCTAAACCTATTTGTTACAGCATGTTAGAATAGATGTTGTAGTTGGGGCATGTGTAGGGAGAAGACACAAACTTCAGGAGAGGCTGAGAGTTCCTGGGAACTCTTAACAATTGTGTAAGACTTTGTACAATAAACACAAGTACTCCAGGTTTATCTTGGCAGCCTCTCCAGCTGTGTATCTTTTGTGTGAAAGGCCATTCATTGGTCATGTTTCTGGATGCCAGAATAAGATAGAGAAGTTTATTGCTTGCAGATGGTGCTTCACATGCAGAAATAAATGATTTCTGCTTATGCAGATATGTGACAATGTTACACAGCTTGGTTGTAACTTTGAATTGTGCTAACGCACATCTGAGGCTGGAGTTCTTGGGTTTGACCAGTCCTTTTCCTAAAGCTTATTTTGATGTTATGTAGACCAAGTAAAAGTTCTTAACAGGTTAGTTGTTACAACAAAGGAATCACAATTAACTGAAGAAATCTACTGCTGTCTTGCTGACAGCTTTTTAAGGTAGGATTGAAAGTGTAAGTCAGTACAGGAAATGGCCTCTGAGCCATAAAGACTTTTTTTTTCCTTCTATCATACATATACTTTGAACCAAGTACCATACTCATGATTTTACATGAAAGGAGAGTCTGCACAAAGAGTAATTAAAATAGTGTTGATGTAACAGACTCTTGGTGGTCAGTCATTTCCTCTGTAATTTGAGTGCTGAAATCTCAGCTGTCTGAAAATTTTAAACTTTGTGTTTCTCTGATAATCATCACAGAAATTGGTAACATTCTCATTTTTTCCCTCTGAGGATTTTAGGCCATGCATAACTACTGCATCTATCTAAAGATAATTGCATGAAAGGCCTCTTCTCATGCCTTTGTGTTATCATGGTGATACTCAAGTTTCAGCAAAACTGGAAGTGTCAGGACATCTTACATTTTAACCTGGAGACAGAATTGATGTATAGTCCATTATCCACAGAGACTTTAGGTCTGTTTGATGCCAGGTAATGCCATTATATACATATTAAATGTGTATTGTTTTATAAAAGTATTTAACCTGAAGAAGCTATTACTCTTCTTGGAATGTGTTTTTGTTAATTAGCAGTGCATGTTAAGTAGACATTGTAGGGCTGGAGAAGTAGGGCATTGTCCTTTTTCTTCAGCCTTACTCTTTCTACTTCTGATTCTTGCTGATAGCCAAAATTTTAAGAGCATTGTCCTGGAAGTGTTTTCCTTTTTAAAAGGGTAGCAATATTCTTCTGTTTTGGCAGTCCACTTCCACTTGGTGGGTAGGACATTATTCTTGTCACTTCTTCCTCCCTCTGCCCCAGCTGTTGTAGTGTTGACTTTGCAAGCAAATTGAAACTTCCTCTCTCATGTTTAATATAGAAAAGAGATTCTCTGTCCTAGGACCTTCCCAACTATGCTAAGAGGTCAATGTTTTTGCAAAAGCAGCTTAAATCTGTTACCTTATCCTCTTGTGTGAGGTTTTTTGCGCTTATGTCTGTGTTGAGATTTAGGCTGCAAACAGTGATGCCACAGCTTCCCTGGTAATAGTACAGGTGGAAAATTAATAATCATGGGGGAAAGATCAAACCAAAAAAATAAGGCAGTTAGTTCAGAATGTCTGGTATAACCTAAGCATATGGCTGTGTGGGTGGCCATACACTTTTTAGAGTTCCATGTTTAGAAAACCTGCCTAACTAATATTTGGATGATTATCTGGCTAGTAGAGCATTCAGTTCCAGATACTTGGTAATCAGAATTTTTGTAGTTATGCCTACCGCTCCAAATTCCTGCCATTCTGTCTATTTTAATGTGTCTCTTGTGGAGTAGTTGTAAAATTATCCACTGTTTTGACCTGACAAATGGGAATATATGAGCTCCTCCTGCTGCTGTTCAGCTGGTGTATAGCTGCTTACACCACTGAAGTGAGATGATGCTTCTACATGGAAGAATGGGGCATGTAAAACTATATGCTGACTCTTGCTCTATGTTTGACCTTTCCATAGCAGTGACAGACAGGGTTTCAGCTCATCACTGCAGTGTTGAGAATATGTTTTGTTTATTCAGTCAGATTTTCAGAGCCCCTCACTGAAGTTCAGCCTTTACAAACTTGCTCCCATACAAAAGCCTGTTTTGCTCGCCCTGAGTGGGCTTGCCCAGCTATGCTTCTTCCCTCAGCTTGTCTGGCCAAGCTCATTGCTCCCTCAGAATATGAATTTCTGTAGAATGTTTTGCAAAAGGCAGTGAGCCATTTACCAGTGAGACTTGGGAAATGGGGTGTTAAAAGTAATCAGTAATAAGTAGTAATCAGCTTTTGCTAGGTTATACATTTTGTCATTGAGATCAAATAGTTCGGAAATAGTGAGGTTTTGATTCAAATAAAATATGTGCTTTTCAGAGAAAATTGAAAGGAAGAAGGATCTGAAAGAGCTACCACCCCATGCACTGGTGCAGGAGAACATGGGCTTACTGGAGAAGGCAATATGTAGGAGGCAGTGGAAGAGGACAGCTTTTTATTCGTAACATAAAAACCCAGCCCTGCTTCCTCTTTGTCTGTTCCTCTTCCATTTTCTAATTAATTATTTTTCTTCTGACTAACTCTCTTTTTCTGTACATGAACAGATTTGCATTTTGCAGCTACTGTAACCACTAGGTAAGAAGTGATGAGTTCTCTCACCTTCTAAGCTTAAAATGGTGTTTCATGAATTCCAGATGATGTCTGCAGTTCTAGTTCTGCCTTGCTGAGCTGCTGTCTAATTAAAACTTCAGCATTCCTCTTATCTCCTGTACAACCCAAACCTCCCGTATTTTTTAATCTCTTTACAGTTCAAATGTCTTAAATACTAGTGGTGAATGAGTTTTTGTCATCCAGTGATTTGGATAATTTATCAAAAGTTTTAAAAAACCAGTTCAGTGTTAGTTAGGTGTGTAATTCTGTGAATTGTGAACTAAAAGAGTTGAAAGTCATTTATTTGCTGATAGACAGTGCTATGCAAATACTGTATGGTAGATCATTCAGTTGCTTAGCAATAACATTAACAGTCAAGAGTGTTTATAAAGCAAATATAATACGATATGGTCAACAAGGTATGTGGTGCTTTTTGTATTACTTAAGTGTCCTGATAACTGCTGGAAAACGTTTATTAGGATTACACATGAGCCAGCACCTGACACTTAAGAGCAACAACTTGAATAAGTAAATCTGATAAATTATATGTCTGTGATTTTTAATCTAAACCCCCACAACTTGAAATATGATGGTTTTCCAAATAACACTAGCTTTGAACTTTGAAATGTTATTTTCATGGCTTTGATAAATACTCTTGTAATGGCTTAGGATGTTCAGCCTGGAAATACTAAGGGTGATAGGTTATGTGATTAAAAGGCTTGTCTCTGTGCGCACAGCAAAGCCCTGGGGCACAGCAGTGGGTGGGGGAACCCAGTAACCTCCTCAGAGAAATGAGCCCCCTGACCTGGCTCCTGCCAGGGCTGTCACTGGAGATTATCAGCCCTTGGGGACCTGGGTGGCAGACACTTGAGTTAACAGAGCTCAGCTTGTTCTTACCTGGATGCAGGTAAGAACATTTTGGAATTGTACACTGCTCAGAATGGGATGTTTGGGGAAGGGACAAGGTTGGGGAAAGGAGGGATCAGTGGCTTTGTGGGGAATGAATCATGGGAAAAATAGAGGAGCAAAGGGAGCTGCTTGTGTGTAAGCAAGTGGCTGGTCAGGATGTTTGTGAGGCCATGCCCTGGCTTCATCAGTGCAGTCTCATTAAACCCTAATTTAAGGGGCTCAGTACTGTGTGTGTGCCTATAGGGGGTCTCAGTGCCAGCAGCTCGAGTCTGACCATGGGTCACAAGGGCCCACGTGGTGGGGTCGGGTAAGGGGATGTGCGTAGGGTGCAATGACTGAGGACAGGGAAGCAGGAGAGGAGGCTTGGTAATGGCCATTTTAAGAACAAAACCTGTGTGCATCTGTATGATACAGCTGGAGGAGCTGGGAGCCCAGGCCGAGCACTGCAGAGACTCTGGGGTCTGGCTGAGACCCCCGTTAGTGTGCGTGTTTGTGCATGAAGTAACAGGAGGCTCTAGGGACCGGCTGCTGGGTAGAGGGTCCCAGGCCACATCCCAGAGGGCTCTGTAATGAGTGTCTGCATGTTTGTGAGGGGGTCCTCAGTACCAGCACCTGGAGTGGGGCCACGGGAGCTGGTGTGCCCTGTGCTGCTAGCTGGGTAGACCCCAGCTGCTGGGCAAACTGCAAGCGAGTCCAAGGCCATTTACAGGGCTGGTAATTCTCTGAGTGCGTGTGCACGTGTGTGCGTTGTCTCCTAATGGACTTTCACCCCCAGCAGCGAGGAGCGGGAAGAGGATGTTGGTGCCGGCTGGATTTACCGAAGTGCTGAGTTTGCAGTGACCTGTGTTGCCAGACGTGTGTGTGCTGTGCACGTGTTTTGTGTGTGCCTGTGGGGAACTGTGCTCAGCCTCACTGCCAGGCCAGACCTTGGGGCAGGGAGCTGGGGCTGTGGCGCCTCTGTTGGGCTGCTGGATCCGGCAGCTGCTACTAAAGGACTGTGGGTCTGAGAAAAGGTGCTGAGGTTCTTTGAGAAGTCTCTCCTTATCAAAACTCAGAATGATCATCTGAGATAATTCACTTCAGGAGATATTGATTCCAGTTTTCAAATGTACTGTGCTGGTGAAACACGTAAGAGAAATTGTAGTATAGTGGGAAATCGTTTCAATGTAAAGACTTACAGATGCTGGGGCTTACAGAAAGTCAGAGCATACACCATTTATAACTAATTTAGAACATATATACAATTTAGAATATAAAATCTGGTTTAAAATATAGCTATTAATTATGGCATATGGTGTTGGACAGTATTGTTCTCCTGCTAGATATCTACTTTTCAGACTGTTAATGAAATATTTTTGGTAGTACATTATTTTTTACTGTTGCACTTTGTTTTGAAGCAGCTTAGGCAAATTCAGGGTCCTAGATCTGACCTTGAAACTTTTTCTATGCATGTGTACCCTAAAGCAAAATCCATACAAGCAGCACATATTTAAGTGTTTCCCTTTTCTGGGATACTTCTCTATTTTGATTTAGCAGAGGTTGCAAATCATGTTAAGTCTGTAATAAGTCTCTCTGGAATGATGCAAGAAACTTCATCTGAAGGAAAGCCATCATTCATAAAACCCTCTAGATACTTAAGCTGTTACTTAGTAATATTGTCTAAACTTATGTAAATTGACAAGTTTTTAAAAAATACTGTGGTGAATTCTCTCAGCCACCTGTTTGGCTGAAGGAAATAGCTATCAGTAAAAAAAAAAAAAAAAAAAAAACCAAAACCAACTCAACATCCTTGTTACAGAAAACCAGGAAAAGTGACAAGCTGCTTGAAGCAATCATGAGAATAAATGTTTGAGGCTGTTTTGCTGTGTGAAGTTTTGGGTACTGTGCTGCAAAGCTGTTTCAAAATGTCACAGGCACTGTGTAAATAGGTTGGTAGTATATTTCTTGTACCCTGATACACCTGTCCCCTTTTTTGTTTATTTTGTTCTTAAAATGAACTCAGACCTCTGAAGAAGCTCACATTAGACATTTGGCATCATTCTAATGTCTCATCTATGTTAAAGCAACTGATGTAAGCAGAAAATGAGGAATGGTTTGCTTCATACAAAGTACATACTGGTAAAAAATCAGAATGGCTTGTGCTGTGTGGGGAATGGTATGTAGCCCAGTGGCTGAAGACTGATGTAACACAGTAGAAAAGAGAGTTAAAGGTCTCTGATATCTTAATGTGAAGTAAGTTAATGCAGTATATAAAAGCTGAGGGAGTTACTGAATCTGGAAAGAATGAGTTCATTCAAAATATGTACATTGGAATGCCTGCATTATGAAGATGGAAGGAAGGGTCCTCTGTTGAACTTAAAAGAATTTAGACAAGTTTTTGAAAACTAGTAGTGCCTTATCTTTAAGTAAAAAAGCCAAACAAACAGATACTAATTTCAGCAGAGGAATATACTTGGTTTGTTATGCAAACCAAGTTTCTAAGGAGTCTGTAGGCAAAACAGAGTTTAAGACCTGATAGACAAAATAATTCATGTTGTGCTGCAAGTAATTATTGGGGGTATATGTATTTTCAGTTATCTAGTGTAAAGGATTATATTTATCCTTGAACAGATCCTTATGTGAGAGTTTAGAAAGACTGACATACAGCCTTGTGTGACTCCAGTGTATTGGAAACAAGATTTTGCAGTTCAGATGACCTGTAATGTTCTGGCTCTGGCTGTTAAATGTGGGTCAGATCTTTGAGAGCTATGGGAAGGTCTGAGTTCTGGACAACAATGAACTGATGAAATAATTGTGGTGCCTGGATTTGGTTTTTGTTTGTTTGCTGAAGATTTTAATGGGCACACGTTCTTTCAGCCTTTGTACATTCCTCCACTGTGGGTACATGGCGCTTTTAAGTTGTTTCATTTCCTGGCTCACTTAGCAGGTGACTTCCTGAGAAGTCACTGGCAACTGAATACTGTGGCTCCATTATAGGATTAAAACTTTGACTCAGAGGTCATTAGCTTCATCCTCTTTGACCACTAAGTACTGCAGTAAATGTTTTCTGTATTACGTTCTATGAGCTTCTGCAAGATACAGCTTGACTTCTAACATGTATATAATCATAATTTAAAAAGGGTAGGTCACTTACCTGAATACATAGATAAGGACTTTTTTCTTGTCTATGTAGTGTCTGCTTTCTGATTAGTCACTTTAAAATGCAAAACAGTGGGGTATGGGAACAAATGTCTGCAGTGATTCTGGATGCAGTTTCATGATAATATTTTCCCTTCTACTTGTGAACATAGTTGCATGTCTATTCCTGCCTTCACTGATCTTATAAAGCTATTGGTTCTTTCCTATTCTTGTTTGCCAAAAAGTCTTAGGCTAAATTAGTTGATGAAAATGTCTCTATTTTGCTGATGCTGAGTCAGAAGTGTTTATTTAAAGATGATGAATTTAGTAATCATCAAACCATGTTTCAATCATCAGGAATACTAATTATAGACCATCCAACCTATATTTCTGAAATCCTTAATGACTCGAAGTCCAAATCCTCCTTACTTAAGTTAATAATAAATGCATTGGATTCAGTTGGAAATAGGTGACTGTAGTTCACAAAAGATAAAAGTAGTAATTATGAAGATGAAAACATAAAACCTCTTTCCCATGATATGGAGGGGAGAGAAACTGAAGTTCTCTTTTTCCAGGTCCTTTAGGGTAAGAAAGGAATAAAATATTTTGCGATTCTTTCAAGCTATATATATAGTTTTTATTTTTTGTGGTTTTGAAGCTTTCCTGTGTTGTGGTATATTTTGAATATTTATTCTGCCTGATTGGTAAGATTTTTCTTAATTTTCATGGCTTCTGTTAGCATTTTTATTAGCTAATATTTGAGGATCATACTGTTGATTATGGCTAGTTTGAGAGTCAGTCTGAGGAAGAAAACAAGTCTTCCATTAAGCCTTCACAATTTATTTAACACTTTGTTTCCAGTAGTATTTATAGTGGTAGTATGCTTTAATAGTTGGGGAACATTCCATTGAAAACTAATTCTGGAACAAAGCTATTTTAGAAAATAATGAAAAAGCTGTCTTCTGTACACGGACAAGGGGACAGTTACTGATGTAAAGTTTGAGTCTAAATTGTTGTCATATAATTTTTGTCCATTACATGTGATGAGGAAATATCCAGATTGTTGTGCCTGCCCTTTTTTTAATCTGGAAATTCCATTTTCTTAGTGATTGTGAAATGTAATGGCATTACAATGGTCCTGAATGCTGTTGTGAAGCAACACTGTTTTACTGAATATAGAAGTCTCTTACCTTTTCAGTGACCAAAATACCGTTGTTTCTGGTTTTGTTTTTAAAATGGATGGAAACCTGGGTACTTCCTAGTAAGAATCTATGATGAAAAGAAAGAACATTAAATATTTTAATGTCTGACTAATTTAGATGTGCCTCATCTGCTTTCAGAAACTGATGATCAGTTATAGGGAAAGGTTTTATTCAGTTAAAAATGGCTGAAAAATGATTCAGTGCCGCTTCCTAAGAGGGCATCATTTTAACTTAGTGGAACCTTACATGTTATGCTAACTGGTGTTAAATAAAATTAATCCAGAGCAGGCAGGTACAATTACTCTTACTTAAGTTACTATTAGAGTGCCTGAATTCAGGGTGTTTGAGTGTTATTTAATCAAATTTTAAATAGAAATAATGAGTCTGATGGGCTCTACTGGTATAAAACAAGGCATTCAATATTTTTTATTTTCCAAAGTGGGATGTTAAAAAAAAACCCCAAAACTAAAAAACATGTTTCACTGTAGACAAGATGACAAGATGGATGTGTATTAGGGGCTCGGAAAATTATTGCTGCTATGACTATTTTTTCAGTTATAAGACAGTGGCTTCAGGAGAAATGGTACAGAATGCACGTGAGATTAAATAATGCTAAATTTACAAAATTTATAATTCTGACAAATATGGGAAATTCTATGCTGTTAATGAAGGTAGATTTAATATGGCAGTATTGCTGATGAAAGGCAGACTTAATTGCCATGGATAACATTACATGCTTTGTTAAAACTCTCCTTTCTGCACTAGCCTACTCCTTCAAGTTTAGTTTTACATGGATGCATATAAAGGTAAGACTACTTTAACATGTTTCAGGTTTCTGAAAGCTTTGGGAAAAAAATGACTGTGACTCCCCTAAAAAATGTATTTTACCAAGAGGTTTTCTTTAAATTCTACCCAAGATTCAGAGATCAAATGTACACACATTTTCTGATACCAAGTGTGAGCTTCTCATTTAGTGTTGGGAAGAAAGTAAGATTTTTATCTTGATGACGGGAAAAACCCAAGTCTCAGCACCTATTATCTAATTCTCTTCAGTGAGTTCCTGTTGTGTCAAATTACCCATGGTTTGTTACTTTTTTTTTTCCCTCTCTGTGACCTGAATCTCTCAAAACTTTGTGACAGCAAGGGATTGTCACCTCATTAAACTTTTGTATGGCTTTGGAGCCAGGACAGTCAGTGTTTGAGAACAAATGAGTCTGAGCATCAGAAGAATGTTTTGTGCCTGTGTAGAGTCCCAATTCATAACTGCCAAGTTTAGGCAACTGCTTATCTTTGGGCTATTCTTAACCTCAGCAAACATGTATTGCAAATATTTCCAGCATGTCTAACCTTGCTGTTAGAGTTCAGTCTAGAGTACAACTTGAGGAAAAAAAAAGGAAAATTCCATCATAACTTTGTGACCATCAAGTTTTTGGAACATTAGAAATACCAGTCTTTAACTGTTGGAAGCTAAAGTATAGAAAAGTGCATTTAGTATTGGCAGTGAGTGCAGAAAAAAAGTAACTGGTGTTAATAGACTTCAAAACCACTTAATATTGTACTTAGGTAACACAGACGTTTTGAGAATAATGTTAAATGTGATGATGTAAGGCTAAGATACATCTCCAGTTCACTTGCAGTCTTCATGTAACCGGCTTGCTTTTTTTTCTCTTGTAGTAGTAACAATGTTAATTTCTACATCTTTAATATTTCTGTTCTCCTTTTCTGCTCTATTTTGCTTTTGACTTGTGATTGTACAGAGCTGTACCCACTGAGTTATGAATTAAATATATAGCTTTGAACACTGCTAATAGTGGTTTAATTCAGGCAGCATTCATCTAAACACTTGGACTGAAACAGTGGTTCAGAGTGATAAATTAGAAAGCAGTCCCAAACTACACAGGTGACGAGCTTTGTGAAGGTGGTCATTCGTGTATTACAGAACAGCACAGAAGCATATAAAACTTCTGCAGATTCATAGGCGCGTTTTTAACTTCAGACTAAAGTATCTAATTCTTGCCTTTGTTTTTTTGGTGATACTATGTATATGTGTATGTATTACAGATGTGGCATTTTTCAAATGAATTCTACTTGGCATGAATGTCTTAGATCAGTCTCTGGGGTTATTTTTTAGATAGCATCTCTCTTGTCAGTTTGGATATGGCCTTCTTTCAATGCTGTCTGCACCTCAGATCATGATAGCATACCTAATTACAACATAATTGTTTTGTGACCGTTGTTTTTAAATATGTAATTGGATTTAATTATCTAATCTACTGGTACAGTTACTGTGTTGAATTCTTGAGGTTTCAGGGTGCTTCGGAGCTAGGACCTAGTCCTATTTACATTTGCAAGGCAAGACAGCAGGGTGTTTATCTGGGACAGTACTACAAAACCTGTTGCCTCCTGTGTGATGTATTTGGTGGTGTTTTCACTGTCATTTCTCCCTTTGATACCCCCCTGCCCTAGTTCAAATTCAGTTTGGACATTTATGAAAAGGTTTCAGGTACTGAGTTTCTTGCTGTCTTTGGCTGTTGCCTTGGTCACCTTTGCCAGTAGATGTCTGAGGGCATGAGACTTTCCTCCTTAAAAATATCCATGAGGGAGGAGAGTTACAGTTTTTATTTTTCAGGCTAGTGTGGTCTCTTACCTTAAACTGTCACAATAAAATAAATAGGACATACTAAAGGTTACTGCTTGCAGAGAGCTGAAATTCTGGTTTGCTCTCCAACCAGGAGTGCAGAAACCAAATAGCTGAAGTAATTTTTGAAACACAGCTTAATATAAGGTATGTTCTGACAAGTTGCCTGCTGTACTTTTGTAACTGTACTTTTGATGAGCCATAAAGTTTTTTCTAAAAAGGTTCTCATATCCTAGAGCTGTAATATTTTGGAAATTGATTACTGATTCTTTGGATGCTCTATTCTTTTTCTTCCTGCTGTTCCAGAAAATAACTTGTGCTGTTTTAGTTAAGGGTGGGGGGATCACAAATGGCTTTTGCTGGTCTGAATTGCAAAGTCCAAAGGCACCATTTCTGTTCACTGCTCTTCAGCATTCCTAAAGCTGAGTCTTTTGGATGGCACCTTCCAACTTGTGGTGCTCTGTCAGGGTAGTAGTGCTTGTGAGCTTTGGGCTCTGTCTATTCTTGTACCATTGCTTCAGAAGGCAGCCTCATGTACTTTTGAAGCTCACCTTCATTTGAGCAGGAGGTTAGACTAGATGGAAGCCAAAGGACCCTTCCAGTCTAATTTTTTTCTGTTATTTTGTGGTTGGTAACACCTGTATTACAATTAACTAAGTGGTTTTGAACTCTTACATTTTACCTACCTATTTTCATTTTTTTTTCATTTTATTTGACTTCCCATGTTATTATTTGTATGTTGAAGGCAGAAACTTTCAATTCTCTAACTTTTAAAACATACAGCAAGACACATTTGGTCAATTAAGAATTACCCATCAGTATTTTTCCCTGAGCATCCTGGCAAAGGATTTTCAGAGATTTTTCTCATGAAGAAAACTCACTGCCTGCTTCACTTTTTTGTGAAGTAGATAGTAGAAAGAACTCAACTACTTCAGGAAAGCTAAGATGATTCAGTGAAATAATTGAATAAAACATTGCTTTGATAATTTAAAAGTATACATTTGGGTTTGATCAGATAACTTGTGGAGTCTATGTGCTGTATTGAAACTGCCATAGTAAACAAAACTCCAGGTTGGCACAGTAACAAAAGATTCAGACTCTTGTATCAAATTCTGTTATGACAGCTGATTCCATACTAAATTTGGAAGAGTAGGTTGCATAAAGTACCTGTTTTTCATTGAGTTCACAATACTGCAGGCACATCTTTTTCTGTTAAATACTATGTTCCAGTGCAGGTGTAGGTAAGTCAGTGAGGGAGAAAGTGAAGTGGAGGAGTGAAAAAAAAATCAAGGCTTGATCCCTTTTTTTTTTTGAGATTACATTTGCTGTTTCTTTAGTCACTTGAGTTTCTGAACATATGGATTTTCATGTGAGTTGGAGTGATTGAGGTAAATCCAGATTTTTTTGGATGATGTTTTGTCTTACAAGTTTTCACGCTGCTGGGCTAAGAAAACTAACAATAGTTTCCATTAATGCTTGACCTGGCAATGTGTATGTTCTGCCTGTTCAGAGGGAAGGCCAGTGTTACTAACAAAACAGTGCTGACATCACTTTTATACTAGTGATGCTTTTGGCAGTTGAAGAACAAGTCTGTGCCATGTTGGCTGATGCTCTGTTAAAACAAACAAACATAAAAAAACAAGGAAAAAACCAAACAACAATACCTTCAAGTGTTTTGTGTGTTCACAAAAAGGAAAAACACTAAGCTGCATGTTCACTCACCAACACTGAAAATGGTTGCACAGGGGAGTGCACTCACTTTAAGTGTCACATTTTTCATAAAGAAATGCTAAAAAGATCCATAAAACTCGATTTTTAAATGTATTCTAACAGTAAAAAGTCTTGAAAATTAAGACTTAAATCTGTGTTCTGAAATAAAACCTCACTTGTGTGCCCTGTGTACATACCCACACTTGTGGGTATTTTCTTAAGCTAGGTTCAGCAATGGCTTGTTTCTTGTGGTATCCCTGGAAAC
Organism: Anomalospiza imberbis; assembly: GCF_031753505.1. NCBI lineage: Eukaryota > Metazoa > Chordata > Aves > Passeriformes > Viduidae > Anomalospiza > Anomalospiza imberbis. The sequence goes on from NC_089682.1 coordinate 86,147,276, forward strand.
CGTGGCAGGATTTGAGTGCACAGCATCTCACTGATTTAGTATTTGCTCACAGGTAACCACCAGCTACCAAAGTTGGACTGGGTTGGAGGTGAGAGTGCAGTGACCCTTTGGCAGCTTCTGCTAAACACCTCTTTGGGTTGTTTTTATTTCCTGTCATATGCTGTGAGGCTGGCCCAAGGGATAAGAGTCGTTTCTCAATAAGGCTGCTGCAATGCTGTGGGCATGCATTTTTTGTTGACTGGCTAATGCCCTCCTAGCAATAGAAAGGACTAAATTTAGGGGAGTTTTCAGGAAAACATAAGAGAGAGAGTCTGGTAATCTGATTGATAAAAAGATTGCTTCGGTCTGAGAAATGACAATGGCTTTAGAGTGGGGGAAAAGAGAAGGTTTCTTAAATATAATGTCAATTTAGTGTTTGGAAAGGAAAACAAAAAAAAAAGGTCTCTTATACATTATGCCACCATAAATTGAAATTGTAATCTTTCTCCTTTCTCATGAAGTTTGGATTTTCTGGTGTGACACCAGTGTCTTGCTACCCTTGCCTGTGGCTTTTTTGCTGATGAGAGGACTGAGGGGAGGAGCGCGTGTTACTTAAGCTTGACTTGAATTGGCAAGCGTGGCGTACTGCAGCCTGTCTGCTGTGGCGTTTTGCAGGTTACTCTCCCAAGAAAAACATGGTGTGCTCAGTCTGATTCAGATCACTGTCTCTTTCTGCCTCCATTCACTAGCAGGTTCCAGCAATCAAAGCTCTGCGGGCTTCCTGTATGTGCAGAACCAGGGAGATTTTTCTGGGCTTCTCCTGCGTGCACACAGCCTTAAATATTTGGTAGGAGGGAAAAACCAACAGAGGTTTTGGCTCCAAGGTCTTTCTAGGCCTGAAAGTGTAGCGAGTGACTGGTGGATGCCCTGGGGAAGAGGCTGGTAGTGGTAGTGGGGTTGGTATAGCGTCCTGGAGGCAGCTCCTTCTCAGGGCAATCAGAAATGAGTTGCTGGTGGGAACATGTCCCAGGCTAAAGGTTACTTTTCTCAGAATTTTGGTAGGACTCTGTCCCTGTGAGTTTTCCCTTGGCACTCTCTCTATGCAGTGGGACTGTAGGAACAGAAGGCTGCTAGGCGGGGATGTACAAACCGGTGTGTGGCCCAGGCCTAGGGTGATGCACGGCAGCTGGGGATAGATGTGCCCAGCAAGCCGTGGTTTCCCATATCCGGCTGTGCTCCACCGTCATCCACAAAACTGCCTTTTGCTGTCAGTCGGGTTTTGTCCGTTCTGATGCTCTTATTTATGCACCCAGTCTCTGTGTAAAGCCGAGATATTCCTGTGCCAGTGCGCCTAGCCGTTATCACTGTGGGTGAAGGCCAGACAGCTGAGTCGTTGTGCCTCCGTTCTCAGGCTGTTTTCCGGGAGATAAAGCCGTTTTCTGTAGGGAGGAAGGTGGGGGAGCCTGGACCGCTGCCTGCCGTTCTGTGTGCGTGTCTCGCGGTTCTTGCGTGTAGTTATTTATCTGCAGCAGGTGTGCGGTGGCGCCGAGCGCGGCTCGGGGCCCGCACGGGGAGGGTCCCTGGGCTGGGGCCCTGCGGCAGCGGCGCCCGGGCCCGCAGCGCTCCCTGGCGGCCGCAGCGGGGCGGTGCCGCCTTCCGGGCGGCCGTGCGGGCTCTGCCCGCGGCTCGGCGGCTCCGGGAGGGATGGGATGTTTCCCTCCCCAGCCGCATCCCTGTGCGAGGTGGGCGGGAGGGCCGTCCCGCGGGGCACGGCGGAGCGAGGCGGTGACAGCGCGGGTGCGGTGGCGTGTCCCGCTCGCAGCGGCGGCGCGGGCGCGGCCGGCAGGTGGCGCGGCTGAGCCGCCGCCTCCTCTCCATCCCTGCCCAGCGCCGGGGCGGCCGCGGTGTCCTGAAGTAACCGATCCCAGCGGCGCGGGCACCTGCGGGGGGCAGCCTCGGCTGCTCCAGCTAATTCATGAAATAACCGATCCCAGCGGCGCGGGTACCTGCCGGGAGCTGCCTCTGCTGCTCCAGCTAATTCATGAAATAACCGATCCCAGCGGCGCGGGCACCTGCCGGGAGCTGCCTCTGCTGCTCCAGCTAATTCCTGAAATAACCGATCCCAGCGGCGCGGGCACCTGCCGGGAGCAGCCTCTGCTGCTCCGACCTGTGTCCAGCTAACTCCTGAAATAACCGATCCCAGCGGCGCGGGCACCTGCCGGGAGCAGCCTCTGCTGCTCCGCATCGTGCCGAGTTAATGTGCACGGGGGAAACGACTTCTGTCTGTGAATGTCTGGAAGTGAAGCTGAATCCACAGCTGGCCAAACTAACGGTAGTTAAGATTAGTGGGGAGTGGGGCCGGCAAGGGACAGTGATACCCCACAAGAATGCAGATTGTGTTTGTACATGACAGTGGTGAAATGAACTCAGTAAGTTAGGCAGAGCTTTATACTGACCTTATAAATGGGTTTCTTGGGAGGACAGAGTTGATGGAAGTAGTTAATGCATTAAGGTTGCTTTTTGCATGTATGTATCATGGTGACTATTCCACTTTCTTCCAGACTGATTCTGCAGAGGCCTGGTCTGGTATTGCTTATTTCCATTTTACCTCGATTTAGCTTTTAACTTAAAAGATGTTTAGAGCTAGACTTCTGGGGCAAAGTTGTCAGTAGGTGCTTGCCTGACCTGTGTGTCTGACCAGAGAATCATCTGCCTCTCCAAGTCCATGGACCCCAAAAAGGAGGGGAGTGTCGAGGGAAGGAAAGGCAGAAAAAGCTTTAAAGCTGCTGGGGCAGGGTGGTGTTCAGCTGAGTCTGCAGTGTCAGCAGTGTGGTGTACTAGAATAAATTTTGCTCAGGTATGATATTCTCAAGGTATCCTTAATTGTTGCAGTGGTTGAATAACTCCCAGATGGGATGAACCTTGCGAGAAAAATAATGAATGGTCCAGACCTGTATTTACACTTTATAGCTTTCTTGTTTGAGTTCCCAGCAATAAACAAGGGAGGCTTTTCTGTCGCAGTGTGACTGTTACAGATAATTCCACGTATAAAGAGCCCTCTGGGGGCAAGGTTGGTGCTGATAACATTGAGCCTTTCTGCACTGAGAGTGAGGAATTTCTGGTTATGCAAGCAAGCTTTATGCATTTTTAATTCCTCTTTTTGGCCACAGTGTGCTGTATGGGAAGTTTAAGAATCTGTGTGACTTCTTTGCTTTTCTCTAAGCATTAAATGCACGTAGTCAGAGGATGGCTTCTTGTTGTTTGGGGGATTTTGTTTGGTTTGTGATTTTTTTTTTTAAGCTGCATTTGCATTTTAGATACCTACTTGCAGTGCTGATATTAGTGGCAGCTTCATCTTGCTCTAAATTGGTGCAAATGTAAAATAAAACAGGGAAGTGTTTGTTGAAAAAATGGATTATTTGTCTTCTATGCTTGTTGTATGGAAATGAGTGTTTTGTAGGCAGTTTAATGATTATACAAAAAGGCCTTTGAAGAAAAAACCAGGCACCTAACTGGTAAAGGGAGTTTCAAATCAGTCTGAGTAACCACTTGCTTTAAAAACAAAACCTGGAATACCTTTCAATCCTGGTAAAAACTTTCTTTTATGGACAAGTGGCATTTTGAGACTGAAAACTGTCTAATTTTCTCTTAATTCAGGGTGGCAAGAAAATAATTTGGATAAATGCTAAAACAGCAATAAGATGATAATATTCCAGTTTCTTAAGGTACCTTCTGCTGTGTAATTGAGCAAAGGTTCAAATCTTTAAAAAAAGCATTTTTTTTATCTTCAATGGGAGTTGCTAGATACTGTGCACTTTTTTTGAGTTTTTGAAATTAAAGTAAAAATATCTGAAGCTAAAATTATTTTAAGGTTAGTCTGTGCAGCTTACGATAATATATAATGATTTCTCCTTGGAGTTATTTTTTTCTTTAAATCTTGTTATCTCTGGCTTTCCTAAAGGTGCCAGATTGACCTTTTTGTGTATGCTGTAGATCTCAGCTTTCCTTACAGTATGGTGTGCTAGAAGACTCTGCATTCTTTACTGGGACATCTGCTGCTCAGATTAATTCTGTATACTTGGTATCCATTGCCTTCACCTTCTACCCATCTTCTTATGCTTTCCTCTTGCTTGGAACTTCTTTGCTAACTGTGTCTTCTGGGAATAGGGCAAAGGAGAACACCTGGAAGGTTTGCTATGTGCCAGTTTGGGAAACCAAAAGGAAAAGTACCTGAAAGAATAGAGAAAAGAATACAGGAGAGGTGAGATCAGAGAAATGGATGGGCTCAGAAACCAGCACAAAGCACAGGAACACAAAAGGTGCTACTAAAATCCTTTCCAGTAAGGGTCTCAGTTTGAGTAGCCTTGAAAAGTCATAGTACCAGTAGTTGCTCTACATAGTAGATTTTAGCTACCAGAATTCTTCTATAAATTTGGGGGTTTTGTGTGCTTGTGCTTGCTTTGTTTTATGAGCTTTCATTTTGGCTTATGCTGGCCACTGAAAAGTCTGCTTTATAGGAGGGAAGGATATTCATAGATGCTAACCTTAGTTCAGGATTCATTCTGCTGTTTCTGTGATTGGTGGAGAAAAGGCAGTGACCCTGGGTGCTATCCTGTAGACATCTAACCTTGTCTATGCTAAAATGAGCTTTAGAAACACCACTTTATATCCAATATGTGAATTACTTCTACTAAGCTTGCAAGCAAACCTTTTTTTTAACTGTGCACTTACCTTGCAGGGTGCCTTTGAATGGTCCACACAGTCACATGTGATAAATCCATGACTCTAATAATACTTTTGAATAAAATAATTGGATGTTGTATCTGCGTCAATACCTCTCTCTTCCTAGGCACAAGCAATTCTGTCACTTCTTGAGTGACCCTGAAATAACAGGTTTAATGTTAATTGTACTTGCTGTTGTGTGTCTCTTAATATGATAACTTTGATTATAACTGAGATTTTTTTCTTTTTTCTGCTGTCATTTCTGCCTGCCTGCTTATCTTCATTGGAATGTGGTTCTTCAATTGTTCTGATAAACTTCTGACACAGGTAAATACCAGTCTGTTTGTATCTGTATGTACTGAGCATGCCCTTTGCTTGGCAGTGTGCAATGATCTTGAATCAGATATGCCATACAGCTGTATACTGGGAAAGGGAAATGCTACTGCTGTGATGTGCATATTTAGAAAAGATAATTAGCTAGGAATATTTATTTCCTTATCTGTTCTTTCTTATTCCTCCCTCACTTTTAACAACAGTAAAATAGATAGATACCCAGATAGAAAATAACAAAATTTAGTTTTTGCTTTTTGGTGTTAGAATATCCTGCCTGGTGTTTCCTGGGAGACCTTATGCTCGTAATGGAGTTGGTGTGTGTGTAAGGAGAGGGAAAGCAACCTAGAAAGAAAAAATGTTTATACAGTCTCACTCTTCCTACTCTGCCAGTCATTCATTTCTGCCTTCACTTTTATATTGTTCACGTGGAGTAGCAGCTGGTAATTTTTGGTTTTCCTTTGGATCCAGTGAAAAGGACAATGCAAAAACATGTGGGCAGGGTGAAGTAGGCGAACCTTTCGTGGCAGTCAGTTGGAGCCCATTGTGAAATACAGTAGTGGAATATGTGTAATGGAGTGAGAGCAATGGAATGTTATTCATCTTGTCTTGTTAGCTGCATTTGTGCCTTTTATTGAAACACGTAAAATTCAACCTTTGTCAATGGGAGGCCTGTTGCCATGAATGCTGAGCAAGTTACTTACATCTTTGGACTTAGCTCAGTATGTATGTACTGATAAGCATCACTGCAAAGGTTTAATGGGATATTAAACTGTTCACCAAAGGGGAAAGTAATAAACTTTGGTTTGGGTTTTTTTTTTCTTCTCCCCAGCTGCCTTGGAAACAAAATTCCTCATTCTTTTAACTTGATAAATTGATATTCAGAAGCCAGAAGTACAGAGAGTTTTTGGAATACGTTTAGAACCCATCATCCTTGCCACTCCTGGTGCATTTTTCAGTGAACAATATGAAATGTTAGCCATTATTAACTGCAGCTGAAATGCACATAGGTCAGTAAACTGGCGTTGCATCCATCCATCTGTCCTGCCCACTCAAAATGGCTGTGCTCTGAAGAGGAGTGAAAATGGCAGCATATTGTTCAGAACTCACACAGGAATGCTGCTCTCCTAAAAAATCCTCACACGTGTGGTGACCAAATTAGTTGTGATTGTGGAAAGATGGATGTAGGCTGGGTTTTTGCTTTGAATGGTGTTTAACCAACCTGCACTGAAGGGCAGCTGCTGTGCTGGCTACAGGGACTGCTGGTGCATGGCTGAGCTGCAGTGCCCCTGGCAGGACATCCTGCATGCTGGAGGTACTTCGGTGCATGGCTGCAAAAGGCAGGACAGCGCAGTTCAGGGCTGGATGTGTCATTTTGGAAGGAGCTACCCTAGCATTGCCACAAGGGCTATTGTCATAGCCCTTTCCAGAGGGGTAAGATGAGCCATGTAGGGGTCTTGGCTAATATAACTGCTTTACTTCTGGTACTTTAGGTTAAAGCATTTCTCTAGTACACTGTATTTGGAGCATGAACTAAGGAGAGAGTCATCACAGGCTGGATGATTTGCTCGCATACGTGGAAAAGGGAGCTTGAGAGTCTGAAGCTTTTAATTTGTTTTCCCCTTTTTCTTCCTCTTTTCTAAAAGTTGTCATCATAAGACAGTGATCCCATGGCATTAGTTTGTCAGTGGAAGTGTTGTTCTGCCAAGAGAAACTGCAGGGCTTTGGCAGTTGCTTGCTGTAGATGTAGTTTCTTGATTCTTTTCTTCCTATATTTCTTTTTTTTCCCCCTTGAAAAGTACGGCATTTCCAGAAATGCTCTTTCTGTTTTTCAGATGTTGTATTAAATGTACCAAAAAAAAAAAAATCTGCTGTTACCTTTCTTTTGGGTATTTTTAGCCAATAATTCCTTTATCCTCTTCACTCCCTCATGCAGTTCCTGACCCTTCTCTCTTTAATGCTTTGCTCTCCTAACTGTTTGACTTGCCCTGATTACCTTTTCTCCCTCTTTCTTCCCTGCTTCCACTTGCCTTTTTATTTTGAATCTTTACTTCTTACTGTTGCAGCTCTCTTTAGTTCACTGACCTGTTTTTCTAGCTTCCAAATCTGTAGTTTGATGGTTTTCCTATGGTTCTGTTATTTAATATTTAATTTCATTATAAATACACTTTTCAGTCTCAATTGTAGTTTATATAAAAATAATATTTCTCCCTCTGAGATGCAGTGATACTCTTCCAAGTGCTTATTTTGGTATCCTAAATAACCTTCATAGCTTTTTGCTCACCTGATCACAGCAATTCAATTCAAGAAAATCACTGATAATTACTGGCTATGGAACTAACTTCTCAGTTTCTGGCTTGAGGGGCATTTCAGTGCATCTGAAATGTTGTCACATACTGTGCTTCTGACTGATAAGGGAAGAAGTGAAAATATTGTCAGAAGGTCTCTGAAGAAAATGCTTTGTCAGAAGCAGCTAATTTCAGAATTGCTGGCTGTTGTTACATAGCCAGATAAGAAAACTGAAGGTGATGACTTTCAGTTTTTTTCTGAAATAAACATTGGCAAAGGCAGTCAGTTTAGAAGCATACTGAAATAGACACAGTGTAAGAGTTAAATGTTCACAGTAAAAATAATGAAGTATTGGACTAGTGCTGTCTTCCAATGTCTGCTAAAGGAGCTAATGTTAGGGTGTTGTTGATGCTTGAACTAATGTAGCTTAATCATTCCTGGTGGGCCACTGATGGGATTCATTACAGGAGAATACCTGTGTGATATCAGTGTCTCAAAGTGGCAAGGTATTTATTTTGCCACCTGTGGCGTTACTTTGTTGATGCTGTTTTCCTGTCAAATCTCTTTAAGCATTTCTGTAGGTTTCACAGCATGATGGAAGTAATTTGTACAAGAACAGGTAACACACAGAACACTTTTCCGACCGTGAAGTTTCAGCAGCAATCTACACCCTTCTTTCTTCTGCATGCACAGCACTCACCTTGTGCTGCTCATTAGAGGTCCTGGGGTGGTCCTCTTGGGAAGCAATGTGTTAATGGAGGGTTTTATTCTGGTTTAAATATCAGAGAATCACTTTTTAGCTAGATCTTGCCTTGCAGAATTTCTGGCCTAATTGAAGGAAGAGAGGCAGGATAACAAAGTGTTTTTCCTTCCGTGGGAAAATACTTGGCATGGCAGAGAGAACCCCAGTCCATCTGGTCTCTGCAGCTTGCTTACAGCAGTGAGGGTCAAGTTAAAACTGCTGTGCTCACAATACCAAAAGGGCTTGGTTACTCCTGTATGAATTGGTGCTTTTGGTGTCTCAGAGGTGATGTTCTGCTTGCCTCCTTTTGTAAGCAGGCTGACTTGTTAAAAAAAAGACAGTAACCTTATGACTCCCAAAGCTTATTGGGCCTGAACTGCTGCTTGAATACAGGCTGCTCTCTGGAACCTGAAATAATGGAAGAATTTTTAATTCTAAGAATTTTTATTCCCCTAGATTTTCCTATCTTGATAATGGTTATAACTACATTATTCTAAATCTTTGATTTACTCGTTTAATATGGATATCACCAAATGCTCAAAGAATGTCTGCTGTAATTTAGTTTCATAAAGTTCCAGTATTACTGAGGAAGAATATCATAAGCATAACTTTAACTGGTTCTTGTTAGCTCACACCTAGTAATGAGTCTCAGTTTGAAGGTTTAGGCAGGACAGAGATTTAGTCTGCAATTTTCCTGTGGAGGATTTGGATGGCCCTTTTCAATAGGAAGCTCTGAGTCTTTCTTCACGGTGCATTTGTCTGTCAAAACTGAGGCTCCATTTCATGGATTGTACAACTGGCAACTACAACTTCATAGTATTCTCAAGTTCTCTCTTGTATGCTGATGTTGAATGCTGACATGTTTTGGGGGGCAGGGTTCCTTCCCCTCCAGTCTGGCTGAATTTCTGCAAATACTTCATTTTTAATTTTGTATTCTGTTGATGTAACATGCAAAATAAATTGTCAATCCCTTGCAGCAAAAAATGCTGAGCTGTTGTTAGGTGCTGTGACAGTTCATGTTCATCGGGCTTGTTGTTAATCAGAGATTCTGCTGGTTTGTGTTTCACAGGTACTGCAGCAAAGGAAAGGAGCACTCACCTTAGACTAGGATAACAAAGCACAGCCAGGGTAGAGACATGCCTGACTTGTAGAAGCTTGTCCCCTGTAGGCTTAATCTGATTTTACTCATTTCTGCTCTACAAAAAGCAGTAACCAGTAACTATTCTAACTGGCAGTGTGTGTTCAGTATCAATGCTAACAGTTGCACTGTTTGAATATACTTTGATGATATTTGCTCTTCTGTATGATTAAATGACAGAAGTTCAGTGACTTTCAGTTAGTGGAATGTAAAGCACTCACTTGCAGATTGCTCACTGTAGTTCTTGGAGGAGAAGACTGACTCCTGCAGCTGCTCCTTCATGCTTGTGCTGGCTTCCAGGTGTTTCTAATGTGTGTTCTTAAATCAGGACTGCTCTTGAGATTCAAAATCATATCTCTTTAGAAGCCAGGGTGATTGATGCTTCATATTTGATAATTTTAAAAAGTCTCTTCCCTGGGTAAGTAACTCCAAATTAACCACCCAGAATTTATGAAAACTTCAGAACTATGTGATATAAGTAATTTCTTGAAAGGAAGATAAATGGACCAGTTCTTAAAAAAAATTCTCTTGCATCATTAAACACTAAGTTATTTCTTCTTGTGCAGGAACTCCTCAAGCTGCTGGTTGCTGGCAGATTGGAGGATACTGTAGGAAAATTGCATTTATCTGCTTGCCTTTTTGGGTTCTTGCCTAAATATCTGCCTCGGGCGGCGCCTAGAAGCGGCTCCCAGGCTAAATGGATGTTTCAATCCAGTGAGATCTTCTCCACATGTGTTTCTTGCTCTTTCACACAGGGAGGAGTTGCTTTTCAGCAGTATATGTAGAGGTACCAAAATGAAAATAAAAATTGAGTGTAAACTAACAGGCTAAACATGTACAATTGTAGTGTTTATCTCTGTATAACTGAAAGCCATACCTTTGGTATCACGTGGTGATGACTATGAGCAATGTATAAGAAAATTTCTCAGATGTTCAATTAGGATGTTAATAGCTAAAGACTTTTTTTAATTGCTTAATGATGGACTTGAAAGCTATCTTCTGTAACTGCACTTCATTATAGTAATTCAAAATACAAAGATAGCAAAAATACAGCAGTGATTCTTGCTGCTAGCATTTGGGAATGAGATACTTCCCAGTTTGTTGTCCATGTTCTTGTCTTTCACTTCAGTGCTTTGGTTTTCACTACAGTGCAGATGTCTTTTTACAGTTTTTTTTATGCTTTTAACCTTTTCTTGTCATTAAAATTATTTCCTTTGATATTCTAGCATGCATTGCTTTACTTATGGGTTTTAATATTTTCTGAAGTCAGTTTTTGTATTTGTGTGCTGCTGTTGCTGACTAGCAGCCTTGCAAAACCCTGTGCCAAAGCACTTCATAATGATTGATTTAAAATAGGAGAGTGCTAGGTAACAGTGCATTTAAAATACTGTAGGTTAGGATGCAGTTGATATATTGGATATCTCCCATAACAGTAAGCACTGTAACTTCATATAAAGATTTCTTTGCTGTACTTGTATTTTTTTAAGCTCTAAATATCTTAAGAGTTGCATGTTTGCAACTTTAAAGTCTCCAGAAGAGCTTGAATGTCTGGAATATGTTATGCTTTATCAAGCACTCATAGGCACATCTGTATTTTTAAACTGAGTTTGTTGCATCATGTCAAAATTGATGCTTGTTACCGTAGGGTGCTTTATGTCTGTAGTCTAAAGGTTGACTTTATTTTCTGCTTCTTATGGTGAAGTCTGCATTAGTCAAACAGTGTCTGAAGTCCTCTATAGAACGTGGAAAGTGAACCTACTAAATGTTTACCCCGTGGAGGTATGGCAGCTCAATCAGTGATGTGTAATATGCTGAGGAATGTGGGCTGAAGTGCTACACTTTATTCAGACTGACATTAACAGTAAATTCTGCTGGATGAATGCCAGATTCATTCACTTACAGGTTAGATTTAAACTTGGGCTGATGTATTTTTTAATTCAATTTTTTTTTTAAAGCAAAACTCTCAAGCAGTACCACAAATCAAGAATCTTGAAATAGGCTCCTTTTTCCCCATTTGGACATAAGAGCTATGGGTGGGGGAGAACCTAAGTACCCTGATGCTCTCATGCATGAAATCTTGTTTTTTGTTTCATTAAATGTTAAAATTTGCCTGTATCTGACATTCTCATGTACCCAGAGTGATAATTCATCTGTGCGCAATCTGTCACTTTATATAAGAGCCAGGATAGTTGAGGACAAAGGAAGGAAAGCATAGCTTGATGCTGAATTCTTGAATGTGACAGGAGAAGAACAAAGATACTTGTACTTCAGGCATTTTTCAGTTGCAGCTAGAGGCTATTTTTGAAAGCAATAAAAATATTCAATCTCTTAGATAATCCAATTGTTTTACAATTTCTTTGAGGTTTCTGTTACCTGTAAGTTGTTGACTCACACTTAACTGAGTAATGCTTTTAATTACTTGAATGCACTGGAACCATCTTTGTCAAATTTATGGGAAATGCTTATGAAAAAAATGACGTAGTTGTCAGAATGCCTGCCTCTGAAGTAGTTGTGTTTTCACTTCAATTTGTTTTCAGTCTGGTAACTGGCAAAGCATATACTTTGCTATCTTTTGTGAAGGTGAGAAGTGGAATTGATATAGATTCCTCTGGCACACAACCACCCCCCAAATAAAAAGCTGATTAATTTGAATTAGGTGCTTCTAGATCAGTGGTATAGAAATAATTTTCCTTGACATATATAAAGAAGTATCATCAAATGAAGTCTGTGAGTGTTGCCTTATTGTAAAGTCATCACCAGAACTGGGGCTGAAGCATGAGGGAAGGAGATTGGTGTTACCAGAGATGGAGCCAGCTGTGGCTTTTCTTTGTGGGCCCAGCAGTGAACTTGCTGCTTTGCAGAATGAAGCAGCTGCTATATGCTGCAGTCCTGCATCATACATGCTTGGGTGTGTATGTATTTGCTTTTCACTTTCAAACTGACTCTGATGTGGCTTCTTCTAGTAAGCAGAGCAAATTACAAGAATTTTAGCAGAAATTCATGAGAAGGATGCTGCAAAAATAATATTTGCAGTAGTATCTTTTTATTTGTGTGTGGATGTGAGTTGATAGTACAGTTATTAATCTTCCATAAATTTTATCCAGTGCTTAGACTTTAGTCTCTTAAGAAATTCCTTCCCCCCACCCCCGTAATCTAACATTTAGTGATCTTTCTGGCTATATGGGAAACCCAGATTTGAGTCAGAAGAGCTTTGGAGCTGAAGGGTGTATTAGTCAAATGTGCATAACTTACTGGACCCTGTTTTTAACTCTTATGATAGCTGCTAGCATGATGGAGCTCCTGTTCAGGGGGCATCTCGGAATAGGAAAGGAGAAAGTAAAGAGTGGAAAGGTTAATGTCACTGCTTTCATCCCTTTTCCACCCCAACATATGTCAGAGTGTATTCATAGTTTCAGGCATCCTGGAAAACACCTGTGATCAGTGGCACGTAGTGTATGCGCAGTAGGTATGGAGAAAGATTGTTCTCCTACGTGGTATCGACTGTGCAGCTTTACAGGCAACAGAGATGGCAAGAAGGCAGCAGCATTAGGGGAATGGCATCTTAAAGTCTATCAGCTCTCTTGGCGCAGTTCTGTGGGACACATTCTTAGCTAAGCCTGACTGCCTCGGCTTAGCATTTCTGATATATGGGATTGTGTAACCAGCAGTATTCATTAGGAGTTATTGCTGTACCAAGACTCCAACTCTGGAAGGATATATCAGGATGCTGCTCAAAGTAAAATTTCTGTTTTGGTTCAGCTTTTTGGAATTCGTTTTGAGCATTCTTATAGTCAGTGTGATACTTCAGCTCTTTAAAATAAGCAAGATTCCATGCTATAAGTAATATTTCATTTTGAGTACTGAAGTTACTCAATAATATTGGGTCAGACTTTCTCAGTAGTTGTTTATTAGTGTCATTGCTGTTTCCTTTGTTCCTTGTTTATTTTCCATTGAAGTCTGTTGACTTTGATTCACCTCTCTCTTATAAGTGGTTGTAGCCACTTGAAGCTTTCAAGAGGAGCTCTGCTTTCAGAGTAAACATCCCTCTTCTAGGGCTGTTATATTAGTCTGCCTCTACTCCAAGGACCAAGATCCAGGAATACAACTGCTCCACCACCTGAGTGGTCCCGCCTCTGTGCCTTTTCAGTGGGAGAGGAGAATGCTAAAATCAGCCTTGACTGTTACCTGTTGTATTGTGGTTTTGTATCTCTGTAACAGTTCTGTAATGTTTTGCCCCTTCACCCCCCATTTTCTCCCGGTGGTTCCACCCCGAGCTTTCCCGCCTTTCCCTCAATGCCAGTCTCCCTGAAAATGCTCAGTCATTCCCCTGTCCCCTCCCCGTCACCCTGTCCATCACTTGGCTCCTCATCCCACTCTCCCAGAATCTTCCACCTTGGGCATTGAGTGAGTGGACGAGGGCCAGGGGTCCCTCCCTTGAACTTCCCCCATTGGTTTGTGTGTCTGTCTGTCTGTCCTTCCGCCTTCCACTCCCCCGAATTCCCCCAATGGGTGGTGGGCATCCCTTCCCCCTGGTTACCGCCCCGGTATTTGAGCTCTTGCGAAAGCCTCGAGGGCACTTTCAGCTGTGGATACAATGGCATTCGGAGCTCCTCAGAGCTCGGATTAAACCTGAGACTTTTTCCGGGCCTTGAGTCGGCTCCCTTATTGCCTCCTCGGACACCGCTTCTCCTCCATACAAGGCAGACAGCGCAGCGCTCTGTCTTAGCTGCTCCCCGAATCTCCTCGAGACACAGGGGAGTGTCCCCTGCAGCTGACCGTGCCTCTGCCGGGCAGGCGAAGCCAGGGAGCTTCAGGGCAGGCACGGCTGCAGTTGCCTATTCCCATGCTGTACTGAGAGAGATGGACTAGATATAATAAGAGAAACATTTATTGTAAAGTGTAACTTTTGAGCTTCAACTCCTTGGTGTGCCTTAAAAAGAACATTATGCTCGGTCCTTGTTAAGACAGGCGTAAAAGGATCTGGGAAAACTGTTTAGAAATATTCTGCCCTCCTTCACAATTAGTACATCTGAAGCTCCATTTAAGTTTTCTGAATTCCCTCTAGGCTTTAGGAATGGGGAACTAATCCCACTGCACCCCTCATTTCCAAGGGAAAACAATTTGCATTTTTCTTTTCTTTGCTTCCTCTCTACCTCCTAAAGAAAATATTCCTTGTGTGTGATGGTAGACCTCTTAGTTCTAACTAGTTGGTTTTAACACTCCCTTCCTCACCCAAGTCAGACCCCTTTCTTTTTTATTGTGTAATACCTACTTCTCTTGCCATCAATCACCTCTTCACCACCTTGGCAAGGTACAGCAGAAGTGCAGGTAAATAATGTATGGCCGTGCTCTGAGCCAGCTGACAGAGGGCAGGTTTAGATTACATAACAGGAAGCAATTCTTCACAATGAGAATGGTGAGACACTGGCACAGGAGGCCCAGTGAAGCTGTGGATGCCCTATCCCTGGCAGTGTTCAAGGTCAGGTTGGATGGGGTTTTGAGCAACCTGGTCTAGTGGAAGGTGTCCCTGCCCATCACAGGGGGTTTGGAACTAGATAGTCTTTAAGGTCCCTTCCAACCCAGATCATTCTATGATTCTAAGAACTTGTTCAACCCTTCCATTTTGTTTCTTTCCAATGTATTCTTGCAAGGCAAACCTACTTGAGGAGACACATGTGACATCACTTTAGCAGTCAGCAGTAAGCCCAAGTTACATTTGCTAGGTTGGGTTTCTGGTTGTGTCTCTGCATTTGTGTGGTCTTGGTCTGATGGAAGGGTGTAACCACTGCCCATGCTCTCTGGTGTGGTGGGGGTTCCTATGCACTTACTGCAAGTGGCTGGCTGTTTCTGTGGTAAGGGTTCTCTCTCACTCTGCAGCTTGCCTGTGGAATAAGGAAATTAATCTTCTTTGCTTCTCTACAAGGTACTGTGGGCAGTCAACTTCTCTTCCCACAGAAAAGCATTCAACAGGGTCAAGGAAGGGAAATGCTTAAGTTGAAACAACGTAGGATAATGGTATCTCTGCATATAGGCTCCTGGTTACATGGCAGAGAGTTACTACAATGCACCAGAACCTCCTCATGGCAATCTGTATTTCTCTGAGGAAGAATATGCAGTATGTGAATGAATTTTGGTTTGATACATGATGAGTTGCTATCTTTATCTGACTAACTAGATACATGTCTCCAACTCTCATCACTGGTTCTTTTTAAAGTAGCAGTGACGGACAGGATTTGTCTGTGTAAAATATTTTCTGGCAAACAAGCTACTGTCACTTTCGTGTCTAATTAGAATTGCCATTAAGCCTTAGAACTTTGATGTGAGAAACAGTACAACTTGTGCTGCCTTTCTCTAAGCAGAATTAGCTACCTGTAGTGATTAATATGTGCTTCACAAAAAGTGGGAGCAAGTTGAATCAGCTTTAGAGTTGACGAATTTGGCATTGCTGAGAGAAGATGCGTTTGTTTGAGATTTGAAAATGTAATCATGAAGATTTTAATCTCTTTTGATGCTTTATGTAACAGAACACCATGTGCCCTCAGGATCTGTGGTGTCACTGTTTGCCCTTCTTGTTTTTCTTGATCATGACCAACCAGTGTTAAACTCAGCAAACTTTGAATTTAAGCAGGTGGATAATCTTTAACGGGCAAGGCTTTGCGATTCTTAAAGTGCTGCAGAATTCAGGACCTGTAGTTTATAGTGGAATGCTAATGCTAATCTTACAGCCACTGAGGACTGAGAGGTATTTCTTCTGACCCCCCATCTGGGGAAAACTAATCAGGAGGTATTAAATAGATACATCAATGAAAGTGGGACTTCTCCAGAAACAAGTGCCTGACAAAAAATCATGACAGTGTTATTCTTGGAACTGGAACAGCATCTGAAGAGGTACTTGTAAAATTTTTAATATGCAGACACTTGATTTATTTGTTTTAATTTTTGGGGGAGGTTCCTTTATTTTGTTTGCACAAATATTTAATACTTCTAAATCAAGGTGCTTGGCACTTGTTAAAACTATTTCAAGCCAGGAACATCATACTGGTTGAGAGTACTGTCATGCAGAGTTGATTATTTATTCAGTGGAAATCCACATGCCTTGAAATATCTTTACTGCAGTATTTAAAATAATCCGTATTATAAAATGCACTCTTACAGTGCTTTTATTTCTTTCTTTCAAAAAAATGTTATTCCAGTTATTAAAAATATTAAGTAATGTAATATTAAAAGAAAAAAAGAGAATTTGAAAAAACAGGATTTGAAACTCATTATCAAGTAAGTTTGTATTCATTCAAATACTTTTCAATCTAATATGCACTATCTTCTGTACTGTCACATGATTAAAGAAAAGTTTAGTTATTCAGTCTTGTTAAATGTTTGGAGAGAACTGAAATACAGCTTGGTCTTCTGCAACCTCCATATTTACAGTGAAATATGAACTGCATGCTTTTGATGTGGTTCTTTCTCGTGTTTAAAATAAATACCAAGTAACTTGGTGAATTGGAAGAATTATTTTGCTGAGTTAAAAATTCATCACAGTGAAGGGAAAAAATGCCCTGACTCTTCATGTTGCAGAGTTGTTTTTCTTTTTGCAGAAGGAAAATACCCATCTGTGGGAGGGAGCATGGAATTTGTTCCATTCTTCTGATCTCTGAACTGGTGCTTTTGTTATGCCACACCCTTAAAATCTAAACCCCTTGATCTTATATAAATGTTTACCTATATCAACTAATATGTTTAACTTCATATTTTTGTCACGTTATGTTTGTGGTATTGACTGTGGAGAACAGCTTTCCTCTGCCAATGGTGTCACTTTAAAGAATATAAAATTGTACATTGGAAAACTTATTCTAAAAGCTCAATTTTAATTTTTTTTTAGTAATTGACACTTTTTGAAAACATGTTGAACTTTCAAATGAACAGTAAAATTGTAGTAAATTAATCTGAATGCTTAAGGATAAATATAATATTCTATAACAACAAATGATATGTAATGGGAACAGTTATGTTATGTGTGAGCAGCATGTGTATACAATAATATATTGGTATCATGTATTACTGAACAAGGGAGGTAGTATGAAGGAGGTTGTTTCCTACCATCAACCAAGCTATTTCACAGAATGTGTAAAGAAAAAGGTGTGGTGGAGTAAATGTGTAATTTTCTTTAATCTTTTTGCATTATTAAAAGGTTTTGTTGTGACTGACTTTCACTGATACACACAGGAACATGATGCAGCACTTCTAGTCATAAGCCAAAGTCTGCATCTGCTAGCATTATACAGAAAATGTGGACAGTTTCTCCTGTAGTCTTACTCTGCAAGCTGCTCTCTGTTTAGTTTTCATTTGCCTTTGTTTTCTCTAGTTTCTCTTGCAGAGATGCTGGTTTTCTCCTGGTTATTGTTCAGTGAATTCAAGGTGGCTGGTTGTCCTGTCACCAAAAATAGCAAATGCTAAATGGCGATTGCAAATGGCAGCCTTTCTTGGCTAATATTGCATGTGACTGTATGTTTTTTCTCAAAACTGACCCTGCTAGATGCATGGGTCAAATACAAAGAAGCATTTAGCTTTTTCTGGTGTAGATGTGGAATTTGAGAGTGGATGCAGTTGTGTGTGGCTTTCTGGAGGAAAGAGAAACAATTCTGGGGTCAGGCATCTCATTTAAAACTTAGAGAATATGGATACAGTTGGGTGAATCTTTGCCTTCTTGCAGTCCTTGGTCAAGGGTAGTTTACAACGTACTGAGAAGGACGCTTAATAAAATTAAATACTTTATGCATATTTTGCATTTTAAGGCTGCCAGAATGAAGTCCAAGAGTCAGAGTTTATTCTCTGTAGCTCCATCAAGTTGTTTTGGAAAAGCAATCCCAACGTCTATGTGCTGTTGGGGAACTGTCTAGCACTAGACAACTGGAGATGGTGATTGTATATATGGGTGTGCAGGAACTCCAGCCTCTTGAGAAGTGCAGACTGCAGACAGGTGGCTGTGTCCACTTTGGATGTACACCATCATCTTTCCATATTCATACAGAGTGAATGGTGGTGTGGCATCCTCCATATTTCTTTTTGAAACTTGGTTGGAAGTGCTGAAGATGTGAGCAGGGAGGGTGGGGGGAGATAAACACAGGTCAGAAGATACTTCAGCCTTTGGTTACGGCATAAACTGGAAGGAGGGAGCACTGGGTACATCTGCTAACTCTTAGGATGGGTAAAGTGGGCTGTAGTTGGTTAAAATACATAAATATTGAAGGCAGGCATGAAAACATCTGTCTTGCTGTTAGATTTAGGTCATCCCTATCAGAACATCAGTAATTTAAATCTGTTAAAAGCATACCTGAGTCTCTGACAGGTGGACCTGGCAGTGTTAGCTTTTACAGTTGGACTCAATGATCTTAAAGGTCTTTTCCAACCTAAACAATTCTATGATTTTATGATATCAAAGGACAGAAAACTCACTGTATTTATGAGCTAATGTTCTTACTCTTTTAAAAAAAGAGGCTTTAATTCATCATTAGGCAAATATCAGGTAGTTGTACTTTAATATGAATAAATAAAACAAAAGTCTTAATAGCTTCTTAAACCTAGTGTTTTCTCTATTTAAAGGTAATTTTTCACTCAAGTCACATCTCAGTCCTCCCAAGGATTTAAAGGATCCTTTGAAGTACCTTGACATCTTTCAGTCTATCAGTATAAGTAAACTCCCCCAGCCTCGGAATCAGTTTAATGTTTCTGTTCTTCCTGCTTCAGTTTATTGACAACTTGTTTTAAAATGCCGAGTTCTTCAGAAATAGAATTGAAAAACAGGTTTGGGCAAACTAATCCAAGTCAGGAGCCTATCTGAGTGGGCAGCAATGCTACTCTGTCACTCAAACATTCACTTACAAATATTTTTGTTTGTAGTTGTCATGATTGTTTGTACCTGAGCTGTGGATTGATGTTACTGTCCACCTGGTGAGGGCCTCTATCAATAAGCAGCAGCTGGGAACAGTCAGAGAGGAATTCCCCTGTTCTGTAGCTTGTGTGGGAGGAGGCATGCCTCCCTGGATGGGAGATTGCCTAGTGTGGGTGTTAGGAGAGATCCTTCTGTCCTCTGTGCTCGGTGAACAGCAGTGGTTCCTTGGCTCTGTCAGGGAAGCTGGAAGAGGGGATTTAAATTCTGTGTTGCAGTAGGGATTTTCTCTCCTTCCCATATATTGAGAGTAGTGTGACAGTTCATTGTGTTGATGCTGTAGAAGAGTGGCTACTGGGCTAACACCCTGTGTAAGAATGAGGAAACGATTCCTGGGAGCTATTTTGGACTCCATGCATTTCTAACTGGGTTACTCAGACTTCTGATACTGCAGTTACTTTGGTTTTGTTTCTGTGGGGATTGGGTTTTGTTTTGAATTGTTTTAAGCCACAGAGGTTCAAGGTGTCATTATAATGGTAGTGGTTTCTGAAGGATGAAGTAATTGTTTTTCAGAAGTTTTAGGTGCCTGACGTAGTATGTCCACGAGCCTTGGACCTTATATACACAGAAGACCCTTGGACATCTAATAAAATGGTTTAGGTGGATATCCACCAAAAACATGTATCATCAGTTTTAGGGAGAGGACAGGAGTGCTTCATAAACAGGGTGCCACTTGTAAATGTAGCCATCACTGCATAAAGACGATTACCCAGATAATGATTAGGCATGACATGATAGGCTGCAATCTTTCCTTCGCAAGTTGTGTATTAAAAGATAAAGAGAACATCTTCTGCTGTTTGCAGCATGTCTGGCTCAAGGGCAGCTAAATGTCAGTGGTGTGTGCCCTGCATGGCCACCATGGATCCAACAGTCTCAAGGTACTTGCTGCTTTTAAGCTAGAAGATGCTGTCCTGTGGAAAATTAGAGCTTCTTACTGCCTGAGGTTCCTTTGCAGGATCAGTAGGGTACTGAGAAAGGCTGGATCCTATGTGAAGGAGAACCAGGACTTCAGGATATACAGCCTTCTGTAGATGACCTGGCCCCATGCCAGCTGTTTGCAGTCTCTGGCCTAGAAGGTGCTCCAGGGACGTGTTCAGAATATGCTGAGCCAGCACACCTGTGTTCTGTTCTCTTTGGTTTGCAGTGTGGCAGGGTTTCAAGAACGAAGTGTTGTGCTAAAGTAGGTAATACATCCCTAAAGCCACAAGGCAGTCAG
The DNA here is from genome assembly GCF_031753505.1 of Anomalospiza imberbis. Classification (NCBI taxonomy): domain Eukaryota; kingdom Metazoa; phylum Chordata; class Aves; order Passeriformes; family Viduidae; genus Anomalospiza; species Anomalospiza imberbis. The sequence continues at coordinate 86,167,635 of NC_089682.1, forward strand.
GTCAAATTAAAATTTCGATCAATCTGTTCTTTAGGTAATTTTTAAGTTTTACAGCACACCTCATTTTATAGTCTTATCTACTTTCCCAGGTATCTTGTATTCTATTTCAAATCAGTATCACTTTACAATTTATTCCTTCAGCAAGGAGAGTGTAAATGGAAATACTCTGGGATTTCTGTGATTGTGAGTCAGCAGGATTTGTGTCTCTTAAATCACTGAAGCTGTGCCTGGATTAAGAAGCCTGGGAGTGCTTTCCCACTCCAGAGTTGAGCTCTACCTGTTTCTCAGTGCTGTACTTACTGAGTTGAAGCATCGGCATTCATCAAATTCCTCTCATATGCTTGTTTTCACAGATGGGGGGAAGGTACAGTTTAAGCAGGAAATTATCCCACAAATGCTCAACTCCGTGGCTGTTAAAGTAAGATTTTGGGATACACTGTACTGTGCAGTAAATCCAGTCATATTCTTATTTGTTTGTGGAAATTCTCCCATGCTTCCTGAATGGTAATGGAAGTAAATGGGGTTTGATTTCTAGAAATTAAAATCTCCATTCAGGTAGAAAAATACCTTTAAATAGGCTACAGTAAATTCAGCCTGTTAAAGTACAGTTCTTCTTGGATGGTACAGAAAGTCTTGAATTTTTCCTGTATTTTCTTAGGAACTCACCAAATTATGATAAACTCTGGGTTGTGGCATTACTAGAGCAGAGTATTTTGACCACTCAGAGGTTAGGAAATACGGCATTTCAAATTTGTGTAATATGCATGCATTGGAGCCAGGGGTGTTAATCTTAAAGTCATGTACCTACTTATATATTGATACTGCTGATACGTGTGAAGCCATTTGCTGGTGATTGCAGAGACTGAAACTGGGAGTCTAAATGGACAGCTGGATAGGGGTCTGTTGTCTTAAGGTATCTGCTGAGGAAGAAAAGTGGCATTGAACTCTGAGCTTATTGTCTTTATTTTTCTACACATAAACAAGTTGCAGCGTTGGGAGTTTAATGTTATTGAACAGAATGACCTTAAAATGGTTCTGCACAGCAGGGTGGTAACGAGGGATCTGCCACCACAAAAGCTGAGAAGTGGCCGATTTTCATCCTCGTTCACGGCAGATCGGTTTCGCCATCCCGGGTGCTCCCTTCCCACACTGAGGACTTACCTTTTGTTTCTGTACTTTTCATCATCTGTTCGTAATAATTTCTGTAAAAGCTGGGGTAGGGAACTTCATTCCCAGCTTCCTGAAGACCATAGGACAACTCTAGTTAATTGCAGGGGTTTTGGCTTTTTTCCTAGCAACCCTGAGTTGGCTTCTAGTGTGACAGGCTTCTGTGGGAAACACAGGCAAGTGTCACACCAAAAAATGGCCATCAAAGGGCAAATGATATTCAGTGGGAAGTGTAGACCAGCTGTTAATGCTATATAAATACTTTCTTAATAAGCATGAGTAAGTTATTAGCTGATTCAAGATTTTCAATATAGTTTCAAGGATAACAATTAGAAACAGGGGAGGAGGTGGGAAAAGAGGAAGGAATGGACTAAGGAGTTAAAAAAAGACATAATGGATGTAAACTTTATAAGGGGCTGGGGACAGGGGAAATTAAGGGCCTTAAGATCCTCCATCTCCCCCTTCCACAATTAGCAGTACTCAGTAAGACATAGTTTTCCCATTTCATTTCATGGTGTGGCTTTTCTGCAGCCTTAAGGAAACAGAACATAATACAAGTTCAAAAAGAATAGAAAATTACCCTTCTTAGTTACAGGTTAATTTGGCTGGTTTTTAATTTGATTACTAAAGCCATTGTGTACTATTGAAGGTAACCTGGGGTGGGTGGGTGTCAGCCACTGTAGCTCCTCCTGGGCTGCTTGTCCCCTGGGTCAGAGATGCTTTTTAATACAGGGCATTTCATCTTTCCAAATGCTTGTCATGTCAGTGTGCTAAAACACTCCATATACTTGCCATGTTTGTTATGTAAAGTGTAACTTAAAATGATCCAGTGACTCTTTCCTTCTCTCCTTCATTTGATTTTGGAGTATGTGGTTGAAAATCTGTTGTACAGTTAGAAGTAGGATTTGTGTAAGTGGGTTTTGCTTTGGGGTGTTCTTGCCTTTGAGAAAAGCTTTTACACATGAGAGGTACACAGAAGATCAGGGAATTGAACACTTTTTTATGCATTAAATCTTAAATTATTGAAGCCAAATTTCACATAAAGGAAAAATAAATTTGGGCAGTGAAACTTAAAGGTTGTAACATTTAATCACTCTTCTGTATATGCTAGTTTATGAACTAAACTTCTTTCCCACATCCATCCTGGGGACAATGTCAGCATGCAGTGTGACATTGTGTGCAGCTTTCTGGACGAAATAAAATATTCTTGGCTCAGATGTCTCACTTAAAACGTTCAGGATGCTAATTTCACCTGTAGTAAAGTTAAATGTTTCACACCTACTCATTTAAAGGTTTCTGAAATCAGGAAAGCCTGTGATTCTCAAGCTGCATGTTACTGCAAATGTATAACTTCTTTAAATTTGAAGTGGAATAGCATCTGGATGTCATTTCAGGTTTTGACTTATGATAGACCTCAGCTGGCTCTGTGAGGGACTTAGAAAGTCATTGGATATGTACAGAGCACAGACCTTCATCTCAACTGCATTGCTCGATGGTTATCTATGGATGATCTTGGGAAAGGGGATGCCCTACATCCCTCTCCAAGCATCCAGATTTCTTTAGGGTGGCTCATATTTCCCTGCAGAATTCTCTGTGATGGGTAACAAGTGGGTCATCTCTTTGTTTGACTGTATCCAGGTATTTGATTATAGACAGTATGTTTTGTTTTGTCAGCATTAAAATTGGTAGAATCATTATAATTCTCATTAAAAATAACAAGGATTGACTTGGTAATTAGTTGCCTGTCAAAGAGAAAGAGAATATCCTCAGAGGAACGAATGAGAACATCTTGTTTTTCTTTTGATCTTACATGGTTATCTTCTTGCTTTAAATGCAGCCTTCTGTCTCCAGTGCAGAGCTCACAGAGTGATACTTCTGTGTATGCACCAAGATCAGAGATACTGTCAGGTTATTTCCAGAGCCCCAGTAGGGTGTGTGTATTCTTTCCACTAAATATTTATTTAGTTATGCTTGCACATCTGGAAAAAAGAAAAAAAAAAAAAAACATTAACAAATACAGCTCTTCATTTTACTAGCATATTGCATAGCTTTCCCTTTTATCTGTTTTTCCTGGGACTAAACCCCAATTTCTAGCAAACTAATAAACTAAATTGTAGATGCAAATAATATTACCATGGGGAAGGGAAAGTTCACATTTAGGAAAACTGAGAGAGTACTCTCTTGTAGAAAGAGCTTTTTCAATTTAGCAGAAGTACATAAATTGAAATAGTGGAATTCAATCTAGAAATAAAATACATGTCTTTTGGAGCTGAGCAGTAAGTTCTTAGCAACTTGGTTTCTTTAAATCAAGATCTTAGCTAGAAGTTTGGAGCTGGAAAAGGAAGTTGGCTGAGATTTTGTGATCTTTATTTAGGCTATCTGAAGATGGGGCTTTGTGTGGGAGGTGTTATTTTGCTTGTTTTTTGGTCCTTAGTCTGTTAAAAATATTTATGATTTACTGTGGGAAAGAAAGTTCGTTGGACAGCTTCTCCAGTTATGTACCATTACTGAAATGAAGAAAAAATTATGGCCTATTGAAATAAATGAACCTTGAGTCATTGATGTCAAGTACAGCCAGAGCTTTCTCTCTCAGTTATTAGCTTGGCAGAATTTTGCATAAGTTGGATGCTGGGAGGGTTGCTGTCAGTACACAAAGAATTTTGAATCTATGAATTTTAAGGCAGAATAGTACTCTGCCATTTATTCTCCATTTTTAGATGCCAAGTGGAATGCACAGTCAGATGTCAGGTAGAATCTAATTACTGTAGCCTTTTCTTGAGTAAATAGCAGATTTTATTTTTAACCTCTTCAGTACTTGCGTTCTGCAGTTGAAAGCTGTAGCTGAAGTTCACAAGATCTCAGCCTGTCTGAGCGTAAGATGAAAGTGTGCTGTGACAGCAACTGCTGTTTTTCTAATACGGTTTCTGGTATGGCATCTTTGTAACACCATCAAAAGATGAGATTTATTTTGTGTTCAGAAGATGCTTATCGAGGGCTTTAAATGTTGTCATCTGAAGGGAGCGTACACTGACAAGGTACTTACAAGATAAATGTTTTAAGTTAGAGAACTTTTTAACACGTGGAGAAATATGACAAACCAGACTTGCATGGAGACAAAATGATTCTGTGCTGTAGCTTACCTCATTATGTGCTTAAGATGAAAAGCACTTTCTTCAAGTGCTTAGCATGAATAAATTGAGAGAAGAGGAAATGATTTAGTGGGAGGAACAGTGTTTAAGAGCTGAAATATTACAAAAGGTGACATGTGCTAAAAAGTCTTTGAGTACTGTTTGTATGTTCAATTTAAGAAGTCAATTTACTTGAGGATCAAAGGTGCTGGTGAGCTACTCGTTTGCTGTATCGGACTCTACTGATTTCTCAGGAGCCCATCTCGAGTCTTCCTCTGTTACTTCATGCAGTTTGTGAGCAGCAGGGGTGCTCTGTAGATACGCAGGTTTCCAAAGCCTGTGCTAACATGAATTTGTCCAACTCAGTGCATGCCGAGAGTGCCTCAAACTGAGGAATTCTGCAGCCTTTCTCACCTATATTCCCAGGAATTTAAGCCTTTCCAGAAGCCGAATATCGTGTATTATCTGTCAATGAGGTGGTTATAAGGTTTTGAGTAACACAGTAGTAATCTTGATGCCCTCCTAGAGGAAAACTGAATTTGGAGAACTATCTTCCTTAAATCTTCCATGTACTTTTTTATTTCATAAATTAGATACTTGTTAAAAACAGCAGCAAAAACCCAGTCCTTAGAGTTCAATGTCTGTCCTTGTCAGGCAGATAATGGGGTGTTGAAATGAGAACACTAGATGTAGTGGTGATGTCCCCTCCTCCCAAAAGGTTTCACCCCAGTTTTGGAGATTAAAGTAATTTATATCATGGGTTTTTTTATTTCCTAGATGATCTGCTTTCTCAGCCATAAAGGGACACTTATGGTTTGCTTTTCTGTAGAGTGGGCAAAGAAGAACATGCATATTAATATGCAGTCCCACTTACGCAGCTGACAGCTTTCTGTTGAATCACAACTCTGCTTGTAGGCATCTAAAAATAAATGACAGATTTTGTTAAAAGCCTACTAGAAGTTAATGGGAGATAGTTAATGAGTTTAGTGGGAAATTGATTTAGGATCATATGTGTTATCTCTTCTTTGTGAAGATTAATATAGATTAAAGATGGCAGTGTTGTTGTTCATTTAGTTTGAGAATGGTATAATTTTTCTGTTGTAAATGGAATAATGGCATTCGATAATTATCAGTCGTTCTGGCAGAACCAACAACCATCTTGGAATGAAACCATGACTTTATTTCTACATGTATGAATGAAAACAAATGCAATTGTCTGCTGTTTGTCCTGCAGCAGCAAAGCAGGAGTTTTGAGGGATAGGCCTGTGAGTTTGCTATCTTCAAGTTCTTTTTAAAAAGCCTGATTAGCCTGATAGGACTTAACTGTTTTTGCACCTACTCTGCCCTTTTTCTGATAAAGAACTACAAGGCACGGAGGTTGTCCCAGAGCTTTTGTCCAACTGCAGTTTTGTTAATTGTGCTGAGTAACTGCCATGGGGAGGGCTCATTTGAGACATTACTGATTTTGAAGCCCAACCTGTCATAAAACATGAATTTAGATCAAGTCAAGGAGTTGACAGAGATTCCAGTACAGCTGATGTGCTGCTGGCACTGCCTTGTTACACGGCTCAGCTAATCCCTGGTGTGTAGTGAGCAACCTCTGCAGAGAAAGTGCTGCGGGGAGGTGTCGGTACAGCACGTGGCTCCCGGTGCTTGTCCCTCGGCGGGGAAGCTGGAGCCTGATGCCCATGTTTGAATGCGTTGCTTCAGTTTCCTTGCTGTCACGAGTTTGCAAGTCAGTACACAGAAGGGTTTTTCTAAAACACTTCCTTTAATTTTCAGCCTGTTAGGTGTTATCCTGTGTAAATTCCCCACATATCCAAAGGGTGGGATGAGAGCCGTGCCCCTGTGGGATGTGAACCCTCTCTGGTAGCAGGAAATTGGCTGTGAGGAATTTTTATTCTTAAATGTGACCTACCTGTGAACAGGATTAGTTTGTACTACTCTGCTGGCATTATTGAATGAAGGAATAGTAGTCTAGGACAACATAAATAAACTAAGAAGGATGATGCAGATACGCAAATGCCAAATTTAGCTTTAAGATGATTATTCCATGCCTCCTGGCTTTCCTGCTTTTCTGGGACCAGCACTGGTGATGTATGAGACGTGTAGCTCTTGGAGAAGTTAGCTGTAGAGAATGGAAGAGGTTTTTTACTTTATTTTTTCGCACCTTTAAGTAATGTAACACATGCTGAAAGTGCAGGTCCAGAAAAGAGTGGTTTTAGAGGTTGGCTGTTTCTTATGACAGTATTTCATGGTGGTCTAGTTCAGCCTTGGGTCTCTTTCTAAGCTGTTACTGGTACAGAAGATCACATGGATGGGCAACTGAATGTAGTTGATGTGTTCCATGACACATGAGAGGATAACATTTGTTGAGAAAAACATCACAGTTAGGTGGGAGAAGGATCTTTTCCTAAATTATTAATGCATGTGCTGCAACTTTTAAGAGTGCATGCCTTATGGTGCAACTTAAAAATAAGTGAATAGGCATGTTCCCTGTTACTGTAGAATAATATCAGTAGAAATCCACAGGTTTGTGCCATATGTGCTTTTGTAGCTGATCAGTGGCTGAATGTTTTTTTCATAAATGACTTTAAAGGCTCATAAGGTGTGTGTGAGGGATAAAGGAGGGATCGTAGCTGTCTGAGAGTCGTCTCTGCAGCGTGTGGGTATTCTACTTGTACCGCTTGGCATGGGCGAAGCGAGCAGAGCTGCCGGGTACGGGCTCCGCTTTGCGGGGCTGGAATGTGCGGATTTCGGCTCGAGGCGGAGGTACGGCTCGCTGGATAAGCCGTGGCAGGCGGCACCGGGACTTTCCCGCTGCCGCGCGCCGATAGGTGGCGGTGTCGGCGCGGCCACGGGCAGCCCCTCGGCTCGTCCCGCGCTCCCGCCGGGCCGTGCGGGGCTTCCCCGCCGCTCCTCGGGCCCGCTGATTATTATTATTATTTTAATCTGTTGGGGTTTTTTTTTTTTTTGGTGTTTTTTTTTTTTTTTTTTTTTTTTTTAATTTAAGTCCCCCTCCGTTGCTGCGGGTAGGGCCCGGCGGGGCGGGCGGCGCTGCGGCCCCGCGCGTGCCGGGCTGGCGGAGGCGGCGGGACCGAGCCTTCCCCGCCCCCCCCCCGCTCTCCCGCGCGTGCGGGACCGCTCCGCGTGGGCGCCGCCGGCCCGGGCCGCGCGCGGCGCGGGGGGGCGCGCTAATGAGATGCGCGGGGCGGGGCGGGGCCCGGACAGCGCAGCCAATGGCAGGCCGCGCCGGCGCATAAATGAGGGGGGGGGGCCGGGATGCCCGGGTTTTGTGCTGCGCGGCGGAGCGCTGACCCCGCTCGGAGCCGGCCGAGCGCAGCCCCGCAGGGTCCTGCAGGGTCCCGGCCCCGCCTCGCCTCGCCCGGTGGAGCGGCCCCGCACGCATACACGCCTTCGAGAGGAGCGAGACCTGATATATTTTTTTCTGGGGAGCGTTTCTGGCCGCGGTTGCATGAATGCCCAATGTTGTAGACCGGTGGCAATGGATCTAGGAGTTTATCAACTAAGACACTTCTCGATTTCGTTCTTATCGTCATTGCTGGGCACCGACAACTCGTCTCTGAGGCTCGACAGTAGGTAAATAAGTGTTGTGTCTGAGCGGCTCTGCTGGCGCGGCGTAGCGGGGCAGGTGAGCTCCGGGCTGGCTTCTTTGTCCGGGGGAGCCGCAGCGGCGGCACCGGCGCCCGCCTCTCCCCCCGGAGCTGCTGCCCTCTCCGGCGCTCACTGCTTCTGTCGCAGCCTGCGATTGAGCTCCATCTTTGTGGTCCGTCGGGGGCAAAATGTCGGGATATTTGGTCGGGCTGCGGGCGGGGGGCTCGGCGCGGCTTTACAGGTTGCTTTGCTGCATTAGAGCATCCTGGGGAGGCGGCGGCAGGGCAGCGTGAGGATGACTTTCTCAGCCAACTGGCTACCAATGCTCGCGTTTCTTGTCTCTTAAATAATTCAGCCGCCTCTAATGTTGTATGTTTTTTCTCTTTCTTTCTCTTGCAGCTCCTCTGGTGCAAGCGTAGTAGCTATCGACAACAAAATCGAGCAAGCGATGGTACGTACCGATGGGGAATAAAACCTTGCTCGTGCTTGAAGCGGTAAACAATATGGGGATACAGCGGCGATACCCGTGCTGAGACGCGTTTCGGTAGCGGAGCCGGGGACGGAAGGGGACGCACGGCGTCGGTTTCGGGAGCTTTGTTATTTTTATTTTTAATTGATCAAAGGCTTCCCGCGGGGAGGAATGCGCACGTTTGTGTATTGATGCTGGGGAGGGAATGACGGCATTGCTCTTGGCTACTGCCTCCCCAAACGATTGATCCCGGCTCCATGCGGCGGCGGAGGGGCGCTGCTGGACAGAAAGCGGAGCTTGTTTGTGGGGTTTTACAGTGCCAAAGAGAGGGCGTTTTGGGGTACTTTTCTTTTATCTTTATAACTTCCCACCCCCAGGCGCAGGCGAGCGCAATCCTAGCGAGCGCATCCCCTGCGGGCTGCAGCCTGGGCATCCACCGCCGCTGCATCCTTCTCCCCGCGGGCGGCACGGGCGCTGCGGTGCCCGGAGCCGGCGGCTTCGCCTCGGGGGCCGCTGCGGCCGCTGCTCCGGCCCCCGCCCGGCGCGGAGCCGGGGGCCCGGCCGCCCTTTGTTACTGGAGCGGTGCCTGGAGCCGCTCTCCCGGGAGCCTCTCCGGCTGTTGCTAGGCAAACTCCGAGCCTTTAACTCCCGGCTATAAATAACTCGGCTGCCCATTGGCCGCGCCGCGCTCTGACGTCACCCGCGGCCGCGCGCGGACGGCGGGAGGGAGGGAAATGCGGCAACCTGCGCCCAGAACTGGCTGCAGCCGGCGCGCGCGGGGGCGGGGCCTGGCGCGGGGGCGGGGCCGGGGCCGCCGCGCAGGCCGGGCCGCACGTGAGTGCATGGCCGCCGCCGGGACCGCGCTGCCCGCGGCCGGGGTCACACCGCGTAGCGGGGTCTGCCGCGCCTCCGGCGGGACAGGCTGGCAGCCCGTGCTGGCAGCCGCGCTGCTTTCCTAACGTGCACACTCTTGTGCGTTTCAGGATCTGGTGAAGAGTCACTTGATGTACGCAGTGAGGGAGGAAGTGGAGGTCCTCAAAGAGCAAATCAAAGAGCTGATAGAGAAGAACTCGCAGCTGGAGCAAGAAAACACTCTGCTAAAAACACTCGCCAGCCCAGAGCAGCTTGCCCAGTTCCAAGCACAGCTGCAGACTGGTTCTCCGCCTTCTTCTTCGCAGTCACAAGGGACAACACAGCAGCCTGCTCAGCCAGCGTCACAGGGCTCAGGGCCTTCAGCATAGCTCAAGATGTCGTTGTCATCATGATTGCTGGCTTCTGGACTGTCCAGAGCGAGGAGGGCAAGCGGGAATCCACCACAGCCACCCTTCATCCATTTCAGTGCACATTGCAACCCAGACTGAGGACTCCATGCCTTGCACACATCAGGAGAGGCTTCTCCCCCTTGTATTACACACTCATCTGTCTCTCTTACCTCCCTTACCCCTTTGGCTTGAAGGAGTCGATGTTCTTAGGTTGGTTGAATAAAATAAACTTCTTCCAGAGAATTAGCACAAGTATACTGGGGACTTGAGCAGCTTCTGCCAATGGTTGAGAAACGAAGCTGCATGCCTGATTTTTTTTTTTTTTTTTTTAATTTTTTTTGGTTTGTTTTTAAATCTTCCACTCATCCAGTGCTACAGCTGATACAAGTGCTTTTCAAACTTGGAAATGTGAAGAAATAGACTGGAGTAAAAAGTGATGGTTCAACCCCCTGTAGTGCATTGGGGTTCCAAAGTGTGGACTGGTGCGTAGGATCTAAGAGGAAGAGGGAGAAAGGTAATCTCAGTGTTTAACACTTAATTGTCACCTGAAACCTTAAGTGCAAATATTTGCACCGTTTTCTGAACCAGTGGACAGGTGCATAAAGCTGTATTATATATAGAAAACAGGTAGGTGACAATATAGTTGTTGGGTCATAGGATAATTACCATGAAGGTTATTTGCCTACTGTATATTTGTGTATTTAGTGTAATTACTTTGTAAAATAGAAAACTGTAACTATTTAGGTTGTACAGATTGAAGTTTAGTTGTCTCATTGGCTGATCTGAAGAAGTTTGAAAAGTTTTTTTTTATGCTACATATATAAGAATGCACCTACGCAACTGTTCGGAATTTGGCAAATTAATGCTGTTTGTGTAACTTCTGAAGATCCCTGGCTGCTGATTATCTTGAAGTAAATCATTGTTCCTTGTAGTTTGGTTCAAGATGGGAAAAACCACTCCAAAAATTATCAAGCCCTGCTAGCAAAGAATCAAAGAAAAAAAAAATGATTTCCCAGTATGGATTTTTTGCATATGATCTGTATAGTAGTATGCATATGTTTTTGTGCATGTTCTCTACAGTTGTAACACGTCAATGTATTTAACTGTTGCACATGTCAACTTTCAATAAAGCATACAATGTTGATAAATCACTGTTTGTATATTGTACTGGTGTTAACCACAGCCACTTTTAAGATGTTGCAATGCAGTTTTACATGGGTGGTGAGGTCAGCTCTTTAAAACAGGCAGATACAGTTAAACGGAGGAGGAGGGAATAGGACACCTGACTAAGCAAAGTGCTGGGTATGGTCCAGTTCTATATGGTCAGGACTGTAGGGCCACAGATATGTGTTGTATATGAATATATAAGTTGTTTCCTGGTGGCAAACTGTGCCCTTGCCTGTGCACTGGTCATTGCATGCTGGCACAGTTCCCACCCTTAACTTGGGGTGACAAAGGCAGTAAGCACTGCAGCTATCCCACCAGGTCAGCCTGTATTACAGTATTAATTCTGCCTTCTGAAAAAAAGTTAAGAATAATTTCCACTTTTGTGTGTGTAAGTTTGGAAAAAATGCTTCTTAAGTAATACTGATTAAAACTGCATCTGAGCTTATGAATTTTCTAGGTGAATGAGGTGTGAAGGTGTGATTGATATACTGCAACCAGGGGAGCAAAGGAATTTGCAATTTTTAAGCAGTGACTTAAAATGCGAATACAATAAATTAATTTGACGTAAAATATAAGTGTTATTTACACAGGGTTTTATATAGGGTCATATGACTGCCTACCCCATGTAGTGAAAATCAGGAGATACTATTTTTGTGGAGCTTCTTGTTACTGAGAGTAATCAAGTGTAGCAGAGGAAAATAGAAAGCTGAGGGTTCAAAGGCAGGACAGGTCACTCTTGTAATTCATAGCTAAATTTTTGCTTTTGGTGGATACTTACCCTGTAGCAGTTAAGGCACTGCTTAGCTGAATCACAAGTAGTTTATTTGCCTTTATTGGGATTGCCATAATAAAGTGCTTGCATGAGTGTGTCTTCATGGGCATGTGAACTTGAATTCATAGCTTGTGTTGGTGAGATTTCAGTGTACAATTTAGGAGAGCTCTTAATGAGGAAACACCAGTGAGAAATGCAAGATTTTTCTTTTTAATGGTTTAAGCTAAAATTAGAAATTGTTGATGGCCTTTGTGGCAGAACAACACTTGAATTATTTGGGTCTGACAAAAGGAATGCTAATTTTGTTGCTTTTTAAAGGGCTTAATTGTTTCCAGTTGCGTTTATATTCTGACTGTCTCTTCAGTGCTTCCAGACCATAACATTGTGAAAATTGACTTCTTTTATATACTTCCACAGATCAGCTTTTTCACCCACTTCAGTTATCAAAATTTGTGAAGTTTTTTTTGTTTGTTTGTTTAAAAATAAAATGGACCTCTGAGTTTATTTCTTTGATGAACAGCATCGACGTATTCTAAATTCCAGTTTGGGTTTTTTTAAACTGTTCTTTAATAAATGATTTGGAAGGCTTCAGGATTTTGGTTAGGTAATAACGTTAATTTTAGTACACTGTACTAAACAGTAGCAAATCATTGCTGGCAAATCTGATCATTTATGTACTGAGTAGCTCTAAACTGTGGAGCTGGTTCTTGGAGCTGTTTAATTACTAAAATGAGGCCAAGCAATGTTTTGTTGCTGAGATGATTTTAGCAATAGCTCTGTCAAAGCTGCAGCCTCTTCATGAAATGGATTCAAATTGACTAAAATTGTGCTTGAAATCCAGACAGAGTAGATGTTTGTCAGTTATGTTGTAATACTTCTGGAATTAATTGTTTTGATTTTTCCTTTTGTTCTAGAACAAATTTTCAGAGAACTTTAAATCAAATGTTATCAGTGGTCAAGAGTGTTGTCTTTTTCCACCAAAATTTTTCTTCTTACAGCTCTGAAATGCTCATGTTTTCATCCGCACTGAGACACATATTAAATGTAACATATCTTTTATTTGTCAAGATTTTAATTCTCTGCATATCTCCAGTTCAGTAACTCTTCAGGCTATATTCAAGCCGTTTGTCATTTAATTTCTTGCTGTCAATTAGCTGCACACTGGCTTTATTTTTAACAGCAATATGATAAACTGATCAAAGCAAATTATCACTGAGACCAGTGATAATTTGCTTGTCTTTTCTCTTCTTACTTTTTTTTTTTTTTTTTAACTAATACTTTTTTGGCACATAATTCTGAGGCAGGTCTAGGTGGTTCAGATTCTGGGGTCTCTATAAATACTTGAAAGTGCTGGCTGTAGCTGGGGTAGAGCTATTTTTCCTCAGAGTATGGTATGGGGTCATAGGTTGGATTTCTGATACCAAAACAGTATTGGTAACACAGGGACGTGTTTGTTACAGCTGAGCAGGGCTGACACTGAGTCAGGGCCCTTTCTGCCTCTCACTCCATCCCACCAGAGAGAGGGCTGGGGCTGCACAAGGAGCACAGCCTGGACAGCTGACCCCAACTGACCATAGGGGTATCCTATAATATACGGTGTTGTGCGCAGCGTATAGAGCTGGGGGAAGAAGGGGAGGAAGTTCAGAATGATGGTGTTTGTCTTCCCAAATCACTGTTACATGTGGTGGAGCCCTGCTTTCCTGGAGATGGCTGAACACCTATCTGTCCATGGGGAGTGGTGAACAGATTCCTTGTTTGCTTCTCTGTTAAACGAGTTTACTCACTTTTCTAATTCTGTCCCCTATCCCACTGTGGGGGAGTGAGGAAGTGACTGTTGTGGAAAGAAAGAGAAATAAGAGCAAGTGGCTGTTTTGGCACTTAGCAGCTGCCTGGTTAAACCACAACAGTCCATTCTGTCGCCTGCTGTGGGGCTCAAAGTACCATCTGATGTGATTGGAAGGTGCACGATCGATTTTATCGCTCTTATTACTATTTTGCTATTAATTGACAGCCTCCTGTTGGTCATAGGGCTTGCTTGCCTGAGTCTAGTGCTCATTAGTGGCTGCTCACTGCACTGCTGTGCTGCTTATCACCTTACTCTGCAGTGCCTGGGAACATTTTGATAACAGCCATGGCAATGTGTCGGGCTGGCAGATAGCCAGAGCTGCTGCTGTGCTGCTGTTCTGGACAGGGTGGAACTCCAGCGTGAACTTGAGTGGAAGGGCCTGTGATCTGTGGATGAGTCCATGTGGGAGCTGGACACCCTGAGGCATCTGTGGCCCTGGATAAGGCCATGCCAGAGCAGGTACATCTCACAGCATCTGTGGCCATGGTTATGTCTGTGCCACAGCAGCTGGACCTCTGAAAGGAATTGTGGCCCAAGGGTAAGTCCATTCTGGAGAAGGCACACCTTGAAACATCAGCAGCTGTGCTTGAGGTCATGCAAGACTACCCCAAAGTGTGTGGCTGTGGATAAGCCCAGGAGAGAGCAAATACACTCCTGGAGGGACTGCAGTCATGGGTAAGGCCATACTGGAGCAGGTTTACTTTACAAGGGACTGGCTGTGGGTGAGGCAGTGCTGGAGCAGGAACATCTCTGAAGGCATTATGGCCCATGGAAAAGACCATGCTGAAACTAGTCTACCTCAAAGCAACTGTAGCTGTGGGTAAGTCCATACTACAGCAGGTAGACCCCTGAACAGTCTGTGGTGCATACATAAGGCTTCACCTGGAGCAGGTACACTCCTGAAGGACTGCGGTCTGTGGAAAAGTCCAAGCCAGAGCAGGGCAAGCAGAAGAGTTAACTGCAATTTTAAACCCCATGGTCTGCTCCAAATGAACCATGGAAACATCTTGAAATTGTTGTAATGTGGAATTTGGCTTGCGTGTTATAGAAATTACTACAGCAGCAATCACCCAAACCAGTGGAGGACAAGCCTTACAGGAAGCAGTGCAAGTGCAGCAGTGACCTGTCGTGACCTGCCTTTGGTGCCCAGTAACTCCACACAGCACACCATGTCTCCTGTCCTGACCAAAGTCATGGACTAAATGAACTCAAAGGACATTTTGTGGATGTTTGTAGATGCTTGACAGACATTTCACAGAGGTGAGCCATAGACTAAGGAAATGATACCTGTGTATTATATCAAGGGATGATGACAGTGGTGGTGGGTAATGAGGATGTATGGATAGTGTGGGACCTGAGCATGATGTAAATGGTATGGAATCAGGAATGGAGAATATGCTGGTTTGGGCTGGGATAGAGCTAGGATTCCTCACAGGAGCTAGTGTGGGGAGAGCAGTGTTGATAACACAGGGATGTGTGTATTATGGCTGAGCAGGGCTGACGCAGAGTCAGGGCCCTTTCTGCCTCTCACCCCACCAGAGCGAGGGCTGGGAGAGGACAGTTGGGACAGCTGACCCCAAAGGTCCCAGACCATATGGCATCATACTCAGCATATAAAGCTGGGGAAAGAAGGAATGTTTGGAATTATGGAGTTTGTCTTCCCAAGTCACCATTGCATGTGATGGAGCCCTGCTTTAGTGGAGATGGCTGAACACCTGCCTGCCCATGGGAAGTGACGAATGGATTCCCTGTCGTGCTTTGCTTGTGTGCTCAGCTTTTGCTTTACCTGTTAAACTGTCTTGATATCAACCCCTAAGTCTTTTCACTTCTCTGAATCTCTCCCCCATCCTAGTGTGGGGGGAGTGGGGCAGAGAGTGAGCAAGTGACTGCTGTGGAAGGAAAGAGAATACTCTTCAATAACATGCCTGGAAACTGTCCAGAGAGCACCCAGACAAAACCTCCCAGCAGCAGTGGAGTAAATGCAGTGCCTTAGAGATGCCTCTCCCTAATTCTTCGGGAATAAACCAAAGCCTGGGAGGCAGCTTGCTGTGGTTCAGCTGCAGCAAGAACCCCACAAGGCTATTTGAGAATTACTACCCATGATTTTTTGTAGCTACAAATCTCAATACAAAGAATTTTAAGTATTATTTATTCCTTGCAGGGAGAAATGGCAGCTTGCTGGCTGAAGGCATACTTGTTTATTTAATATGTGCCATTTGCAAAACCTCTTGTTAAGTGTCCTGAGCACATTAGTAAGAGGTCACATCTTACAGATGATGCATTATTTGTCACTTTTCTCTTCTCTCTTTAGGATTATGTTTTTTAAATTCCTGGTGAATTTTCTGGTGGAGTAAACCTGAAATAAGTTAGAAATTCAAGGAAATCAGCCCAATTCCAACCTTTGCTGTTCAGTGTTACTTCAGATGTATGAAATTAAATGGAGAATAGTTGCTGGAGAGACCTCCTGAGAAGTCTGGAGTGAAGTTAGGCATTTGAAATATTTGGGGATATTCTGAAAAACTCCTGCCACTGGGCCAATCCTTTTCCTGTGATGAGTAAGCAGACTCTTCTGTCTTCATTTATTTAGTATGTGCTGAGCTAGGTCAACAAACGGCCTGCTTGAAAATCCCAGGCAAGGAGTTTCCAGCAGACACTGGCAACTGCCCTCCTCAACTGGGATCCAATTTCCAACAGGAGCAAAGCCAAGCTCAACAACAAAGTTAAAAGCCAAACCATTAATAAAGTGACTTCCTTACATTGTAAATACATCGGAAAAGGGCAGCAGTTCAAAAGGGAAAATGAGCCAAACTCTGATTATTTTCCTTGAAACTGAATCCCAGGGGGTGATTGTCCATTGAGATGCCCCCAGGAGAGTTGTGCTGCGCCAAGAAGCAAGATAGTTTGGGTAGGACATGGCCAAGAGTCCTCCAAACTGTTGCACAACAGGAATTTGGGTACAGCATAACAATCATCTGAGGAAAGGGAAAACAGTTCTCAGAAACCTTATTCCTGAGCTATACCAGGTTCTCAGGCCATCTTGAAGCTTAATTTTGATTCCTCAGCTGCGTTGGGTGGGGGTGGTTTTTCAGTGATGTGTATGTGGCAATACACACTGATTGTGGCTCAAGCCGTCATGAGAAAGTAGCTACAGGCGAAAAAAAAAGGGTCATAACGCTCCAATTTATAATCTTGTAGTTTGGGTGCACTGAGAGCTCTGTTAAAGTTCTTCTTTGGAGCTCTAAAGGCACTGCAAAATGACAAGAGCTTTTGATCTGGCAAGTGCAAGCTCAGGGCAAATCCACCTCAGTCTTGGAAGAAACAAAAGGGGAGTAAATAAAACCTTTCAGCCTTTAAAACTAAAGTCAAGAAGAACAAACCTCAATGGCCTTCAGAATGGAAAGCAGATGAAGTTGTTCATCAGGGAGTACTGGACAAAATGGAAATGAGCTTATTTATGTATTATTTAAATTATTGTTAGATGCTTTCCAGTCCAACATACACTCAGGATCTCTAGGATTTGGAAGCTGGGTATCTGTGCTGAGGTTTCAGATCTCTTGCCCCACATCCCCCCAAAAAAAAAATAATCTCGTTAAAAGAATCTACCTGCATTATGCTCTCTGTGGAGGCTGCTGTAAATGGCCAGTCTACCTTCCACTACTTTTATTACTGAGAACCTCCCCGTTCTGCCTTTGCTCCTGTTTTAATTGAAGCTTTGCTAGCAGATAGCCATCAGAAGAGACATCTGCAATTCAATTAGATCTGTGCTTGAACTCATGAGCTCTGTGAAACCAGCCACTGCCAGAACTGAGTGCCCTCCATGCACTTAGTTGGGGCTGCAGCCTGCCATGCTTTGCACTTCATCCCCCTCCTGCCATGCTGGCCCCACTTACAGGTGCTTGAAATGAGGATCCATTCCTCACAGGAAGCTCGTAGGAGCTCATTTCCTCTTCCTTGCATAGCCAGTGAGAAGCTGGAAACTTGGCATCACTGAGGAGCCATGAAACCTGTTTTATAATGTACTGAAAATGGTTACTTCTCTACTCTGCAGAAGAGAATCTTTCTGCCATGGAAGGTAGGATATTAAGGAGCTCCAAAGGTGCTCCAGGGGTAACTTATTGCATGTTTTGCATAGATATGAAAGCATGATGAATTTATAGGAACGTCCATACTGAAAGAAGTTGGGCTTTTTTGCTGACTCAATTCAGTCTCTGGTGCTGTAAGTGGCATGTTCCTTGGTGCCAGCTGCTCCAGGACCACCATTCCTCCTTGCAGTGACCCTATGAAGTGACTGAGGTGAGGACCAAACATCTGGGCAGGCCAGGCCACTGAACCTCTGCAAGGAACAGCTCTTTGGAAATATTTCCATGACCCTAGAGGTAAATGTTAGTCTCTAAGTGATGTCCAGCTGGTCCCTGACACGAACCACAACCTTGTTTATAAATGCTCCAGAAGAAAGTTACAAAGTGCTTCGGTGGTCTTGCTTAAAGCATTTGTAAGAACTGATTATAAATACTTGCAAAATCACGAGTGAAAGAAGCCAGAAGGGCTTTGTAGAAAAGAATCAGTTGATGAAAACCCCAGATCTGAGGAGAAATGAAAAGTGAAGGTGAGCATAAAGAGTGGATTTGGATTGCAGCTCTCTGCAAGCTCCCCTGCCTTCAGGGAGAAGTGGTCCCCAGTTGATAGAGGGGAAAACTGAATACTTAGCTGGGGTGGGAGAAAGTCGAATGGGGATCAGAATAATGCAGCTGAATGTAGCAGATGGGTTGGAGTGCTGTACCTGTCTGTGCCCCTGAGTATAGGGCTTAGCCTTGGTGAGAAGCCTGCAGCCATGGGCTTTCTCCATCTGCCTTTCACAATATTGTTGCTCTTAGTTTATTTTTAATAAATCAAGTGAAATCTAACAGGGGAAGGAATTAGTCTAGCAGGGGTCCCTTTCTGTTTTAACGAGTGAGGAGGTTTGGGACTGCTTTTCTACTGGAGCATCCTCAAAGCCTGCAGTGTTTTAACTTGCTCCTGATTGCAAGTTAAACAACCGAGATTGTCCAGAACAATCTGGGTCTTGGCAGCACACAAGTATGTGCCTAGACCCCCCCAGGCCACCCCTGCTGAGCCTGTTGGATCAGGAGGTGGAAGGCCTGTAACACAGGGGATACAGGAGCTTTCAGCTGGCCACTGCCAACCCACCCTTCCCTTGAGGAGCTCCTCAGGAGGGTTATGCCCCCAGCCACTGGTGAGGCACATAGGACAAGGAGAGGGCTGCACCTCTGCACCCTATAGCCCAGGGGAAAACACTTCCACTTTCCATGGATTTTCTAAATTAATCTCAGCATGGCTATTCATAGGCAATCTGGAGGTAAAATTAACTTGTACCACAATTCTCTTTGCATTTCACCACACTGCTTCAGTGGCAAGCATCCCTTTATTTTAAAATGTTTCCTTTTGGGGATGTGAAAGTACAGGTATCAGTTGTTAGTAATTTAGATAGGAAAAAAATCTTGTATCAACGCTAAAAAACTAATGTAAATATAAAACACTCTGTAGAAGGCCACAGCAGTTCTGCACAGTGATGTACATCTGAGGGGGAAGGAAGAATCCTTCCAGCAAAGCCTGGCAGTCCATGGCTTTTCCAGCTCCTGGAAAACCAACCAATCTAGGGAAAGGTTGAAATGAAAACGTGTGCACCCTTTTGAGTTGTTGTATATGAAAACTCACAGACATTAATTTTCTTTTCAGAAAAAGAGGAAAGCAAACTTTATTTTTGATTTAAATGTTCACAAAACTCCATTTCTATATATACTTCAAAGTTTCCCAATGAAGCTACTTGGCAACATCAGTACAAAGAAAGGATATATCAGCTGTCATCTATGTTAGAAGAAAACCCAGGATAAACCTTCAGTATTGCTAATTTCTGAGGACCTTATCATAATGCCAGTTGGATTTGATGTTCCCATTAAAATGTGAGTTCCTGAAATAATGCTGCTCCTGTGAGATTTGTACCTTCTATTAGGAATGAGTCAGCTTCTAGCCTTGGGTTTCTGTGTAAAAGAACTGAAAATATCAACGAGCTGTAATAAGCTAGAAATCAGAAAAGAAAGAAGAAAAGAAAATTGAAAAATTGTTTTTTTAAGATTGAATTACATATTTGGCCTGAAATTTTGGATAGTTTGACTACTGTGAAATCGTGTTGCACCAAACCCGTTCTTGTGCTGTGACAGTGACACAATCTGCATTTGGTGTCATGATGCCCTGATCCTGCAACAAATTAAGGGTTTGGGGTTAAACAAACACAAGATAAATCTTTCTGATTGACAAAGTGGGACTGAATTTTTTTCCTTGATGTGTGACAGTTTTGTGATATTTAAGCATATGCTAGATTTTTAACCTTAAATACCATTTATCTCTTTCCCTCCCAAGGAGCATTTTGTATTCAGTATGTTTTATCTGGTGACTCATATTATCTGCAAATAATCAAGCTGAAATACTAATTGCTTTTGAAGAGGGAATAAAGGATGACATTGTTCTGGATCATCAAAAGCAATTCAATCTGTTCCTAAGGCAAGAATAAAGGTTGCAGCCTTGTTTACAAAAATGGGGAAGGCAAGGGGCCACTCTCTTTCAGTTGTGCAGATGGGTGAGGAGAAACAATGTTAAGATTTGGGTTACAGAATGCTCCAGCTCTACTGAACCTCTTAAAAGTAGCATTTAGTTCAGAGGCAGTGGTGTTCATTCACTCACCCCAAAAGAATCTGGAGGGCTTTTGTTATAGCTCTACAACCTGGGCAGTGTTTGGCTCCAACTGCTTTGTAGAAGATTGCTTCCCTGGAGCTCTTGCAGACTGTGCCCAGGCACCAGGGCTCATGCCCTTCAGTGCCCAGGGGCACGGCCACCCTACAGCCAGCAGTGCTTTCTCAGTGGTCCCAACAGTAGGGGCAGGTCTGTGCATCCAGAGCTCTTCAACAACAGGTTTCCTAAAGCTTAGGTTGTGTTTTGAAGGGTCAAGAGAAAGCACTGACTTTTCTGTTTTCCAGAAACTGCAAAGTTAATGAGACTGAAAAATAGCAACAGCCATTTCCAGCAAAAATAGTAATGGTCTCATCTCCAATCTGCTACATGTTGTCCTTTCAGAACTTCATCAGGAGCACACCAAAGGACATGAGAGTTGTTTGAAAAACTGGAATCACAGAATAATAGCATTGCTTCTGGTTGGTTTGCAGTGCCCAGCCCAAACCTCTAGCCTCCCAGGCTCTGGATTTAAGGGCCTGGACGAGAAGCCATATGAAGAGCAGCTGAAGTTTTTTGGTCTGTTCTGCCTGGAGGAGACTGAGGGGAGACCTTGCAGTCTTCAAGTTCCTCATGAGGAGAAAAGCAGAGGCAAGCAGTGATCTCGTCCCTGTGGTAACCAGTGACAGGGTCTGAGGGAATAGCCTGAAGCTGTGTCAGGGGATGTTCAGGTTGGATATTAGGAAAAGCTTCTTCACCCAGAGGGTGGTTGGGCACTGGAACAGCTCCCCAGTGAAATGGTCACAGCACCAGCCTGACAGAGACCAAGAAGCATTTCCACAATGCTCTCAGGCACGGGTGTGGTTCTTGGGGATGGTGTTGTGCAGGCTCAGGAGCTGGACTTGATAATCCCTGGGGGTCCCTTCCAACTCAGCATATTCTGTGATTCTGTGAATAGTGATTTATTGCACATTAAAATACTTACTGCTGGGTTGAAATGACAAATGTACACAATCCTATGGCTTATGGTTTTGAACAACTTGCTTTTAAAAGATGAGAGGCTGATCGAAGGCTTAATTGTTTCTTGAGCAGCCTCTGTTCCACTGATGCTGGAAAGTCATTTTCCAGGCTGTGACACCTGCTGACCTGAAGCATCAGGGGATGAAAGCAGACCCAAACATGAAGTGACCTGAGCTTGGTGCCTGTTTGTTCTGCACATACTGACACAGAACCCTGGTGTGCAGTGGCCCGAGCTGTGCTCAGACATGCTCCGGGTGTTGACGCCGCACCAGCATGTGGTTGTGTTGGAGAAACAACTCGTTGTGCCCCCAGACTGGTGCTGCCTTGGGTCTCTGCCTGACCTTGGGTGATGTGATTGATACGAGTCCTTCAACCCCAGACTCGTTCAAATGCATGCCTGAAATGCAGTTATTTGGGAAGCCAAGGACTTTCTCCTAGCAGGGTTGGGTGCTGTGCCTCCGATGGCACATGCCTGGAATGGGAGGTGATGACCTGCACCACCAGCACAGCAAATGCCATTGCTCCTGTGGGTAAGGATACAAGATAATGCTTGGGCAAACCTGAGACTTGTTATCTCCTGCTCTGGGATTCACCACATGATTGCAGGGACAAAGTAGCATAGATGTAGGATGACTGAACCTTTAAGGGACCTGGGGAGGTCATGTGCTCCAACTTCTCACACAGAGCCAGGCTAATTTTGGCATGAGGGCAGATCACTCAGGACTGTGTCCACCTGAGTTTTGGAAATCTCCAAGGACAAAAAATCCACCGCCCTTCTGGGGAACCTCTTCCAATGTTGTTTGGGTTTTTTTCCTAACATCCAATCAGACTTTTCTTTGATGCAACTTTTGTCTTTGCCCCATGAAGTTTCTCACCTCATTTGGGGTAAAATAATTTGCAAGTTGCAGATTAGGAGGAGTCTTTTCCCACTGGTGAGACCTTGTGCATGATGACCTTGTGCACCTTGTGCAAACCAACCTTCTACTCCCAGTTATCCTGAGTTGCAGACACCTCCTCCAGCTGCTGTGTCCATCAGAGATAACCGGCCCTTCCTCAGCTCTGACTATCCACATGGAAGGCTGGAATAGCTTCTGCTGACAAAGCAGGAGAAAACCTGCTTTTAGGGAGAGGAAGAGAGGCTGGTGGACTTTACCTGCTCCACCTGCAGCTCCCATGTTCAGGGGCTGCACACTCACACCCAGCCTGCCTGTGGTGTTCATGGGCTTGGCATACGTTACTATGGAAGAATCCATCTTCTCTTAAGAATGCAAATTAAGATAGAAATTACAATGTGCATACAATATACAATTTTGTTTGTTTGTTTGTTTTTCCACAGTGTGTAGCTGCAGTATTTATGTTATTGGAAAGCCATGGGCTCTCTGTGGAGTCATCCTGCATCTCAGGATAAAAGGCCAGCATGTATGGGGGGGCTGGTTGGAGCAGTGCATTTGAGAAATATGGATGAAATAATCCTCAGGCAGTCAACTTAGGAATTGACAAAAGAGCTAGCAGGTGATTCCTTTTTTCTCTGTCAGGGACAATAACATTTAGTCTATAAACAGGCTTTTTAAAAAAGCTTTTTAAGTTGAATCCATCAGAATTTTTCAATGAAGTGTTTTTGATAGAAGATACTGATCAAAATTAAAATTACTCCAAAAAATAGTTAATTATGCTACAAAAAGGTCATAAATCTGTAGAGGAAAACTATAATAGGAATGCTTTCAATTCATAAGTTGTTCATTTTAAAAAAAATGTGGAATTTCACAGTGATATCTTTAAAGTTATATGTTCTGTAGGGCTTTTTAACATCATGGCTGACATGTCATGAAATCATTACAGTGCATAATAACATCTTATCATTTCTAGCTCAGAGTGTTGCCTGTTTGTTGTAGTGAAACAGTTTGGCACCTGATCAAAGTGTCTCCTGCCTGTCTTGTAAAAAAAATAATGTCAAACTTCCATTACAACACAGACAGGAGACACTTTGATCTAGAAAAGAAAGTATGTTAGTGTTTACTAAGTGGCAGATGGTTTTAATAGTTTTAAAATGAAACAGAATAAAAAAATAGTAAGGTTTTCCTATATAATATGCAGGACAAATGAAATGCCATGAAATCATATGAAAAAAAAAAAAAACCCTAAACCAGAGATAAAAAGCAGGAAAGAGCATTTCTTAAGACAAAATGACCTTTTTTTGGTAAGGGTATTTTCCTTTGTCATTTGCTTTTGACTGGGCTGGATTTGCCAGGCACTGAGTCTGCCCTGCACTCTGCTGCTGGGATGTGGGCATGGAGCTGGCAGGGCTGTGAGGCTGGAAATGCCTGACTTCTTTAAAAAGAGAGATGAGGTTGACCCATGTGACATGGATGACTCCTGTGTTGTTGCCATTGGCTCGTTTAATGTCCAAGGAAAATTCCAGATCAGCAAATATGCCTATTCTTGGCAAATATATTAAACAAAAATAAAACCCCAAAGAGCTGCCTGATCTGGAGCATAAACTTGAGACAGTTATCTGTGGTACCTGGGGATCTGTTCCAGGAAACAGCCTGCTGAGCTCCACGTCTGACTCCAGCTATTTGGGAATGGGGTGCCAGCGTCACACCGTATGTGTAAGTATATAACAATAACCACTGTTATTATTATTATTATTATTATTATTGTTGTTGTTGTTGTTATTATTATTATTAGTCCTCCAGCATCAAAAAGAATCATATGCTAGTGTGCACACAGTGAACAGCACCCAGAAATAAATAGATACACAAAATGCTTCCCAGTGAGAGCAAAGGGAAATCTGAGCAGCTTCAGGCTGACTTACCAATATGGTTTAAATCGGGACAAAGCAAAAATGTCCTTTTCTGTTGCAGGTCCTTGCAGTTAGGTATGTTGGTAGAAGCCCAGTGAGGGTTCCTATTCCCCTCTGATAACTCATCCTGCCCTGCTTTAACTGTTATCCAGTAATTAACAGTGAAACCTTCGCTGCTGATTGTAGGATCATTTAGGTTGGAAGAGGTCATCTAGTCGTGCCTTAGAACAACAGCTGAGCTTGCAGCTGCCAGCAGCATGGCTGGCTGGTGGTGGGACATCCCGCTGGTGTCCTACCACAGGCTTCCAGCTGCACAGGCATCTGCCAAATGGAAGAGCAGCTGACTGCTGGCCTTCCTGCATCAGGCTGTGAAAAGTCCTCAGAAGACATGAGATGACCAGAAATGTGTTTGTATTTGTGCCATCACAAATGGCACAAATGCAAAACTGGGGGTGTCCAAGCCCGAGGCACAGCTGTGCTGTCAGGAGAGGCAGCTGTGATATGGAATGGCTCTGCTTCCTGACTGTCCCTGAGGGCCTGCCTGAGCCTGCAGTCCTCCTGTGTGCTAAGAAGCTGGGAATCTACCTGCCTTACCTGTCTGCAGGATGGAGCCAGCACAGCTTGCATTGTGTCCTGAAAACTTTTCACTGTGACATTCCTTACATGTGGCTCTGTTGGGTGCCAGCAGCTTTCCACTCTGGTATTCATACCAGACCTCCACATGCCTGTGGAAAGCAAGGCCATGGCAGACGAAGAGTTATTGCAGGAGGAAGCACAGGAAAGAGGAAAGATGGATTTCAAGCCTTGAGTCAGCCAGAAAGCTGAAATTGTAGGAAGCTGCACTGAAAAGATGAAAAAAATAAAGAAAAGAAAGGGAGATTTGAATGGATCCAAGCCTTCTGAGCTGTATAAAGGAGAAAAACAGTGCAGGCATGAAACTATTCTAGCAGCTTTCCACAGACCTGGCACAGTAAATTTGTCACAGGAAGTAAAGCAGAGAAAGGGAGCGAAATGGGTCAAGGCAAAGAGGGCTCATGGAGGGATGCTTTCTACCTCTGGCAAAGCCAGAGCACTGAGCTCACCTCTGCATGTGGGCCTGCGACCAGCGCCAGATTTTGGGTGCCCTTGGAGAGGCACAGCAGGGATGTGGATGGGGCTAGATGGGAAAATGTCCCCTGGGACTGGCAAAAGCAATTGTCAGCTCTGTCCCCAGCCAGTCAGGGTGAAGCAAGGAGAAGAGCGAGCACTGGCTACTTGGTCTGTCTCCTGCAAGACCTGCCAATCCCTCCCTTCACGCAACAGGTGAATCAGGGGGAACACACAAGGGAAAAAAAAAAAAAAAGAAAGAAAGAAAGAAAAAGGAAAGAGATATGAGAAGCTACTCAGGGTAGGAGATGAAGTAGTTATGAAGAAGATGCCTTTCAGGTGTGACATGGTGTGTCAAGAGTGTCCACGGGGGAAGGTTACCACTCATGCCTGGTGGGAAGGCAATAGCATCACGTCCTGCAATCAACCACCCTGCGAGAGACTGGAATGTTAATGGTTAATGACTCAAAACAATGGCCCATTTGTGGAAGCGGCGGGTGCTTTGCCCCCTCCCGAGGGGGAGGAGGTGAGATTTTGGGTGTGTGATGACAAACCTCTGGTCTGCATAAGCCAGAGGGGGTGAACAATCACCACCAGAGGCTACAAAGGGGTTTTGAGGCCGATAAGAGGCAGATCCTGTGAGGTGGGATGGTGCTTTTCATCATGCCAATTGCCCTCCCTTACATAAGGCACTCAATTGTAAAACTCCCCCTGCCTCCACCTGGGAAAGGTCCTGAGGGTTTTCATCCCTCCTGGTGGGGCATTCCTGGCTCAACTGCGCTGACTGAGAGGCAGCTGTCCTGTCTTAGAAGGTGTCACAAACCATCAAAGACCCCCAAATGCCCCCAGACTCATTTCTGAGGCTTTCCAGCGGAGCACTGAAATATCGCCCCCAGGGGAGGTACTTGGGCGCTCCCACTGAGCCTAATTGTATTCGACCCCATCGGACTTGGTGTTTTACGGGTTTTTTCCCCCCCCGCCCTCGACAGATCAAGACTGCGATCATCACTTGAACCCAGGGACACTAAATTACAACAATCAAGTCTTGCCGTGAGATCCATGGGTGGTGATATATTTCTATTCTTACCTTTTCTTTCTTTTCCCTTACACATTTTCTTAAGTGAGTGCTATTTTTATGCTTTCATATTGACATATTACTGTAGATAAGAGTAAGCAAAACGGCTACATGCCTGCTTTCAATTGCAACCAAATTGTTCTAAAATAAACCCTACGTATAGGTTGCCCTCACCTTTTGGGGCTGGGCATAACAAACCCTTGCTGGATGGGATCCTGGCGTGTAAACCCAACTCCAGGGGGATGGGGAGCAGTTACCAGAGAAGAGGTGACATGCTATGGTGTTGTGGAGAAAAGCACTGGGAAGAGAACTGACAGCTGGTCCCATAGGGAAAGAAAGCTACAAGAAAGTTGGAGAGGAATATTTTACAAGGATATGTAGTAATAGGACAAGGGGCGAAGGCTTTAAACTGAAAGGGGGTGGGTTTATTTTAGGTATTAGGAAGAAATTATTTTCTTTGAGGATGGTGAGGCACTGGCACAGGTTGCTCAGAGAAACTGTGGATGTGCCATCCCTGAAAGTGTTCAAGGCCAGGTTGGATGGGGCTCTGAGCAACCTGATCTAGTGAAAGGTGTCCATGCCCGTGGCAGGGAGGTTGGAATGAGGTGATCTTTGAAAGCCCCTTCCAACCCAAACCACATTATCATTATATGAAAAAGGGTTTATGGGTAAAAGCCATGAGGTTAATGAATCTGGCAGCCAACCTGAGATGCAGTGTGTGCTTTTCACCTTTGGTATTTAGAAAAGGCCTATAAGAACCTGCTATAATACATAAAAGATACAGGCCTGTGCATATAACCTCTGGGGTCAGTTAGGGTCCTCCCTGGGAAGAAGTGAGCAGGAAGAAGATGGGAAAGAGCTTTCAGAGACCTATACCAACAGAAACAAAAGCAAGCTGTTGCCCTACTCTTGAAGGTGGCAGGTTAGTAGCAATGGCCTGAAGCTGAAGGAGGAGAAGGTTCAGGTTAGACTTTGAGATAAGGGCTGAGCAGTGAGAAGTCATCCACTGGGGTGAAGCTTCCTGGACTTACATGGAACTTGACAAGTGATTCAGAAATGGCTTCTGCCAGCGGGAAATGTTTGCCTAAACACAGCTCCCCAGGCCATCTTATTAAAGTTGGAGTCTCTGAGAGACAGCACTAAACCTATGTCATTATCAGTGCTGTCTTTTCAAGATGGGTCTCCAGATAATGGCGCTAATTCTGTCTCGCAGGCAAAATTTCCCTGTGAATTGCTGGAGGCTGTGCACAAAAAACGAATGTCTCTCAGAGTTCGATACTACAAATGGTTTTGCTCAGAAATCAATCTGTTGATTAAGGGGGTCATTTCATGCTAGAAAAATTGTGTTGTCTCTGAAATCCAGCCATGAGCTTAGGGAGAGGAGGCAACCTAGTCAGATGTGCGCTGTTGACTCGGTCTCTGCCAGAGCATGCTTGAGCTCCTCTGCTCACTGCTTCCTCCACTGCCTCCTCCTCCTCCTTGGCATCCCAGTGCTCCAGGTGCTCTGGGGCAGACTTTGTTTTCCTACAGGGCTGGTTCAGTGTGATGAGCATGTGGGAAGAGAGCACAAGAGGCAGCTTTGTGCTGTCTGCCCAAGGATCCTTGCGATGACTGGGCACCTCATTGAGACATGGAGCAATAATCCGGAGATAATTTATGACATAACTCTAAGAAGCTGTCTATAATGTTTTCTTCAATAATTTCCCTCTTAGCTAAAGGTCACAGGATAAAAAAGCCACAGCAGTCCAAGTATGGCTTTTCTTAAGCACCAATCCCAGCTTGGCCAGACATTGCTGAACACTTGCAAGGAGATAACCTTACACAGTGATTTGTACTAGCACACTTGTGTAGAAACATTATGTTGGGATACATCCAGTGTGATCACTGGAACATGTTAAACATGCCTTTGAAGCTTGAGTGGGTTGGAAAGGCCTCTAGGTACCAGCACAGCACAGCTCAGGAACCAGATGTTCCAGTACCCCATACCCCACATCCCTGCCTGAAAAGGTGTCCCAGTTCATCCCTGTGAGAAGTCTCTAACAAGCTTGTAACCTAAAACTATAAATACAGGAGCAGATTTTGTCACTGGGGCTCACCCAAAAGTCTTCCCTTGAGAGTGAGTAAAGCTATTCCAGATGGCAGCAGTGGCAGCCGCTGCCTTCCCAACACCAGGTAACAACCTTCAGCAGAACAGCCCACCAAACCCCCTGCACCACTGGCTAGGATCCCAAGTACCGAGCAAATCCCCAGCAGCTTTCATGTCCAGACATGTTTCCTGTCAAGACTTAGTAGCCATTAAATACTGAACGCTGAAAGTTTGGGGAGGAAAGGCAGCAAATCAAATTTTATTGCTATTTCCAGAGCTGTTTCCTAAGGCACAAACACAAGTTTCAGGGGGAACCATGCCAGGCTGGTGACTGCTTTCCACTTTCTTGCTTTCCCTTGCTGCCCACCCTTTGGATGTGTGTTCCTACCTGGTCTGCAGACAAAAAAAGCCAGAGAGAGCCAGCAGCTGGATCCTACAGGGGACTTCTCCTGTGGCTTCAAAAATATGGGTGGGGAGAGGGGAAAAAGTTTTCGGTTGTTACTGCTTTGCTCTTTTGCTCTGCTAGCTCATGTGAAAACAGATGCAGAAAGACAAGATAAGGAACTCTGTGGTTTCATCTTGTAACCTCAAACAGCAAACACTCCTCAAAAACAGTTTACTATGTGCCCACATTGCTTCGAAGAAAGGATAAGAAGCCCAACTGAAAAAAACACAATATAGTAATTGAAAAATAATATTTAGTCACCGAGGAGCTATAAATAAAATATAAGATGCCCTGAGATTTGAAAGCCTCAACAACTCAATAGCATCTCTCGCTCAGGAGGTTTCTTCTTGTTTTTCTCTTGTAGAGATGCTTCAGTTGCTATTGATACCGGCACCTCCTCCCAAAAACTGGCTAAATGGTTTACCCACCCCCCAAGTCCCATTAAAATAGATGCTCTCCAGCATGTGCCAGGAATAACCTTATGTGAGATGTGCTAAGAAGCTGCAACTTCTATTGGGTTTATTTTGAGTGAGTACGATGAAGCAGCATAAGGCAGGGCTCTGAGGCTGGGGACAAACGTGGAAAGGAGAAGTTCATTAATTTATAGTAATTTTGAACCGCTGAGTTTCGTTTTCATGTGTACTGCTAGCACAGCACTACAGAACAGGTTGAAGATTTAAGAGAAAAAAACCAAACCAAAAACATTAAATACCAATATGCTAACTATAGCACTCGCAGCTTCACAGAAAAAACAGATGATCTCTAAATGCAGATGTTGCCAGTACTGAAATAACAGCTGGCATATACTGATAATTACTAATTGGACTTTTTCAGTGGGTAGAGCTTAACAGCGGCAGAGTAAAGGCAGAGTAACAGACTGACTCCTTTCCCCCGCTCCACAGTATCTGAATTTCTGCTTTGGCTTCCCTTTTTTCTTCCTTTTCCTTGCCATTTTTAATTTCAGCCTTCCAACAGCCTCTGTTTCTTCTCCCCCTGCCCTGGGTACCCACCCCACGGACGCAGGTCCTGGGGCAGGTCCCTGCTGGCAGCTGCCAAAGCCACCCTGTCCTCAAGGCAGCCACTGCGCAGGGAAGGAGGTTCATAGCAATCAGCCTGAGGGGTGTCACCCACACTGGTCCCCCTCCCACCGAGGGCAGCAACGCGTCTGCTTGATGCCAAGCATGGAAATTGAGCTTCAAACACAATCTTGGTGCAGGTAGTGCAAAGTCCCACTAACCAGCAAAAGGCAACTCAGCTTAACCCCAAGGGGTGAGACCTGGAGTTGCATGGGGCTGTGGGCAGAGGAGACACAGGGGCAGCAGTGGAGGATCCCAGGCTGTTTATGCTGTGAGTGGTAGCTCCTGCTGCTAGTCGTGGGCACTTTGAGCTGAAATGCTGCCTCACACATCAACGAGCGGCAGAAGCGAAAGAGAAAAACAGACTGACTTGATTTAAAGTAAACATGAGAAAAACAAATCCACCCAAACCCCACGCCATGTTATCAGAAAGGTACCAGGCTGAAGGAATGCTGTGGGTTAAAGCAGCCTGTAATAGTTGATTTTGAGTTGCATTTTTTGGTAAGAAAAGCAAATCAACACGTTTTTCCTAAGGACTGGAAAACGCCAAGAGCTGTAATATACTTCTTTTAAAATTTGTCTTCAGAGATGTGAGGACAATTCAACAGGAAAGCTGGATTGTGGCCAAACACATCTGGGGAAGAGTCCCACTTACCATGGTGTAGTGGGTCATTCTTCCTGGCCACACAAAAATTCTGGCAGTGGGTCTCCCTCCACCCCCTTGGAACACCAGAAAATCTCCTTTCCTCCCTTCCTGGGGAAAACTTCAGTGCTGGAATGGAGGGAAGGGAAGGAGTACATCCGTGCACTTTCCACCAATCTCCTTTTCTTGGTGGGTTTAGACCAAAGAAGAACTGTAAACGAGTTTTAAGTCAAGGCACACTAGGCTGGAATTAAAAGCCCTCCTCCATAAGCCAGCTTTCGGCTATTGCCAGCTTTGGCAGCCCAAGTGCTGGTGAGCTGGTGAGCCTTTGTGGCTGGATGGGCTCTCAGCCCATGGACCAGGGCCAGAGCCTGAGCCTGGGCATAAATGCCGAGGCCACAGGGGAGATTTTGGATCCCTTGGACCACAAAGACTCCATTCCCCTGAGCCATCTGTGTATAGATACAGACCTACACATTCACACTGGTTTGTTTTTTTTTGCAGGGTGTGGCTTGACTCTTCCTCTACTGGTTTCACAGGCAGGAGGTTTTCCTCCCTTTTGAAGAGGAAGTCTGGGAAAAAAAAGCCCTGCATTCTCCAGGCCCCAGGGAAGCATACTTGAGTGACCCTCAGAGAGCCCCCCTAATGCCCCCCATCACCCCCCACACCACCTCAGCATCGCCTTACCAGGGCTGGGCTATCTTTCCTCCCTGGTGGTGAGGGTTTCACTGTGCTTCACACTGTTTGGTCATCATCGCTTTCTTATTTCATATATATATTAATTAATTGTAAGTACATATACCCAAATAATTACATATATATGTGTTATCTCTGTGTTTTGGGTATAATTCTCTCACTCCCACCTTCCCTATGGAGGGCTGGTACAGAAGGGATTGCTGGTGGTCGTTCCTCTGGCCCTCGAAGAGTGCATATCCCCCTAAGTCCCCTTGCCCACCACAGGCTGTGGCACTGGGACACGTGGGGGGCCCCATGGAAGGTGAGGACACTTGCCTAGAGAAGCCTCGTGGGTCCCTTCAATCCCTAGTGTGTCCCCACTCTGTGACCCCCATTCTTCCTGCCATCGGTGTCACGCCATGCCTGGTCCCCAAACCCCTACGTCTCCCCCATATTTCCACATGCTCTCCCATGTGCCCCCATCTTTCACTTCTTCTCCACATGTGTCCTGCTGTCTTTCCACACCTGTCCTTCCATGTTTTCCTACATGTCCTGCCGTGCTCCCCTGTGCCCCACCACATGCCCATGGGTCTCCTGTGCCCCCACATGCACCTCCCCTGTTCCACCTGTCCCTTTTCACCTTCTTAAGTGTCTCTGTGTACCATGCATGCTTCCCACACCCTTCACACTTCCAACCAACCCCCCTGCATGTCCCCAGTGGTCCCCAATGCTTGTCCCACTATGGCTCCATGCCTGTCCCTTGCACCCTCCTTGTGTGTTCCCCACCAGCTCTCCCAGCTGCCCCATCCCTTACTGTCCCTGGCAGTAGAGTCTACTGACACCTTGGTACAATGTGCTACCAAATGCTGAGGTGTCAGTTTCTGATTTTGGGAGAAGCAGCAAGGTTACCATCTAAGATGAAAGCAAAAACCCCTTTCCTCTCGTGACAAGCACTACTTGTTTCAAGCCCATGTGAGCACAATCTTGAGTGTTTTGGTGTAAATTGCCTGCTTGTGACACACAAACCAGTTCCTGAAAGAGTGCAGTGGGCTCACTGGCTGCTTTGGTCTGGGGCTGTCTCAGCTTTCAGGATATAACACGTCTCCAGGAATTATTTCAAGCTGTAGCAAGAAAACACATGGCAAACTGTCCAGCTGCTTGCAGTAGCCCTGCAACAAGATCTGCATTGTGAAAGTATGACTAAAGATGTCAGGAGAGAGGGTGCCCCATGGCATAGCTCCATGGCCAGGTGACTTCTACTGTAAATAATGTAGATTGTTATTGACAACTGAAAAGCAATAAACCTATTGCTACATGCCTTTTAGGCCAAATTTTGGCTGGCAAACAAGGAATGTGATGGACCTTCCCAAGGCTGGTATTCTGGTGTTTGCTTTGGGTATCGACATTTTAGATGCCATTGTTAAGGGCTGGGAAAAAAAGTCAGTTATTGACTGGAACAGAGCTGTCTTTGTGGAAAGGTGTAGGGGCCTCCTTTTCATATTATTTGCATGCCTTCTCATTTACTGGGCGTGGAGAGAGAAAAGCTGTGTCTGTGACACTGTGTGGTGCACAGACCTCCCACCCTGGATGCGCACTGAGGTGACAGCATGGCTGATGGAGAAGGCCAGCTTGTGTGGGTTAGACTGGTTTCATATCCAGCCCAGCATCCGTCTCCAGATGTGGCCACATGTTTTGGGAGGAGGGAGGACAGGGTTTGTAATGCTTCCCCTGCCAGGTTCTGAGATCTTTGTTCACTTCCTGCAGGTTCCTTGTGTTTGACCTGCTTTCTTGACTGCTGCCGAGGGCTGAGCTCTTGCTTTGGTGGACACTAAACACAGGACCCGGCTCTGGACCAGCAGTGGTCTGTGCAGAGCCCATGTGAGTCCAGGACTCTTTTTCCCCCCTCAAAATATCTAGTTTTGCAGTTGTATGTGTTGAATTTGATCTGCCCTTTGACCTCTCACCGTCTGCAGTTCTCACAGCCTGTCCTTGTCCTCAGACAGCTCCTTATCAGTGGCCAACTCCCTCCCCTCCCTCCTCACCCCTTTTCCAGGCCGTTTACGAAGGACTGAGCAGCCGAGGTCGCTGCACAGACCCAGACCCCAATGGAAGGTCACTGCTATCACGCTGCCATATGAGAACTGGCTGTCTTCTCCTGACCTCCGTTTCCTGTTTTTCAGCCTGTTCTTTGTAGATAGCAGGACCCACTTTTTTATGCCTGAGTGGCTGCATTTCCTGAGGCGCTTTCTCTGCAGCCTCATTTAATCCCGAGCAGCTTCCTGGGCTAATGGAGCTGCTGTGCTCACAGGAGTGGTGCACTGGACCCAGCTTGTCTGAGCCTTGGGATGGTGATATATGTGCCAGCAGGTCCAGAGCCACCCCACTGCCTTGGTGTCTTTGGAATTAACATGTGTGTTTTGGGTCACCCCTGCAGTCACTGCAGGGCAACAACTCCAGACCCTCCAAGGGGCTGGTCTCTGCCCATCATCCAGGGCAGATGCTGTCACGTGGGGGTCCTGCAGCCACCAACTCAGGGCTGAACAGCAACCAGCAACAGTCTCAGCTCAGCAGAAGTCTGTAAGAACATATGGCTAATTTGGTGTATGCACATGTGCTACCAGGACCAGTGTGGTTTCTGAACAAACCCAGGTGATTTTGCAGCTGGGATGAGGCTCAGGGCACATGTTTTTAACACTGCTGTTTGTCTCACGTGGTGGTGTGTCAGTCTAAGACCTTTGTTAACTCTGCTCTCTCCATTTCTCCTTGTTGCCATCAAGCACTCAAGGTTTATCACCAGCATTGGAATGTCCTTCCCCAGCAGCACCTGAGGAGTCTGTGCAGTAGCTGCAGCAGCACCAGGGTAGAACACGCTGGATAGGCACAGCTTATTTCTCTTCCCAGAGCTCCAGATGACAAAAATAGCACAAAATGGTGACAAGTCTTCTATTGTTTTATTTAATGATAATTTTCTTCTCCCTCCTTCCTCTGCCCCACTGAGGGACATTTTGGCAGTTTGCAAACATCCCCCTGTTCACATTCACTGAATGTTACTATAGGCATTTCTTTCATGTGACAGCTTGAAAAAGGGATGTGAAAGCTTTCCTTCTTGCCTTCCTGGCCTTTCCCTCTATCATCTGACCCTCATGAATGGTCTCCAGCAAACAGTTTGCCTTTCTTGCATGGTGGAATGGAAATAATTGCCTGCCACAACAATTACTCCTATCAGTGAATAAGCTTGTGTAATTGCGCTGTGGTCTTTGCTCCACAGTTCATTTTCTTAGCTCAGAAATGTGCTTTTATTTTTTTTTTAACTATTGCATATAGTCTGTTTATCTCCATAATTCATTGTTGCCAATAAAATAGGAAAATAAGGGATAATCACAACTTAAATGGTTTAAAACCAATGCCCTGTGTGGGGAAAAAACCCCAACCAAACAAGGAAAAAGTCCTACTGTCCTCAAAGGAATGTGCATCAAATGTGCTCTAGCCAAAGCACTGGCTTTTTCTGATGGATCATATGAAAATTCAAGGTCCTGATAATCTGACAAGCCACAGTTTGATTCTTTGAATCCCAACCACAGCTCAAAAGTTGGCTGACTTGTATCAGAAGCTCTAGTTCTGGTTGTTGCTAGTCATTTGTTTGTAATTGGTATAGCAAGCTCTGGGAGCAGCAAATGTCATAATCCTGTGTCATTGTATAGCTCCAAGGAGATTGCTGATAAATAACAATAACATACACACACATAATGGATACAGGCAGCAGCCAAACAGGACAATAATTGCTGTCTTGGTGGAGCTTATTAACTTAAATCAGGCAGAAAGGGATTTTGTGAATGGATGTCACCTTTGTAATTTCCTGGAAAAAAAAAAAAAAAAAAAGGCCAGTTTACAGCTTTCAAAAGATGTGCCCTGAGAGATGTGCTTCATGTGACCAGGGAGGAGCTACAGATATATGTGGGTTTTTTTGGTTTTGTTTTTGTTTTTTGTTTTGTTTTGTTGGGTGTTAGTTAGTTAGTTAGTTAGTTAGTTTGTTTGTTTGGTTTTTGATGGTGTCTAGTATTTGCCCCAGGACTGGCCACAGAGACTAAACTGCCCCTGGCTTGTTCTTTGATCTGATTGTCACTGTGACCCAGCACCCATCACAGCATGTTTCCTCACCTAACATTGGTCCTGCATTCAACCCTCTGAAGTGACCCAAATCCACCTGACCTGAAAGTCCTCCCTAAATCTGAGTGATATTTCAGTGTCTTGGGATGGGTCCCCCCATTTTCAAAGCCCAGGAGTGTGTGTTCTGCATGCCCTGGTGCAGCTACCTGACTTTCACACCTCTGAGCAGGACTACTTCAGGTTTTGCTAAAAATTAAGGATGTCCACAATACAATTCTCTAGCTCCAGTGTTAGCCAAAAGCCCAGCTGCTTGGCTGCCCATCCATGGTCTGTCTATATAGGAACATATATATTCCAACAGGAAATTCCAGACAACCTTTGGCAGATCCAACTACACATCCAAGTCGCTTTTTGCCATTTCATTTATGCAAAGTACTGGGAAACACAAGTAAAGTAGCTACTTGATCAAGACATTTATCTATTTTACAGCTTGGGATTGATCTAAAGCAGTAGCATAGCATACCCATCCTGAATACATACATTTTAAGACATAAAGGGGAAATCTTGGTTACAGGGAAATTTATGAGTGTTTGTATTCACTACCCCGTGAGTCCTGTCTGAAATTCACCATCAAGCCAACATCTTTAGGTTCATCTCTACAGATGAACCTCATAGCTGAAGTTCATCGAGCTGAAAACTTCCATGAAGGAGTCCCCACAATGAGGATTTTCATCTCTGTTGGCTGGCATTAGTGTGAAGTCAGAGGAGTAATCCTCAGTACGTATTGGTTTAATTAAAATTAGTCTTATCCTCAGTCACTGGAAATTATCAAAGAGGGAAATGTTAGGGAATTTTCTGCTGCTGAACTGTGGAGAAATGTATACAGAAATAGTATTCCCAGGTCTCTCCCTCAGGTAATGAGGTGCACGGCATGGACTGGGTCCTCTTGGTGCAAATGTGGGATAATCAGTGCAGCTGGAATTGCACTCTTGGGAGAACCATCCATCATGCTCCCGCACTGCAGCTCAAGTCTTCTTCTATTCTGAGTTAATAATAAACACAACCTACCTAAGTGGTATATGTGACATGTTTATTACCATGTCCTTTAGAAGCAATTTCCTTTCTGCTCTGTTTTCTCACAGACAGTGTAATTAGCAAGTTAAAGAGAACAGAGAGAAAAATAAAGTTTCCAGACTTGATCTTTCCCAGATGAAATGATGAAATTACTGAACCAGTGTATACTCTTCAGATCTGTAAGGAGATATACCTTAGGGTTAACAGCTGAATTTCAGCAAGTCTTCAAGTGAAGGGACACAGTGAAATCAACTCCATATAGGTACAGCTTAGCAGCAGGGGAATTTTACATGATTATATTGAAGTCATTTATGCCTACATGGAAGGCAGGCATTGTGACATTCCTAGCTATGTTTTGCAAAACAAACCCAGCCACCATTCCTGGCATAAAGATTGCTTAGTTCCAAATAGGGAAAAGGAATAAAAAAAAAAAAAAAGGGCAAAACCTTAATGCAGTAGGAGGAGGTGACCACTGACTTTACCAGAGTTAGGATTTCCCTCATGCGTTGCCTCATCTTGGTTGCGCAGGGTGAATGCCATGAGTTTTGCATTTGTTATTCTTCCTGTTCACTCTGTAGCCCCATCACAGGAAACCTGTTTAACTGAGGACCAGAAAGTAATCCCTCGACTGCAGATTGATCAGCAGCAGGTGCCCTAAGCTGTCATATGCATAATAGTTGCACATGGCACATTGAGCCCAGTGGTGCTGGTTAATGGTTGGATTTGATGATCTCAGACATCTTCTCCGACCTTCATGATTCTGTGACTGATAAACAGAAGGCTGAGAGGAGTGTGAGCAAGGGTGTGCAGGCTGAGAAGAACAGGGAAAAAAGACCTTTGGATTTCTCTGCACCAGTTTGCCCAGTGAGAAATAGTTTCCATACATGCTTTCAGCTCCTTCTGCTTGGAAAGAAAGGACACAGCCTCAAGGCATGATCATTACAATGGGTTCTATGTAAGTTGCTCCTTAGAAGTATTTGTCAAACTGCAGTGAGCACAGGACAGTGTGGCAATGTGTCCTCATTCAGCAGTGGTTCCCACGGGCGATGGATCATGCTGGGAACCGGGCAGACTGCTGCTGGGTTCTGGCACAGCAAGGCAAGCTAAGGTGCTTGTGTTTTAACCTCTAAAATCCCAAATTATTTGGCTTCTGATATCTTCACAACGTCTGCATTAAGTGTCTTGGTCAAAGTAGCAGGGGCACTGTCTGGGTGGCAGGACCTGAGTGTTAAATCGTCCCCTGCAAATTACTCTCTGCTTCCCTGTTGGTCAGAGATTTGGAAACTGTCAGAGCATACTGCAAAGCTAGCAGCTGTGTGAGTCTACCCACTCCATATTAGGTTTCAAGGAGGGTAATTTAGCAGTAGAAAAACAAAGAGGCAGAGTCAGTCAGCAGGAGGGTGATGTGATGGAGTGCCACAACACATGTGCCGTGGTGTGAGGCAGACAAGGACCCCACACTCACCCTTCTCCAGCACCACCAGACCAAGAGCACATCCAGACCAAGCTTGAGGAGGATCCCTTGGAAGGGTCAAACCCCTCTTCCTTGTGGAGAAAGTCTCAAGAGTTTTCAGGGACTGCTGTCCTGTAGGGCTGGTCTTGAAAGCCGCCTCTGTCAGGGCAGTAATTGGGACCCCCATGGAGCCCTCCCACCTCTGAAAAACCTGTTGTGTGACCCCTCATGGCCATCCCAACCAGTCAGTGGGCCTGGTGCCCCAGCAGAGTTTCTGCTTCTTGCCAGGCAGCTGTCATGATGGTTTGAATGGGGGTGTTTACTACAGCCAAGGGCAGAGATGGACACCCTCGGGTCTGTGATGCTGGGGTATCCCCACGCTGTGGGTCAAATACAAAGAACTAATTAAGTTTAATCCTTCCGAGGCAGAAATCATGGGCCAGATTTCATCTGGTATAAATAAGCATGGCTCTGCTGGGGTCAATGGAACAAACCCAGCTTGTGCCAGTACTGGCTCTGGATTGGTGCCTGCCATTGTGCACAGTCACAAATGCTGCTGAGTGCCATGAAATTAGAATAAAAGATTAATAAAATCATATTTTGCATTGTCCTCAGCACAGACAGGCCATTTGAAATAGCACAGCAGCCACGTATTATTGGTGGCTCTGAACCATTTTGCTTTCAAAATACACTGTTGTGTATAGAAATTAATATGGTAACATGGTGAAAAGTATTATGCTCTGCATTATTTGTTAATTTAGGCTTATGGCTAAACAGTTCACTTCATTTAGCCTTATAGTTTTTATTTTAAATTGCACACAGCACTTCCAAGTGTTTTATAAGCTCAGCTGTTCTCTAACTGTTTTCCTGGGAATTTAGGTGGTGGTGCCCCTCAGGGTTTTGCTGATAGAGGGTCCTCAATACCAGTTAGAACCAGGTGTACTGGAAGAAACATCACTTTTTCTTCTCCTCCTGAAGTTTCTGCAGAATTCCTCTTTACTGACAAGCTCCCTGAGAGAAAGTTTCATTGCAATTTATGATAACCATGGTCATCTAGCAAATTGAAGTCCACTCCTTTCCTTTAACAATATGTATGATACTGGGTGAAAGACTTAATATGCAGATTTTTTGTTTTGAAGCAGCATCTCAGGACTATGTACTAGCCTAACACCCAGCCCCCTTTTTCCCTAAATCAGAAAGTAAGTTTTTCTAAAGTCAAACTATTTGCTCCCTATGGCTTAGACTCTGTTCCAGAAATTGTAATTGAATTTTGCAGCTTCTATCACAAGCTTACTTGCTTAGGATATTAAAAGTTAGTATTGCCTTAAAAGCAGTAATAGTAGATTTGCTGTTTAATCATATCACACTTTTGATTTGCAACAGAAACAACTTTGTGCTCCAGCTGAAGACTGGAGCTGAAAAAAAAACCAGATCAAAATTCATTTCTTGGAGATGTAATAGCCTTTATTCTTACAATTATGCACCTATGTCTTGTCAGATTAGAGTTAATTACTGGGAAAGATAAGCTGCTCTTTCTTTCATTGTTACAACTGGGGTGATACTGGATCAGAATGACTTGGTACATGCTCATTGCACTTTGAGAGACATATTCTCCAGTGAAAATTGACAGAACAATTTCAGCAGACATGAAACCTCCTGAATTTGCACAAGGCCTGCAGATGCTCCTGCCACAGAGTAAGTTTCCATACAGACAGATCAGGAGAACGGTGATGTGATATTGTCTTAGAGGTTATGAGTCCTCAAATGTGTTACTGCTTTGATTTCATGTCCCTGGCACACCCAGGGTGGTTTGCTGTGCATTTCCTCATGGAGAAGGAACCTTACTAGGCCAGCTCGATGACAACAGGAACCTTAACAGTCATCCTTTGGATATGCTAAAGGGCTGTCAAGCATCCTTAGATCCCTGTTTGATGTCCTCTAAACCAGAAAAGATTTCCCAAAGGAGGGGGTTTCCAAACAGCTGTTGCTGGGATAGCCTTGGTTCCTGGGCTCAGGTTTTGTCCCTGCATTTCAGAAAATATCTTCATAGCTCAGACTGGCAAAGCTTGGGATCTTGTGGTGCAATCTCATCTGTGGTATCTATATCAGACATATCTCAAAGGTAATTCTGATTTCTCCTGGAGCTCCTGTTCCATGTCTGACCAGTTAAGACAGGTATTTTGGGCCACTACATCTGTATTGTATGAAATGCCATGGCAGATGTGTGAAGGTAAAACACTAATTCCTTTGGTAGCATTAATGCCTGGAGTTCAAGGATGTATTCCCTTGATCTTAAGGATCCCAATGTATCTCTATTGACCCAAGGACACTGAGAGGAAAAAAGGATTGTCTAAAGAGGAGTCAGAGTCGCTGCTGCTCTGATCCATCCCTCTTCCCTTTCTCTCTTCTTGGACTGCTAAGAAAGCATGTTGATATTGGCCTGATCCATTAACAGCCTGCTTCTACCCCTCACAGCCTCCCAACTCAGCTCTGCCTGTGTCTGTTACCTCTCCGATTTTGCACGTCATTACCTGCTGGTCATCACCCATTCAGCTTCATTTTCTCATTACCTCTGGGAAATCTGACATCTTCGCTGTCAGAGGGGTTCCATTCCTTGCTGCAGCTCCAGGTTTAGCTATGAGCTGACAGGAGTCAAAGCCAGCATTGTTCAGCCCATGTACACCAGCAGGGCACTGGGCTGGGCAAGGGAGGCAGGCAGCCTGAAGTCCCTCTCCACTGTGGCCTTGCTGCCTAAGCTGGGGCTCATTTCCTCTTCACATTCCCTGCTTCAGCCCAGTTTGGTGAACCCTTTTGCTATTATGGGTGGGCTGTGCTTTCCAAACATTTCTAACTACTTGTGCACCATCATGCTTGGCTTCCCACCTGTCTTCATTCAAATCCCCCTTGAACACTCAGTCCTTCCAAGAGGCCTTTAAATGCTAACCTAAGTCAAGATAATGTCATTATCTCTGCCATCGATGAAGTAACTCATCAAGTGCTGAAATAAATCATTTTCCCTAGGGATTACTGCCTGAAAACCAAATGTAATCAGTAAAGCTTGGGTTTGACAAGGCTGTCACAGATAGAATTCATTTACTAATGAGTTCCAGCCTATAAGTCCTCATTTGTAATGTGTCTGTGGTTTTAATGAAACATTACAGAGACCTTTTTCTCAGTATCTTTTGCTTGTTAGATAAGCTGTTTGTCAGATAAGTCTTCCCACTTGATGTGCAAGTTTTTTTCTCCCTCTCCCCCCAGCTGAACAATAGGTCTCTAAGCACTGTGTTGCCAAATGCTGTTTTCCAAAAATCTTATTTGATCCTTTGGAATAAGGATCAAATTGGCCAAAAGCAACACACTAGCTATGCTATTGCCTGTCCATGGAGGGATACTGCCTTTTGCAGAGGTTTTTACAAAATTCTTCCTCCTGACAACCGCTGAGTGAAAAAGAAAGGTACTATCTGTTCACCACGCTATCAGGAGAAAACTCGAGTCATCGATAAGGATGGTTTCTAAGCAACCAAATGCAGTCTACAACCATAATAACAGCACTTTAAAAGTAAATCACTTAGTCTGGTACATGCCCCATTCTCCAATTAATGGCAAATTCTTATCAGCTGTATTGTCTGGCAGACACACATTTAAAGGGCTGAAGTAGTTCTAAAACAATACTTCAAGTGGTAGAACAAAACTCAGAGTCATTCAGATCTCCCAAAGACTAATAGCTTTATAGAGTTTTTACAGAAAATACCCTAAATATTTTTATGGAAAATAATATTTCTTACCTTTTTTACCTTATAGATATTCCACTGAACTGTGTCTCTGTTCAAGGCTGACTCCCCAAAGCTACAGAAAAGATATTGCCATAGATTTTTGAATATTTTTCCTGATTTTCCATATAGAAAAGTGACCCAAGTACCATCAATGTAGTGTTTATTACAGTGCAGAAAACTCACGCTTTGTAAGAGAATAATATACTACATCGTCTGCTCTACTGAAGTGTAAAAACCAGTTAAAGTAAGAGCAAAATTATCTTTTTCAGCAGGTAATATTGCAGGAGGTAATACAGAAACCTGTAAAAAGTACCTTTCCCCGCCACAGTCTACTTCCCAAGTCCGTCACTCATCAGCTTGGCTCCCTGCCACACCATTCCTTTCTTGTCTGCTTCTCTTTGCCATCTTACTGCAGAGAGAGGGTGATGCTCCCCAGTGAGCTGGTCCTAGAAAAGGTCTTCTTGTCTGTCCCTGACAGCACTTATCCTCTTCCCATGGTCTGAGAAGCATGGAGACCAGCAGCCCCCAGTTTCTCTTAGCTGCAAAGCAGGTCAAGAGGACTCACATCTTCATCTCCATCCTCCTGGTACATTTTAACAAGCAGGAAGGGATTTAGGGGACCTGAAGGGCCATGAAAAAGGGCTTTTAAATGTTTTAAAATGCACTGCAGAATAAAGCAGGCAGCAGGTGGCTGTTGTTCTGCATGGCTTTTGTGAGGAGGAAAAGGGCAGCAACTGTATCTCAGGTGGCCCCATCAAGGACGTTGCTGGGAGCTGGTGCCACAGAGCATTGGGAAATGGGAGACTGGGGAAGCAGGCATCCTTCCTGGTTAGGGAGCAGCTGAGAGGGGTGGCAGTGAGTCTGGGGATGCCTGCTTCTTCATGTGCGTGGTGTTGAAAGAGCCACAAACCCTGTCGTCCATGGGAGAACAAGGACCAGAACTTCAAAAAAGCAGATGCTTGCTGGGGGAACAGAGGCACTGTGGCCACCCAGGAGCCTGAGCAGCTTACAAAGAACTTTTCATGCTGCAGTTTGGGTCCTTTTAAGTGGCATGCTAAGATCTCCCCATAATGTCTCTTGACCTAGGTATAAAATGGGAGGTAGAAATTGTATGTTTGCCCTTGCTTTATCTGATTTGTCTAGTTTGACAGTGTCTGGCATGATGACACTGCTGAACACAACTGAAATACAAGCAATATCAAATAACTTCCCAGAGGAGTTGTAGAAGCTCAAGGATGCAGCAAACAAGGGCGGGTATCTGGGTCTAGGACATGGGGCAGGGAAATACTGTTACTGCCTTAGTTGCAGACCTCTATACTAACATACATTTGACAAATATTTTAAAAATTTTTTGATGGCTTCATAAAATCTGTCCACATGTTAAATGCTCCTGGCAAGCTTGATATATTTAGTTTTGGGAATGTAACCTCCATTTCTTCAAATGCATGCAAGAACCAATCTCCTCTCCAGCTGCTTTCATGGAAGGACATTTGATTAGAAGCCTTGATACAGGGCAGCCTTTGGGAAGCAAAAGGTCCTTGAGTCCATGGCAAGCCACCACATGACAATGATGCGTCTGCTCAGTGAAGGATGCACAGTGAAATTTAGGAAATGATGGGAGAGAAGGCATGAAGGAAGGAACCCCTTTTACAGCAAGTATGCGGATGTCTTAGGCTGAGTCAGATTTGAAGATGTGATGAACAAGCCAGATGTTTCAAAAGTAGAATTCTGAATACTTGGAGGGACGCTCACCTAATGCCAAAGAGTTGTCCAGGACAATGAGAAAAGCACAACAAAGAAATGTAATGATGCAATTTTTATTACTACCCCCCCCTCCCCTCCCAGATCTACGTATTTCTCATGCTACCTGATTAAAGATAATATATTTGTTTAGACACCAAAGTGAATCCTGGGAGTGCTTCAAGGTCTGAAAGGAAGAAGTCCAAGGAATGTTGGTTCTAGTGGAGAGATTGTGCCATTTTTTGAAATTTCAAGATCTATTTCACATGTATATGTGAAAAGGGGCAGCTATTGAATGTTGCAGTGAGCAGCAGGGTGTTATGACACCCTGCAGCAGACAAGGCTAACCAGGTTATTGTTAATAGATTCCTTGGGGTGTATTAGAGTGAAACAACACTGGATGATCAGTGTTTGTAAATACATACAGGTAGGGGTTATTACAGAACAATTTGGTTGCAAAAAGAAAACAGGTATGTAGCCATCTTGGTTATTTTTGTCTATAGCAATATAAGAACGTTGCATCTTTGTAATACTAATGCACAACAGCATCACCCAAGGACATGCAGGAGGGAAAAGAAAGAAAGAGAAAGGACAAGAGTGTGAGGATCCCACCACCTGTAGGCCCTGCAATGAGACTGGGCTGCCACTCAGTCTCCATTGAAGTGATGGTCACAGACCC
Organism: Anomalospiza imberbis; assembly: GCF_031753505.1. Taxonomy (NCBI): domain Eukaryota; kingdom Metazoa; phylum Chordata; class Aves; order Passeriformes; family Viduidae; genus Anomalospiza; species Anomalospiza imberbis. The sequence goes on from NC_089682.1 coordinate 86,211,519, forward strand.
GATCCATCAGGTGCTGGGGGATATCTAAAAGAGTGATGGGGGAAAAGCCTTGGGAAAACCCACAGAACACAACATCTATTGGGTTTATATTCACTCAGGTTCAGGTGGGAACGCCCACGTACTTCCCCTAATGCTCCAGCTTCACACTGGATGATGCAATGTTGTGGATCACGGGACACTTCGGGGTTTCTTGACACCTTCTAAATCACACAGCTGCCCTTGACACCAGCGCAGCTGAGTCCACTACGGTCCATTATGGCCCATCAGCCACGTGCCAATGTCCCGGTATGTTCCCGGTGGGAGGAGGGAGATCCCCACAACCCAGAGGTTTGTTCAAGGGAGGGCAACTCAGCTTGAGGAGGGGCACCACAATGTCTCCACAGGACCTGCCTTCTGTGTCATTCACAGCCCATCATTCACCCTCTGAAATACCAGATCAAAGGTTGGCCATTACACACCCAAAAGCTCATCACCTCCGTTTCAACAAAGCACCCCGGCATCTCCACAAAAGGGCGAATGTTTTGAGTCGTTATCCCTTAACAGTTCCATGCAAGGAACGCAGACAAACCCATCCACATGAATCTATGGGCAGTGAATTTCTCAGCTGAAAGGAAGAAGGAGCTTGTGAGCATGACTTCCTTGTTGACAGCAGGGCACTGCCATGCCTCTCCTGCGGCTGAACACACCGTCTGGAGAGGGTTTTGGTTCTGGTTGACCTGGTGGTCTATGCTAGGAGGGACTCTTGAGGTGAGAGTAAATTGATGCATTAGGCAGTGCTGGATACCCTAGACTCGTGACAGTGGAGGGACGGTAGGAGAGGCTGGGATAGGACACCCATCACAGACCTACCTCTGCTCTCTGAGACCCATCACAGCCATCCAAACGTGGGCGAAGTAGTGGGTACTAGTACTAAGCAATAGTACAGACAGCCCCTGCCCGTGCTGTGTCAGCCATAGGTGTGTTCTCACGGCACGGGACCAAAACACTGAATAGCAGCTGTGCTGTGGAGAGGGCATAAAGAGTGTAAAGTTCCTACCCCTACACCCACATCACAGTCACCTGTGTTATTAATTACCTGCAAGGAGGGGATTTGAAAGTACAGAGGTAAGAGATGTCTGGGGTCTTCACAGTTCTTGGAAAAGCAGAGTTAAGAAGCCTGGAACCTCCTTCTCAGGGCAGTTTCAGATATTTGTCTCCTTTTAAAAAAATTTCCATGTCAGCTTCTCAGCTGTACTTGCATATGGGGTACATATGGAGGAGAGAAAAAAAAGCAGTGCCTGGTGCCAAATGGGGCCTGCTGCAGCCTTTAACAGTCCTCTCCTCTTACTATTAAAATGCAGCTTTGCCCAGTGAAAATGCTGCTTTATTGCTGCAAAAATACTTCCCAAAGACATGGCCCTTGGAGCACAGCAGGGAAACATGATGTGAAGCAGGCAGCTTCGGAGTGGCAGGCACAAGGGCTGAGTGCAGCAGCCAAGTCAAGGCTGTCCCAGAGACTCCCAGCCCTGCTGACCTGGCTGCCAGGGGCTCAGCAGCATGGGAGCTGCTTGCAGGTGGGCTGAGCAGTACATGGGCCAGGTTCTGATGGGGAAAAGCAGCAATGGTGCACAGTTCAGACTGCCCTGGATCACAACGATCACAACTCAGGGGATGGGACCATGCTGAGCCTTTATCCATCCATCATGTTTTCCTCCCCAGATGGGCAACTCTCCTCCATCTTGCCTGGGCATTAGTGGGGACATCTCTCCAGCTCCAACACACTACTTTCATGTGGAACCTGGCTCTCTCCTCTTTACATCCCCACAGTCCTGGCCTCATTTCCATGCTCCCCAGCCTGTGTGCATCAAAGAGTAATTGCACATAGAAAGATGCCTTCTGCATCCCGCCACCATGTCCCACTCTGGGGCCAGCTGGTTTCTGCTGCTGTCCTGTATTTTGCATGACATTGCCCAGAGGAATAAACTCTGGTGGGCGGCAGGAAGAGAAGCCAGGACCTGGAGGAGGACACGCCGGTGAGGCCAGGAAAGACCATTGGTTTTGATGCTTGTGGGGGGGCTGTGGCTGTGCTGCTGTACCCAGGAAGTGGCTGGCAGCTCCTTTGAAGCCTCCTGCCCCATCTGCCTGCCAGCTGCTGTCCATGCTGCAGCTGCCCACACAGGAACTGTGGGCAGGAGACGGAACGGGAGTGATGCTGAGGCTCAGGTGTGGTGGGAAGGTGAGCTGCCCGCAGTAGGGACAACCCATGCAGCATTGGAGGGCAGATTTTTAGAGCCATTTTTGGAGTGGCTGTGAGCTATGGTCCTTGGGATCTTCCTCCCCTCTTCCACAGCACTTGGTAGTCTCCAAGGAGCAAGACAAAATCTACTTCTGGTCAAGACAAATAGCACTTCAGTGGGATGCCTAATACTTTTGCAGGCATTTGGCTTGAAGCTGTAGGAGGACAGTGCTGTTGACAGTATGAACCTGCATCAGGACAGTGCTGGTGACCACATAAGCCTAAGTCACTGTTTCAGAGATGCCCAAAAGACCAAAAGACGGAAGAAAATTTGAGCTTACCGAGGTCGGTTGGGTCTTAACTCTTTCTGCGGCTTATTGCCAAAGTCCCTAGGAAAAAGAGCTTGTTTTTCAAGAGTTGTTTTCTTGCATGCACTGTCTGTGCCTGTTCTCATGCACTGTATGCATCTCACCCATCTGGCTGCATCCTTAGCAATCTGTGAGGGCTGCACACCCTCTTTAAATGCATCAGCAGGCTACGAAATACTTTGTTATCAAAGCTCTGTCTTTTGGCTGTACTGCACCTGTCATCAGTACCCCTTTTAAGGCTTCTTGCATGACACTGAAGAGTTTTCTTCACCAAACAGGATGCAGAGTAGATGGGAAATTGGTGCATTGTTTTGTTGTTTTTTTTGGTTTTTTTTTTTTGTTTTTTTAATCCTTGTCTTGTATTTCCTTTAGTTCCAGTGTGTGTAGCCAAAAGATGTAGTTAGGGACATGGTTTAGTGGTGGGCCTGGCAGTGCTGGGTTAATGGTTGGACTTGATGATCTTGTAGGTCTTTTCCAAGGTGAATGAGTCTGTGATTCTCTATTTTTGCTTTCCCTGTTTCTACATCAAATACAAAAAACAAATTCACACCCAACTTATGGACACAACTGCTGATACCCACTCACACTTCATGTCAAAGTAAGATTTGTATTCATCTCTTCCTATTGCAGTCCACTGGTGAAGAGCTGAACATTTTAGCAGTTATAATAGGCCAGTTTTGATGTGTTACTTCAGAAATGGAAAGTGAAATTAGAAGTTAGATTTCATTGTGAAAGAACTGGTTGCATTAAGAGGTGGTGGAATTAGTAAAGAACTATGGAATAAAAATAATAAATAATAAAAATAATGAGCTTCAGGAAAACTACTTTTTTTTTTTTTTTTTTTCTCGAGCATTGGTATGTTTTCAGAATACTTTGCCCACACCCATAATTATTCTTCTGTGAAAAAGGAAAGGATCCCATTTTTGCAGAATAGTCTCTGGTAAGCTGTGATAAATCATGTTTATTGTTGTCACCTCACCTCAGCCATTCTGAAATTTCTGTGGTGACCACAGCCAGAGACAGAGGTGAAAAATATTGGGTTGAAATGTAAAGGAATGAGTGGCTGCTCTTGGGCTATAAGAAAATAACACAGGTGTTAAAGTGTCCTCCAGTGCCAACCCAAACAAAGGGTGGTCTGTGCTTAATTTTCCTTGGAGTAACAAGAGTGTAGTTTCCAAATACAATGAGATTTCTTTCCATAAAATTTAGTTTATGAATCAAGATTACATTTTCAAACGGAGAAATTAACAAGTCCACAGATTTCTGCATTCATATGCTTTGACAAATGAGGTCGATTTAATGGCATTATCACTGAGTGGACAAATGGGACGAATTTGCAGGATAGTGGATTCCAGATATAAAAAAATTGTTGGTGATAAAGATTTATGAATACTGTGTTCACGCTGATTAAGTGCTTGGTTGTTGCTACTTAAAATTTAATACTGGTTCCCCTTGGATTTTTTTTCTTTTGTTTTTATCCTGTGGCCTTTTTGAGGGCAGGAAAAGAAGAAGATAGCAAAAAGATTTTGAGGATGTAAATGGGGTCAGGCTCCACACGCGCTAAAGAAACAACAAATCGTCTGAGGTCATAGAAATTGTTAAATTGCACTCAAAACGTCCAGTGCTTTTGTTCCAGCTGATATCCTGAAGCAGATGTTTGGTTGTTTGTTCAGTATGGAGATAAAGCTGAGCTGGCTGTGGTGGGGACTGTTGATGACCTACACAGCCTGCCTGGGCCACTGTGCCAGCAGGAGATGCTTCAGACCCTGGTACCCTTTTCTCCTCAGCAAGAGGAATGATTCCTGATGCCAGAAGTGCTCAGGAAAATGTGCCTGAGACCCAGAGGGTGGTGGGAACATCCTGGCTCAGCTCCCTCCTGCTGCTTTGCAGGAAAAGAAGAAGAAAAGGTGTGGGGATTTCTAAGGCAAGGCATAACTTCTGCTGCAGGATCTTTGGTGGCATTTCCAGGCTGTCCCAGGAGGGAAACAGGTGGAAAGGGAACAGCCTTTGTTGCCTCCTTGAGCTATCCATGCCTCTATGGGACATGTGGGTTTTCCCTCTCCCAAGTAGGAGGAGGGCAGAGCAGCTCTTGGGGAGCTTTGGGCAGTGTTGAGCTCCTCATAAAGGCCACTGATTTCAGAGGCAGTTTTGCATCAAAATATTTTTAAGAGCTCGGGGTTTTTTTGCATTCTGAAGTGGCAGTACTCTGGGAAAGCTTTGGTGAGCTCCCAGCTCCTCTAAACACATTTCCATCAACAGCTGATGCCATGGAATAGCATCAGGGTCTGCGTTGCTTCAAGCAGCATAATAAACCTAGTGCTAGCAAAATGCTTCTCTGGGCCATTCTGCCTCCAGAACCTCTTGTCATGCACTGTTGGATCGGATGCTGAGTAGTTTAGGCAGAATTCCTGTATCTACTGAAATATTCTGACCTTTAAAGTGACCTTGTTCCTCTATCAATGACTAATATCAGTGACTAATAATCTTTCTTTTCTGACTGATCTTTTTTAAAAAGAATAATTCTTGGGGTGTGGTGTAAGGTAGCAATTGCAAATAGACAACATTTCTTTTGACTTATCAAAATGCACAGACAAAAACAATCCCAAGAAATGTCAGAAGAAAGACTGACTGGGCAAGTAAAGTTCTATTGCTCTATATAATATTCCCTTTGCAATGTGGGTTTGCAGTTTCATATCATACCATAAAGAGGAGGTCACTTTTGTGCCCTTCTGAAGGCCAAATTAGCCCTTTTAATTTACTCCTGTAACTGTCTGGTACATGCCTTCTGTTCAGCTATTATTAAAAAAAAAAAAAAAAAAAAAAAAAAAAAAAACCACCACCAACAAAAAACATAAAAATGTGATTGAAATAATTTTCTGCTTTCTAAATTTCTTACTTTTCTTTTCACTTGTTTTTGCCCTAAGATATTCTTGGCATTGCTTTTTCTTTGGGATGTTACATAAAAGACTTTAACCTGTAGCAGTTGTTTAAAATTAACTTTAGCAAAATGAATGTAATATCATCCTATTATTCTAATAGGAGATGATTTCCCTGCTTCAGAGACCAGAATATCCATGCATAGCACCTGGTGAATTAAAGTCCAGGAGGAAAGAAGCTGGCAAAGAAGTCAGGGACACGGACGAAGACTGAGAGAGCCAGTGTCTTTTTCCTTTTAACTGTTGGCACCTTCTACCAGCACACCTGCTCCATGTTCCCAACATCTGATGAGCTGATTTGATGAATCTATACTGTTAGGCTTGTTTTCATATTTTGAGGTTATATGTATGAGGTCTAGGGCTGCATTCATCCTATATGTGGAGCATCAGAAGTAAACATGCAGCTGACTGACTTCCCATGTCTTTCAAAACTGGGCATCTCTAGCGAGCAGTTCACATGTTGGGTGGGACATATCAACATCTTTTTAAAATAGACTAAGGCCAGTTTTGCAAAATATTGTTCCAAAATCATCTGTCTATATTGACAATTCAGTCAGTTCAGGAAGTCTTGCCAAGGAAATGGACCTCCAAGTCACTACACCTAAAGAAACCAGACAGCAAAAATATTTCTGCTCTTTGCCCACCAAATGATATTTGAAGACAGTTAGAAAAGCATCTTTCAATCACTTTGCAGGGGTGTTTTGTACCAATGAAGGAGAGGGTGGGTGCTCAGTGACATTGTCAGATGCCAACCAGTAATGCATTTCTGTCAAGATCAATAGGAGTTGGCAAGGTAACACCTTTCACATTCTGTGAAGTAGAAGCTCATCTTTCTAAGCTGGCCATTAAATGCTCAAGAACCTAAAAATCCCTGAAAACCCCATTCCTTGGGAGTTAAATTGCTTTTCAAAATGGTGTATTTGGGATCCTAAGTAATTTTTCAGAATACCTTTTAGAAATGTGTGATTGTAAATCCTCTTAGATGCTGTTTGTGACCACAATTTGTTGGGGAGGGCTTGTGAGAGCCAGGAAAATTTGATTACCTGTTTGTTGAGCATGTTCTTGGGCAGAACAAGTGCAAAGAGTAATTTTATTTAGCTTGAAGTATCTGGTAAACATAAAGAGAAAAAGAGCTCTGCAGTTGGACAGGTCTTATCTCAGTATCTTTATTTACATATTCAAAGAACACTGACGCAATCAAGCTACCAAAAGAACTGCTTTCCATCGGCCTGGGAACAGAAACAAATTAGTCTTTAATAGTGTTGTGTGAAAACTCTGGTGAATGTTATGTAAAACTGTGCAAACAGAATGTTTGTGTTCTAGTTCCAGGTCATTTAGTGGGCAAAAAGAGAGACATTTTTGTGTGAAATAGCCATGAAGTGGTTTGCTATTATATAAGGATAGGAACTGCTAGATCAAACTAATAGTGACATGCTGAGAACCAGATGCTTCAAAGCAAAATGCAAGACATCCCAGTGTGGATAATTATGAAATAGTCTGACCATAGGGGAAATTTCTGCATAAATGACTTTAGTCCTAAAAGGCTATGTGTTTGTATTGCTTCTGAAAAGGTTTTAGTCTGATTTCCCACAGACACAGGGCTTATGCAACCAGTGTACTGCCTGGCTCTGCAAATCTCCGACTCCCTCCCTCTCTGTCTACTCCCTTGTCTCCAGCAACCTCTGAACACGTCCAAACACTGCCTGCCACACGGAGCAGAGAGGAGCAGGTCTCACAAACAGTTAATTTCCTACAGGCTTCATGAATATAACCTGCTCCCTAGTGATAGAGACAAGTAATCATGCCAGCTCAAGGCAAGTTTACGCCTCATTAGAAACCAGAGAAAGCACACAGAAGAGCATCTTATAAGTGTTCCATCTGTGGGAAAAGTTTCAAGCATGTCTCTCCATCAACATGAGATGCAAATCCTAGGTAGACACTGGCATTATGGGTGCTGTCTCTTTCTCCTATTGATTATGACTGTGGATATCCCCAGGACTTAAAATAAGTGTTTAACTCTTTGTGACTGTGTTCTCAGCTTTTACAACTTCCAGGAGCAATGAGTGCTATTTGAATAAAATGCAGATATGACATTTCTTTTAGGTACCCGAGATCTACAGATTTCCTTGTAGCTCTCCCCATAAAGCAGCTGGGCTTAATTAGTGCATGATGCTCTTTATGGGCCAGCAGGCTAATTTGTAAATTAATTAGAAGTAAGTTGAAGGCAGTCTCCTGCCCCTTGGGAATGCTACAATTAATTGCTTCAAGTTGTTGAAACCTTGTCTCTGCCACACTGGGCTGGTTGACCCCTCTCTGGAGTCAAAACCATGTTAGAAAATTTATGTTCTCTCTACTCAGGGCAGGGCCACTCCATGGCATCCATCTTTTTCATACTGGGATGCTGTGGAGTCCTCAGGATGAAGATACAGTGTCTTCAAAGCTTGGCCATCTTCTCAAGGACCCGGGCCACAGTGAGCTGCCCCATGCCAATCTTGCAGTGCCCCTTGCACTGTCAAATGCCACATCTTTTACCTCTTTTTCGTCACCTTAACAGCAGCATGAACTAAATGAAGCCTCCGAGGAGAAGATCCGTTGTCCTTGCCATTGTGCTTACACTGGCCCTGGTGTTGTTTAATACTGAACAAAAGTCACAATAGGAAGTTCTAAGGTGGGAAAGTGGGTCCTCTAAATTAGAGGGAGACACATATATGTGTTTCCCACAAAATTCAGCAGCAGGTATAACATTGCTAATGGGGGTGATGTATTCATAGATATTTTGACAGCTTCTCAAGGCAGTCTGATTTCAATCACAATTGCTCAACTTGCCTTTTACTTTCCACTAATGTTTGTGCAAGGACTTTATTGCTCCTAGGAGCAGTATTGCGAAGGAACTTTGACACACCCACCTCTGGGCTGCTTGCTCCTAAAATGAAGTAAGCAAAAGAAAATCAATCTATATTTCATTTGGAAGCCCCAAATGATTTATAAGATGGACCAACTTGTCAGGGACAGTCAGAACTAGCAAGTAATATGTCTTGTCTGAGATGGTGGATTACACGATTCAGCTGCTTGACTGAAACCCTCAAATATGCAGGAAAACATAGCTCTGGAGCCTGTTTAGGCAAGACATTAATTGAATAAGTCCAGAAATTCATACTGTATATACATTTGTCCCTACAGTGAGCAGAGCCATGTGTTCATTCAATTTTCTTGGAGATGTGGCTTTGATTCACACAGAAGCGCTAAAATAACCCAGCAGCCTGAGAGAGGATCAGCAAAGCCCTGCAGGTCAGAAGGGACACAGACCCTGGTAAGTCCAAAGGACTGATGGCAGTTCTTATCAGTTTCTTTCTGAAACAAGGCTCTGAAGAATTTTGCTTGGTCTTTTTGTGAACTAGATGAATGTCACGTGTTTTTGACAAGATGACCTATTTGATGCAGCACTGTACTTCTCTGGGAAGCCGTATCAGGATGTTATTTTCCACACCTTCTCCTTGGCCGTTGTACAGTTGTGTCCATGCGTGCAATATACTTTGTGTTCCAGTCTTCTCTTGCATGTCTACCACACATCCTTGTTTCTACACTCTCACATAATCTATTTAAAGGGTGATATTTTTGGCTTTTAAGAGCAGTGTTAACAAGGATCAGATGCTGCCATCACTTAGGAAAGAGCTAGGTTTCCTTTGCCAGTTGTACTATGCACCGGTAAAAAAAAAAAAAAAAAAAAAAATCCATCAGTGTGGACATTACAGTGAAGCTCTTGTATTTAGCAGGTGAAAAGCCAATACTCGACCTGTAGTGAGATTTGCTCATGGAAAACCCCTGGAAGCTGTTTTTAGCAGCAAGGCATTAGTCACCCTTGGAAGGCTGCTGGCTGCTCCATGCCTCTGGCTCGCGCTGTGCCACGCCACGCCACGTGCGAGGAGTGCTTTGGATGCTGCACAGCGTTAACAGCCACTCCCGCCTTGCCGCAGGTGTTGAGTTTAAGTGCACAGCTCCTGCTTATTTTAGGAAAACATGAGCTCACATTCCAGACTGCCTTCTTGGCAGCCAGGAGGTGTGGGCTGTGGTCCTTCCCTGTTTTGGGGGGCCAGGAGGGGTAAGGCTCCACATGTGCAAGGAGCGTGTGGTGGGATTTCTGTCAAACAGGTCTGGGGACATGGGGTGGTCAGGGGGCAAGGCAAGGGTGAGGAAGGGCTGAGAAAGGGATGTTTTCCATGTCAGATGGAGATCAGGCAAAGAGGAGACAGCAGAGCAGTGAAATCATGGAGAGAGGTCTGAGGATTGGAATCTATTAGATCATCAGAAGTGGTGGATTAAGTCATGCTGCACAAAGGCTAAGGCAACTCCTAAAAAACTTAGGGAAAATACAGGTGATGAAGGAAGTAGCCAGTTTAATAGACTGGAAATCTGGCTTGCCTGCAGGGATGCCACCTCAGAGCGATGACTCTTCCTGGGAAAAAGAAAGGCAGCTGCTGCCTGCTCGATGGTTACTCATCCTCTCCAATCTCCAGTTCCCCCTGATCTCCAGCACAGCTGGGCCAGCCAGGGAGGGTACTCTGGCTCAGTGCCCCAAGGGGAGTGCCAGATTTGTCTGGCTAGTGGAGGAGAGGGAGGCAAGCCCCAGTGAGGATGGCACTGTGCTGGCTGTGCAGGCATTGGGATGTGCTTTGGCACGAGTTAGCAGAGGCTCAGCTGGGTCCCTTCTCCTGGACCAGCCAGCCCTTTCCTTCCTCTGCAGCTGAGACAGGGATTTACAGAGAATAAGGGCTGCTAATACACAGTGTCATTGCTTTATAAGGAAATGTCTTGAAATAATACAGCTTTTGCTGATGTCTTTATTTTATGACAGCCTAAGAGTGTGTGGACCTTGAACTGGATAAACCGTGTTGGGATCACTTTTTCTGATGGAGGGTATTAAACAAATATGAAAGTGTTAGAAAAGATACAGCATTTCATCTAGACACGTTGAAACACTTTGATGTTTCATTTGGTGTATTTTCAGGGCCTGGATACTCTTAATTCAAAATACCTAGAAAGTAAAACATGAATAGTAGAACAGAAAAAAAGGGTTGAACAGAGGGTCTTTCTTGTATTGTGGTTTTGTATCTCTGTAACAGTTCTGTAATGTTTTGCCCCTTCATCCCCCATTTTCTCCTGGTGGTTCCACCCGAGCTTTCCCGCCTTTCCCTCAATGCCAGTCTCCCTGAAAATGCTCAATCATTCCCCTGTCCCCTCCCTGGTACCTTGTCCATCACTCAGCTCCTCATCCCACTCCCCCAGAATCTTCCACCTTGGGTGTCGAGTGAGTGGACGAGGGCCAGGGGTCCCTCCCTTAAACCTCCCCCATTGGTTTGTGTGTCTGTCTGTCTGTCCTTCCGCCTTCCACTCCCCCGAATCCTCCCACTGGTGAATGGGCGTCCCTTCCCCCTGGTTAACGCCCCGGTACTTAAGATGTTGCAAAGGCCTCGGGGGCACTTTCGGCTGTCGGATGCTCTGGCCTTCTGAGCTCCTCGGAGCACAAATTAAACCTGAGACTTTTTCCCGGCCTTGAGTCGGCTCCCTTATTGCCTCCTCGGACGCCGCCTCTCCTCCATACAAGGCAGACAGCGCAGCGCTCTGTCTTAGCCGCTCCCCGAATCTCCTCGAGACTCAGGGGAGTGTCCCCTGCAGCTGACCGTGCCTCTGCCGGGCAGGCGAAGCCAGGGAGCTTCAGGGCAGGCACGGCTGCAGGTCTTGTTTGCAACAAGGTTGTTGGGAGAGAAACACTGGCTGTCTCAGATGCGAAATTATCCTTTCAGTTTTTCTGCTGAGGCTCTCCTGGAGTAATGGAACAGTGGGCTCTTAAATCTTGACAGGGGATCCTCCTGGTGCAGGGAAAGCTCCTGGATGACCCCAAGATGAGCAGGTTGCTTAAGAGAGGTTTTAGTTGTGTTTTAACCAGTCAGGTCTCTCTGTATAGGGCCGAAAGCATGTGGGAAGGCACAGTGGAGCTGAGAATCTCTCCTCTGTTTCCATTTTGTGGCTTCTGCAACAACCTTTCCAAGGAACCTTATAAACCTCTAAGTAGTGAGGTTTTTAAAACACTGCTGTTATGGTAATAGTTTAGTTCTGCCTCCTTTGTTATGTGTTAATGGTGCCCTTCTTTAGGCCTACTAATAAAAGGAACTTAAACCTCAATGTGAAAGTCCTTGTAAAGTTACAAATCAAACACGTTTGTGCTGGTTGTCCTCGATGTACAAGACACTGGGTGGCTGCTGCATCGGGGGTAAGTGTCAGACTTTAGCCAGGGAGCTTGCCAGGTCAGCTCTGCATTCAGGATCACTGCCTCTACCTACAGGGCAGAGCTGGAAAGGAGTGTTTTACACAGCAAAAGGTCTCTTAAATGAGAGGGGAAGGGGTGGGGAAACGTCAGAAAAATTAAAGATAATGAAGAATATGACATCTGGAATCTGGATAGAATGATTCATAACCTGTATCGCCCTTTGATCATCTCTTTAATATAACTTTTGAATCAACCTGGTAGAATTAATTAATGTAGAATTTATCTCCCTGCAAGTGAATTATACAGGCTTTTTCACAGGTCTATGGAAAACTCTCAGTTACAGCCTTTAATTCTCTATACTGCCATTTTAAAAAGTAGGAAAAGAGGGATGTATCTGATATTCCCAAACTGTCCAGGGTGTCACCTACATACTGTGCAGACAGCCCAGTCCTCAAGGACTAGAGTCCTGTTACCTGTGTATGGAGGTGATGAGTGTGTGTAGACTGGTAGAGTCTGGGCATTTTTGGAGAAAGCTATGGTTCACATGACATCTTGAGAAGTCTCCTAGTTTTATTTAGTTCCTATTGTTTCTGTGAGAAATTGCCTATTGGGAAAATTAATGAAAGAAAAGTCTATAGGTGAGTGGGAAGTGTGGACTAATTTCTGAAGAAAAGTACAGTGGAAAAAAGAGTAAGGCAGAATTAGACAGATCTAGAAAATATAAAAATAATGCCAACTCCTTTCCTATTGCCAAGACAGTGTGACTTTATAAATAGTAAGAGTGAGGGTTTCTGTAATTCTTTAAGAGGTGGTAGTTTGGCTCACCTAATCTTGTCTTTATGTGCTTTTGTGCAAAAGCAAGGACTGTCCCCAGTGAACACCACAAAGGTCAACTCTACTTGTCACTAAGTGCCCTCAGAAAAGATGAAGTCTCAAGATAACTTTTTAAGACAGACAGGATCTTGCTGTGGAGATCCTTGGAGCTTCTGAGAGCTGACAGGTTTCCATATTGTGTCCCCTTGGGAGCAGATAAAGTAGGGCTGGTCTCAGTTTTTTGTATTCGTGGATGGGAGATCAGTTTTGACCCCTGATGATGTTCCCTCAGGAAATGTTAAAGTAGAGGTGCTCGTGCTGGCATTCTTGGATGACAGGGCTCGAGTGTGGTATTAAGCCTTTCCTTGTGTATCACACAGTGTGCCAGCCCTGGGGACCTGCTGTTTTATGTGTTTGGGTATGATAAGGTATATGTTCCCAAGGACCAGCCAGGCAAAACTTGGAACTGGCTTTAGGGCCAAATCCAACCCATCAGTCCTCATTTGAGCCATGCTGGTGAAGCTATGTGAGGTCATAGACCTGGTTCCTCTCTGAGATGGAAATGATGTGCCCACCTGGATCATGAAACGAGCTGCTGGAGGCAGAACCCAGTTCCTACATATGCTGTGCTTTTCTTAGGGTGTCAGAAAAAATTAAAACTTTCAAAAATGGGACATAAAGATAAAAAAAAAAAAAAGAGAAATTATTTTTGTAGTTGGGAAAAGGCAGAGAAAGTAAGAGAGAAACCTTGAATGGATCTTTATTTTTGCTGCCAGTGGTCCCAGGATGAAGGCAGGATCCTTATTTATACACCAATCTGGTTTCTACCACAGGATACAGCAGCTGACAGGTTTCCACCAGGAGGGTTAGATTCTGTTAAAGCAGCATTTTCTCATGGAAAATGTATTCTGTCAGAATTTTTTTGGCTAACTTTCGGCATGAACATGAAAGGCTCTGACAGCCATGCTACGGTTACTTCATCCATTAACAGCACAGAGGCTCTGGAGGAGCAGGAGGGGGCTAAAGACACAGCCCCTACCTCTCCGTGGTGATGCTGAACACGGGCTGCCCTGTCTGCAGCTCCGGCCACCCGAAATCACTGCGGTGGGGAAAGCTCTGGGCGCCTGCAGGCAGATGGGGCTCGGCTGAGCGGCGATAGTTGATCTGCCCACGCAGGCCCTGCTCCCGTGGGCGAGCTGCCCGTATTCTGTATTCTGACTTTCAGCCGTGTTCTAATCCGATTGATGGAGTGGCCAGAGATGCTGATGGGATTAGAGCTCAGCAGAATGACGAAGCACTTGGGATTTGCCTTCGTGCAGATCCTTGCAGCACAGAAAAGGGAAATGGCTGCTTCTGATTTACAAGCTGCAAGAATGTTGCACTGAGGTGGAGTGTTTTCTCCACAGTCTGTGGCCACAGCTTGGCCTGACGTGTTTTTGACGGTGTCTAATACATTGTGCGTGGTTGCAGGCATTGGGATATCATTGTGGAGCTGGCAGGTGTTGGGCTCTGCTTCCCATATGAACTGGCAGGTGCCAGTTCTGTGGGCACCTCTCTTGTCTCCCCCAGCCCCATGAGGACGGACAGAATTGCTCTTGGGGAGCCCAGCTCCGAGGGGATGACGATCTGGGCTCCTTGGCAGGTATGAATCACCCAGTGCCCACTGACGGCTAGGCAGATTTGCACCATCTATGAATTTCCTTCATTGCTCTTGAAAAGACTCCATTTCTTTTCCCCACGTGCAAAAAATAAAAATAATAAAAAAGAAAAATTAAAGCAAAGCATTTCTACATATCCCGATTGCTTTGTTTACAGGGACTGTGTCTCTAAACGCTCCAGGCTGAAGCACCGGTGCTGCTAAGAGAGTAAATTGCAAGTCCATCGCAGCAATCATCGCCGCCGCTTTCACAGGAACCGAGTGAGTTCCCTCTTGAGCTCACTCCCTCTTGAGTGAGCCTCCGATTTTAAGCCCTGAAAGAGCAGCTTGACACCCTGTGACCTGCCTGGTAATGTTCCTAATCCACCTCTTTATAAATACACGTTCCCGAGAGGGCGGTGGGGCAGCGGGGGAGGATGGCGAGTGCGGCAGGCAGGATCTCGCAGCCTCGCCTTGTGCTGTGCTTGCGGGAAGCTGATGAAGGTGGTCACAGGCTAAGTGGATTAAACCCGGGGAACGTCAGTTCAAAAATAGGAGCTGCAGCCTGACATAAAGATCTTGAGAAGTGAGAGGATTTGCTGGTGACCGGCGCCAGGCCCCCAGAGGAAGCGAGGGAGGGTCGGGTGTCGTCGGAATTTCCTATGTTGGCTGTGGACACGGTCTGGAGATGCCCGTGGGATTCTCAGGGTATGGCTCTGCCTGGCTCCGAGCCCTGCAGCTTACACGCATCCCTGCAAGATGCAGCTGGTGAAGCAAAATCAAAACAAGGTCCTCCGGGGGACTGGCTGCCAGGACCGGGTGCTCCCTCCTCCTCGTCCTGTCCTGCTTTGAGCTGAAACAGAGTGGGATTTTTCCCGCAAATCAGAGCCCGCCAGGTATCTGGGCTTGGTTGGGCATGGCAATGCCTGACACCAAACTCTCTTCCAGAAGGATAACGACACCTGGAGTTAAAAATAACATGAAGACACATTAATATAAAAATAAAATAAAATAACCATTACAATAAGGAAGAGTTAAAAGTTGGATTTAGAATTACAAATAAAGTAATAAGAATTAGCTTCCCCTCCTTGTGCCATCCCAAACTTTTTATTCCTTCTTTTCTTCATGCAGAGAATGGTGTTCTTCATGGCAGTGGCTGGTTTTACCTTCTGTCTTGTGCAGTGAGAAGGCATTTCCAGGCTTTGCTGATCATAGCAATACCCAAGCTAATGACAGTTCTTGCTCCTCTATAATAGCTGACATTTTTTAGCTGCTCCTTTTGCACTTCATCCCATTTATTTGCTTCACATAGAGCAGTGTTAAACCTGTCTTTAAAAAGTAGTTGCCCTTGTAATCTGAAATATGTGTGGATTGACTGTTGGATAACAAATGCAGTTCCATGGTGTGTTGACCAAATAGTAAAAAAATTAAACTTAAAAAAAAAAAAAAAAACAACTCATTGACTCAATATAATAATATTGATGATTTTAGATTTGAAGCTACTAAGTAGGGAAGATAGACAAATTAAAGCATGATGTGAGGGGTAGTGACTCTTCGAAGCTCAATATTATTACAATAACAAGGATATCTTGCTTTTTATAATTTTCCTAGATTTAAGTATCCAAAGGAAGCCCTGTTGGGTTTCACACACATAGGCTCTGAGCTAAAAGATGGCAGCTCTGATCCCCCATCTGTCTTTTGGCCCTTTGGAGAGGTTAGTTTTTTCTCCTTGTCCTAATACTGCAGGAGTTAACAGCTTAGGGATGGAAACATGTCTGAAAGTCTCCAGGAAGATAATACTTGGGAAGACAGGTTTAAGCTAAATAAGAAAGCAGATTTCATCGGCCTTCTTGGAAACAACCTGTCCAGAGACTTGTGATCTGTTTCTAAATTTGGCCTTTGCATTTTCCACGTACAGGAAGTGATGAAAACGGCAGTAGTAATCCCTGGTGAGTTTGGACACGCACATCAGAGAGTGAATGCCTTTGTTTGTTTAGGACTGCTGTAAGATGGGTGTTGTAAACATGACTCATGACAAGTTTAATTAAGACAAAAAACATGGGAAATGTAGCAGAAGGTCACGCATCTTTCTTCATAGTTTTGGCAGCTGAAGATCTTGCTGAGAGATTTGAATGTGCTGCACCAGCGCAAATATAAATACAGGTTTTATACTGATTTTCTCTTTCCCAAAATTATTTTTACACTTGTTTTTTGGATGGTGCTGAAACAGTCTGAATAGAAGAACCTGACCTAATGCATAAGCGCATTAACTTGTGGCAAGCCAAACTGCAGTTGATGAAAATAAAAGATGTGCTGAACATATGATAAAACTCCTAGTCAATTTGGTCCTGCTCCAACAATGAAAAATTTACTCCTGGATGAATCTGACTAAATGTATTAGACCCTCAAATACACACTTGTCAATACAGAACCTGCCTGTTTCTCAGATTTTCAAATGCACATTTGGTGCTCAGATGAGCACACTTGCTGATGGAGCGAGGATTTGTTCCAAACTAAGCTTCATGTCTCTGCAGATGTTGTGTGGAGCTTCAGATTTTGGTTCAGACAAGTTTCTTCCTGAAACAGCTTATATGGAGAACAAAATAGTCCTTATGAGTTGGGAGCTACAGGCACAGTGTTCTTGAAAAGATAGTGGTGATACTCTTTTATGCAGAGTGGATAACAAATTCAGACGGTGGGCGTTGACCTGAAGTTTTGTTCATGGAGGCACTTCTGGGAACTTCTGACCTATTCAAAAATCTCAGTGATGCCCAGTCACTGCATAATGCTTAATGCCTTACAAATAACAACATATGTTGGGATGATCTGCCTTAACATTGGCTACTTGAAAGCTGAGCATCCAGTTAAGTTTGTCAGTTGCACTCTTCCTATTAAAAAAAATGAGAAAAAGAGGCAGGAAGGAATATTTGAAAGGAATTCATCCCATGTCTGCCGTAGGTGCCTATTTCTAACCGATGAAGCCAGACAAGGGAGCCCTGGTGATTAGCTGAGACTGCCAACCTAACTAACTTCATTAAATTAAATTAATCCCAGCCTCAGAGACGGGAGTACTTCTGCCAAAACACTCCTTCACATGCACAACTTGTAAATGCACGCTTCTTCAGGACTTTAGACAAGTTTATAAAAAATTTCAAAGGTCTATTATCAAATAAAATTCTCTTGAGGGTTTTTGAGGTCCAAGAAGAGCAGATTCATACTGGTGTGGGCAAAACCCTCTAGGCATGTGAAATAGATTAGCTGGGAAAGATTTAAAAATGTAGGATTTTAAGGTTAACACAGCCTCTTGATTTTTTATGAATTTTTTTCTTATGATTTTTTCTTATGATTTTTTCTTATGAACTGGGAAAGTGAAGTTTGGATTCTGAAGAAGTTTTAAGTCACAGGACTTGCAGAGTCTATGCCAGGATTCAGAAGTATTTTAAAATGCATCTAGATGAAAATTTCCAAGTAATTACACAAATAATGCCAATATGTCTTTGAAAATCTACCACCCAATATCTACCTTCTCATTCCCTTTAATATAAGCAGCAAAAAACCAAGTAATTTCACATTGTCTGCTGGCATCCATGATTAAAACATACCATTCATATAAAGCAAATATTTACATTTGAGTGAAGGTTTTGCATAGCTTACTGTCCCAAATGTATGTTTTAGATAATTCTGGTTATGTGTATGGATGGATTTATCAAAGGTCTCTCAATTAAGTCCTTTCCTTTCCTTTCCTTTCCTTTCCTTTCCTTTCCTTTCCTTTCCTTTCCTTTCCTTTCCTTTCCTTTCCTTTCCTTTCCTTTCCTTTCCTTTCCTTTCCTTTCCTTTCCTTTCCTTTCCTTTCCTTTCCTTTCCTTTCCTTTCCCTTTCCCTTTCCCTTTCCCTTTCCCTTTCCTTTCCTTTCCTTTCCTTTCCTTTCCTTTCCTTTCCTTTCCTTTCCTTTCCTTTCCTTTCCTTTCCTTTCCTTTCCTTTCCTTTCCTTTCCTTTCCTTTCCTTTCCTTTCCTTTCCTTTCCTTTCCTTTCCTTTCCTTTCCTTTCCTTTCCTTTCCTTTCCTTTCCTTTCCTTTCCTTTCCTTTCCTTTCCTTTCCTTTCCTTTCCTTTCCTTTCCTTTCCTTTCCTTTCCTTTCCTTTCCTTTCCTTTCCTTTCCTTTCCTTTCCTTTCCTTCTTTCCTTCCCCTTCCCCTTCCCCTTCCCCTTCCCCTTCCCCTTCCCCTTTCCCTTTCCCTTTCCCTTTCCCTTTCCCTTTCCCTTTCCCTTTCCCTTTCCCTTTCCCTTTCCCTTTCCCTTCCCTTCCCTTCCCTTCCCCTGATTTTTGCATGAAGATGTTTTGCATTCATATTAAGTGTGTTTGCAGACCAGAAATGCATGCACAGTGTGAATTTCTGGAGAAACTAATGGTGGGCAATTTTACCATCATTTCGAAATCCTGAGTGCTCTGTTTTTTCAGAGACAAGCCTGCAAAGGCCAGTTATTTACAGGGACAGAAAAACATTACAGACATAGAAAATGAAGCCCCACTCTGTTGTGCAAAATTCCTGTAAATGCATAAAGACTCCGAAAATCAGCAATGGGGAAAGGCCCTTCCTCCGGGAGCAACACAGGCAGCAAGAGTGAATGCTCCCAGCCATTGCAAAATGAGGGTACATGTCAGTAATATCCTCCAGTCACCCCTGTTGCAAGCTGTTGCACTGGGAACACTGCAGTGGGATTAAACAATTCTCTGGAGTGGATTAACCAAGGCATGGCTGCAGCCCTGTGCAGATCCCTCGGCTGGGTTGGTGTTCCTGCCCTTTGTGCACCACGGCTCCACAGCAGCTCTTGCCAGCCAGGCTTTGCTCCCTGGGCACAGCATTTCAGCACCTGTGAAGATTTGTGGACCTGGCTGGTTTTGTTGAAATCCTGTGTCCCTGTCTGGCTTGGGATGTACGGCAGGAAGCTCAGCATCCTGCAGTGTCCTGTCCCAACAGCCTGGCTGCAGCAAGTGAGCTGACCAGCACTGACTCATTAGTCTAATTAACCTGAGTGTCCTACTCCTTCCTCTCAAAGCTCCTGCAAAACCCAGAGTTAAAGGACAGAAGAGCCCTGTAATGAAAGGGGAAGTATCATATTTTACAACCAGATTTGAGAAAAATCCTATTCATAGCTCTTCTGGGACCATAATAGCTTCTGAAACATATTTTGTCATGAAAGCTGAACCAAGGATGCAAGTCAGAATGACACGACTTCTGTGGAATCTTCATTTGCAAGAGGCAGAAGGGAGAAATGTGTATAACCAAAAAAAAAAAAAAAATTCAAATACCAAGGCAAGAATGCAGAAGTAGACTTGGTTTCACTCCTTACTTTTTATTTTTTAAAGTGATGATGTGTTGGGTTTCATTTATTTGTTTTTTTATTTTGTTTTGTTTTGTTGTTGGTTTTTTGGGGTTTTTTTTGGTTGGTTGGTTTTTTGTTTTTGGGGTTTTTTTTGTGGGTTTCTCTTTTCCCCAGTAGGATATGCCATTTAAGGATAAGAAGAAATTCTGGATGATCAAAAGAAGCAGTTCTCAGCTAAGAATGGTACCACCAGTAGTTCTGGTCAGATTGGTGTGCTCTCCTGTGCATTTAATTCAAGTGGAATGGTAAAAATGAATGAAGAAAGGACTCTGAGGCTCCTGCTGAGTCAGCTGAGGCAAAACTCCACTTTTAGATAAGGAAATTCTACCTGAGTAAGAGCTCAACATAGACTATAACATCTGGTCATGAAATCCCCAGCTAAGCTGGTAAGAAAGCAAAATCCTTCAGACAGACAAGTAAAATAGGATTTCCAGCCTCCATAGTTATTCACATCCTACTAATGAGCTCTGGCATCTGTGGCAGAATTGTTAGAGGGGTATTGATCTCCTGCAAAATTTGGTGTGTAATAGTGATTTGCAGACATATAGAGAATATTGAATCCTCCCCCCTTGTTATTTCCCAGTGGGCTGATCAGTTGGGGAGTACTGGAAATGCAGATGGCATTTCCATTTCTTCTTTTCATCCATCAAGTGGTTATTTGATGGTCCATCCAATCAGTATGACTGGTGTTTTTCCTCCCTTTTCACAAAAAAAAAAAAAAAATTGACTGTTGGTATTTGACGCAATTATATATTATAAAGCAAAGGTTTAATGAAGGGAACTGGTTATAAACAGGCCCTTGATCCTGAGTAGAATGAAAGCAATTTCTTTTTTGGTAGTTTTAAAAATAGCCAGTGCTGTTAAACATATTTGTATTTCAATACATATTTTTCCTGCTCTTTTAAATGTCACTGCCTCCTCTACTGAGAGTGTTACAATCTGCATCTGCAGGCAGGACTGTGTGGCAGCTTTCCACGAAGAACAGTCATGAGCACACCTGTACCACATTTCCCAGTGAGAGTTAGATGTGATCTTACCAGCTGATGGCACGTTTAGCCAGAGCAGGGAGCAAACCTCAGAGCACCATTTCAGATCCAGCATTTCTGCCTGATCTATCAGGGTCAGAGCCTCCCAGGAGACTCCCTTGGGATGATCTCACACACGTCTTAGAAGAAAAGTAAGTTGTGCTGTCCTCGGGGAAAGCCACTGCTGTCTTTTCCTGAGGACTGCTTGTGTCTTTACAATCTGCAGCAGGGAACTGGATTCAGTGAGCTTGTGTTGTATGCCTGACCTCTTCCCCTTCTTTGGAAAAGCTACCCAAATTTGGCCGAGCAGTAAATGTCTATAAAAAAAATCCACCCCTACATGATTCATGGAGACTTCTGACTCCAGAGCAGGGTTTCAGCAGTAAAGATGAAGCACGAGACCATGTGCTGGAGAAGAAAACAAGATATTGAATAGCTGCTCATTAATCAAGTGCTGGGAACAGAGTGAGAGGGGTACGGCGGTAAAATGTAGCAGGCAATTCTTACAATTAAAGGCTGTTTCAGGATGCAGATGTAGAGAGGGAGGTGGGGGAGTGAAGTGATATTACACAAGTAACCTTAATTTACACATGCCTTACTTCTGGAGTGCTCAACTTGGCAATTCTACTGCTGCTCTATGGGCACAAGAGCGTTTTTTTTGGTTTTTTTTTTTTTTTTTTTTTTTTTTTTTTTCCCTATTGTACAGAGTGTTTTGCTGCCTTTCAGTTCCCTGTACTTCTCTGGCTTTAAAAGATGTGGAATATTTGTGACTGCCTTGTGCTGCAATGATGTGATTGCAGAGCTCTTTTCAGCTCAGTGGAAGAAATGAAAGGTTGGGCTCACTGCGAGCAGTTGCTAAGAAAGCAAGCAAGCAAGCAAGCCTATTTTAAGCTCTTCTACAGAAGCACATACTGCCTTGATTGGTTATTGATTCCAGTTTCATTATGGAGAAAGCACATTTTTAGCCACAAACATGGGCAGCCACATGTTGAGCTGCAAGTATGAAAACTGTAAGGCTCTGCTGCAGGCTGCACTGAGCCCAAGCATCCAAAAAGCTGAGGACTCACATTTCCCACTCTAGCAAATGGCACCAGTCTTTTGAGAAAAGTTTTCTTGGCTCCTTCAGCTATATTGAGCTTGGGATTCAATTCAGTTAGGAGTCGGTTGTGACTTGGATCTTGAAGGCTGTCCCTAGACTGGCAGATGAAACAAAGCCTCGGACTGTTTTGAGCACTGGAGCGTGACTGTCTATTCTGCAAAACTCTTGGACTGGTCCAGGGAGTGGTGGAGTCTGCACAAATTACTGCCCTCCCCAACAGTGCCGAGACATGCGAGCCTTTGAGAAGGTGCTGCAGGCCCTTCTGTGCAGGATGGCTTTGGTGTCAGACAATGTGCATGGGCACATTCAGTGTTCTAGGAAGTGGTGGGTACCCTCAAATGAAGAAAGGACTCTGTGTATATATATGAACATGGGCAGCCATACCTCCCAGAAATACACAGTGAGGTAATGCCTTACAAACCTGTGTGGATTTCAGTAGGTGCATGAAGGGAGCAAACTTGTACATGCTGCCTCAGAGTGCATGGAAGGAAGAGATGTTGGGGCTGCTTTTACCCCAGCTAAGCCAAAATGGAGGTTTGTGGCAATTCAGGATTAGCCAAGGGCAGGAAGAATTCGGGCACAGAACAGGAACAAGCCTGTGGACACTGGGCTTTTGATATACCCCTTCTTCTGAGCTGTGCCAGTTCAGTCATTAGTTGCGAATAAATAACAACAAAGTACCTCCCTGAATCAATGTTTGTAAGAACAGAGCCCAAGGTCAGGCACATTTGAAAAGGACACTTTTTCCCCTGAAGAAGGCCAGAGTGTGTGAAAATGAAAGACTTGGAAACGGTTAGCTATTTCCTGAAGGCTTTTCTCATTCCTTCTTATGCAAGTTAACCTGTACTTTGCCTGGATTGAAGTGTTCTTTTGGGGTTTTTTTTTGTTTTGTTTTGTTTTTTTTTGTTTTGTTTTTTTTTTTTTTTTTTAATGTATTATTGGAGATATCTTATTTTTCGTTTGAAGGAAGGTTCCAGACCTTGCAAAGTTTCTCAGTTTCATGGCCTGAAAGAACTGTGGTCACTTGTGTGGGCTGCAAAAGTTATCTGTTTGGGCCTGTTTTCAGAGGATGCTTGAGACAGACACCCCACAACAATGAGAGAAAAGAAAGGAGTCCTCTCCGTGCCTGTGGGCACTGGACTGCTACTGACACAGTTGTTTCTGAAAATTCTGTACTGACCTGTGAATCTAAACGATTATCCATCCAAATTCTGATAATCCATTTGTCATCAGGAGGACTCTGGCCAAAGTCTGCAGTGACAGTTGTCTGGCATGAAGACCTAGGTTTTCCTTTTAAGGTTGACTGGAAAAAGGGCAGGTTACTGCTATAAATTTTTCCTATTTAGGACTGGATTATGGTCTAAATGCACATCTTGATTAATATTTCACCAGTGTAAACCAGCCCCATCTCTCATTGAAGTTTCCTCAATATTTGACCGGTTGATCAGTATTCCTCTTTGGTTCAATGAATATTTAATCATGTATATAAAATCGAACAATTTCAAAATGAGAGATTTGAAGCCATTCTCCCCAGCCACAGCACACAGCTCTGTAGTGACCAATGGACATGTCAAGCCTCTGCTCTCACTCAACTCAAACGTTTGAGCCTGGACTTCTCTCATACGCTTTGTAGGGCCCCAAGCAAAGGAGTATCTTTTCTTGGTCGAGCCTTGTGGTTTCAGTCCAACCAGCTGCATTTTGATGACTGTTTCTATGTTTCTCAGTCAGGACTTGAACCTGGCCTCCCAAGTGGCAGGCTAGTTTGGAGCCCTGTTGTTTGGTGCTGTTCCCCAGGATAGTAGATTTGGTTTGGAGAGAGTTGGTTGAAGTGACTGAAGCAGAGCTAGGAGCTGAGGAGTATTGCTGGATTCCAGGACCTCTGCGCTTTCCTAGTCCTCGGAAGGGCAAGCAATGTACCTGGCATGCTCAGCTCCCCCAGGCCTTGTATGGGGGTAGCCTGATTTCTGGTCTGAGGACTGACAATTCTCTAGGCAGCAGTGGGATGAGGGAGAGCAGGGGATTGCAGCGCTAGCACAGATGTGGGGGCTTGTTTCTTGGTGTCTGGCCTTGGTGCTATGTTAGTTAATTCTACACTCAAACACATCTGTCTTCTGGGGTCCTCTTTCCCTTGAAAAAAGAAGAGGATAGATTTTATATCAGAATTATGATGCTGTTTATTAATGAGATGGAAAAACTTGCTTGCACCATGATGATCACCATAAATAAAGGAATTCAGACAATTGTTTTTGTTTTGAATGTACCATAACTTTGACTTCTAGAAGTGCTTCATTTATGAGGAAAACAGGATCAAATTTAACATCTCATGTTTCTCAATACTTCTCTAGCAGAAAATAAATTTCCAAAAGTAAGACCACATCAAAATCATATCAAACCATGTCCATTTCTGCTTAATGATGCATCTTTGTATAGATCAGTTAGCACAAACACTTATTCATTCATCCTTTCATTAACCACTCAACCATAAAAATATAACTGACATTTAAATGGTGCAGGAGGAGAGACAGGCAGGTTAGCCAGGCTGGGGATAGAGCCAGTAATTTCACAGTGTAACAGGAAGGCTCTCAAACACCCTGTGGATTAATTGAGGCTGAACTAGAAGACATGGATTTTACTAAGGTTAATAACAGCTGACAGCTTGACCTATTCCTGCAGTTTACTGTACCAGCATCAGTCCCAGGCTCTGCTTGTCTTCTTTCTCTGTCTAAGGGTGGTGATGAGAGAGTTGAGTGCCCGTGGATAAAAATCAGGGGGGAATGCCAACAAGGCAGGTATCCTAGTGAGAGTCTCTTACAGACCACCCGACAAGGGTGAAGAGGCAGGTGAAATATTCTGTAAGCAGTGGGGGGAAGTCTCACAATCTCTGGCCCTTTTTCTTGTGGAGGGACTTCAACTTATCAGACATCTGCTGGAAATACAGCACAGCAGACAGAAAACAGTCCAGGAGGTTCCTGGAGTATGTGGAAGATAACTTGGTGACAGAGCTGGTGAGGGAGCCAGCAAGGAGAGGTATCCCATTGGACCTGCTCTTTGTGAACCGAGAAGGCTTGTGGGTGATGTGATGGTCACTGGGAGGCAGACTGGGAAACAGTGACTATGAAATTACACAGGTTTTGGTTCTTGGGAAAGTAAGGAAGGTGGTCAGCAGAACTGCAACCCTGGACTTCTGGAAGGCTGACTTTGGCCTGTTTAGGACACTGGCTGAGAGAGTCCCTTGGGAGGCAGTCCTGAGGGAAAAGGGGTTCAGGAAGGCTGGACATTCTTCAAGAAGGAAATCTTAAAAGTCTAGAAGCAGGTTGTCCCCGTATGCTGAAAAATGAGTCAGTGGGGAAGAAGAAGCTTGGATGAACAGAGAGCTTTGGCTGAAACTCAGGGAAAAATGGGGAGTTTATGACCTTTGGAAGAAGGGGCAGGCAATTCAGGAGGAGTATGAGGCTGTTGTGAGGTTATTCAGGGAGAAAATTAGAAGGGCTAAAGCCAAGCTAGAACTTGATCTGGCTACTGGCATAAAAGCAATAAAATTGTTTCTATCAATTCATCAGCAACACAAGGAGGGCTAAGAACAATCTCCATCCTCATGGAGGATGGCTTATGGCTTGGACAGGTGCACTGTTTGCTGGGTAAAAAAACTGGTTGGATGACTGGGCCCAGAGAGTGGTGGATAGAGTTAAATCCAGCTGGTGGCTGGTCACAAGTGGTGTCCCCAGGGCTCAGTTTTGGAGACAGTCCTGTTTAATTTCTTTATCAACAACCTGGGTAAGTGGATTGAGTGCACCCTCAGTCAATTTTCACAGGATACCAAGTTGTGTGAGAGTGTTGATCTGCTGAAGGGCAGGAAGGCTCTGCAGAGGGATGTGGGTGAGCTGGATCAATGGGCCTAGGCCATTTGTAGGAAGTACAGCAAGGTGAAGTGCCAGGTCCTGCCCTTGGGTCACAACAACCCCATGCAGTGATACAGGCTGGTGACAGAGTGGCTGGAAGGCTGCCCTTTGGAAAAGGACCTGGGGGTGCTGGTCAACAGCAGCTGAACATGAACCAGCTGTGCCCAGGTGGCCAAGAGGGCCAATGGCATCCTGACCTGGATCAGAAATAGTGTGGCCAGCAGGAGCTGGGCAGTGATCATCCCCCCGTACTCGGCACTGGTGAGGCCACACCTCAACCCTGTGTCCAGTTCTGGGCCCCCCACTACAAGAAAGACAATGAGGTGTTGGAGCAGGTCCAGAGAATGATTGGAGCACACATCTTATGAGAAGCAGTTGAGGAAGCTGGGATAGTTTAGCCTGGAGAAAAGGAGGCTTACAGGGGACCTTGTCACTCTCTATGACTATCTGAGGTTGTAGAAAAGGAGAGGTTGTTCTCTTCCCTCAAGTAACAAGCAGTGGAAGAGAGGTAACAGCTTCAAGGGGTGTCAGGCAAGATTTAGATTGGATATTCGGAAAAATGATTCACTGAAAGCATTATCAAACACTGGAAAAGCTGTGCAAGGAAGTGGTGGAGTCCCCATCCCTGGATGTATTTAAAGAACATGGAGGATATGGCACTTAGGGACATGGTTATTGTTGGCCTTGGGAGTGCTGGGTTAATGTTTGAGCTCGATGGTATTTTCCTACCTAAATGATTCTGTGATTCTGAATATCCAGTGCTGGATTTAGCCTCTGTACAGAGTTGGGAAGTACCATCATTTGAATGTTGCTGCCCGGCTCTGGTCCCCACTGCTGGGTATACCCAGGCACACAGTTGGGACATCTCCATCTGGCTCCCCAGGGTCCCTCACCCATGCTGTTGGAAGCACAGGGCTCATGCTGATGGTGGAGTTAATGGGGCGTAAGTGAATATTGAGGTTTGTCATGTGGATATTATAGCTTGTGAGTATGTTTGCCAGTTGCTTCTATGACCTGGAGTTAGACTCTGTCTACAGGGGTCCATTAGGAGACTTTTCATGCTGTATTTATTCTTGGAGAAAAGACATTGAAACAACATGACCCGAAACAGACTAGCAAATCTGAAAACTATAGAGTAAATTACCACAGGGAAAAAAAGTCTCTGCTCAGTGCCTGCCTGGTAATGATGCTTTCTTGCTCTTCTGTTTGTTCTGACCTAGTGTTTCTTTGCAGGCAGCATAAGGCCAGTGGCAAAAGTACATCTCACAAGAACCAATTGGCTTCAGGTGTGGATTTCACAGTTGTTATCACTGTCTGTTATCACCATGCAGCTTAATGAGGCACAAGCCAGAGCAGCTTGAAGTCTCAGGTGATTTGTGTTTGCAATGCATTTTGAAGGCCATGTCTTGAGCTCTGGGTGAGGGTTGAAGGCACACACTAACCCTGCCAGGTGGAACCTGAAAAGTGATCCTTACAATAGCTGTCTCTATAGGAGTCACCGGACTGTCAGAGTGGAGAGGAAAGGTTAGGAAGGTACAGGCTGAGGGCAATACTCATATGGACACCATTCCTCTTCAGTACCAGGGTTGGGCCTTTTTATCTTGGACAGTACGTGCACCAGGAGAGCCATGCAGAAGAGTCAGACCTCCAAAGCTGAGGCAGAAATAAGGATTTTGTTGTGAAACAGACCTAAGCATAGTTGTGTGGGGCTGGTAATATGTGGAAGATGCTGATGCAGGGAATCTCGTCTGTCTGGGTTGTAGTTTCCAAAACACAATTGCAGTTAAAATGTTCAGCAGTGGTGTTGCAAAGGTGTGGAAGGCTTAGGTACTATGTGTAGGATGCATCGTGCCACTCACTGGCAATCCAATGAGTCTGAAGTTCTCCTTACCATCCATGAAAAGCAAGGTTCATTTAGCTGAGCTTATCTTAGGATGTGATGGCTTTATGGAAGTACCTCTTTCCCCTTCTCAATTAGAAAAATATCCTTGAAATGTCTTGCTCTGACCTGTACATGTTTCCTATAAATGTCTAAGTGGGACCAGATGGTTCCTACCACCCATGTAGAAAGGAAACCACCAATTTGAGCTACAAATAGGCTGCTGGTTCTTGGCTTGTTCTGTTGATCCTGCCATAGAGCTGGTCTTGGCTTTCCAAACCGTAGCAGAAGTGCAACTGGCAACAACTCAGTGATTTTTCTTTATTACTTGACACCAGGTTGTGCTAAGCAAAAACTGCTGATGTTAAGGGATATTCTGGGTGCCTTGTACAGGTATTTTTCACTCTTGAAGACTGGTAGGCAGAAGTTTAATCCCTCTCCTAGAATTACTTGCTTCCTCTGCTGTACACAAAATTGAGTAGGCTGGCTTCTGTTTGAGTCTGCACAATGTTAGAATACAAGGGCAGCAGTGCAGATCTCTGTGCTTTTGCTGTCCTGCCTCCTTTCCTGTTAGTTTCAGCACTATTTCAGCTCCATGCTTGTGCCTGCATGCTCACTCTGATCTGGGATTCCTGCCAGCTGCTACAGGCGTGTCCGAATGCCAGCTGGGAGGTGTAGGTGCAGTGATAGGATGATGCTCTTAGTACTGGACGTTTATTTTTTGACATTTTGCAGAAGAGGAAAGCAACTTCTCTGTGAGCCCTCAGCCTCTTCAGGAGCACGCTGTTAATGGGCAAAAGCAAAGATTTTTTCCATCTCCCATTTTCTTGGATTTTGGGATCTCATGGATTTCTGTGAGATGGGTGGGTATTTGGCACTTCAGATTACCAAGCTCTGTTCCTGCCAAAGCAGATATTTGCTGGCACACACTGTACCCACATGGGAAGAACTCCTTCCAGAAATCATGCTCTTGGAAGCCTCAACCCTGTGCTGGGAGTTCCTGTGACTGGATCAGGCTTTGCATTTATTTATGGGCTAGAAGAATAGTTGATTTTAGTCAGACCCTCTATGAGCATGAAAAAAAACAAAGCTGAACATCTCCTCTCAATGTTACCAACTATTGTACAGTGGTTTTGTCAGCAAGTTATTTAAGATCTTAATCCCTTTCAGCTATTAGGGGGAACTCTGAGGTAGAGTGAGACTGGAAAGAGAAGTGATTTTCTTTTGGATTTTCTTTTTTTTTTCTTCTAGTGCTGTAACCTGATGAAGAGGCAATGGCATTTCACAATGTGTACTCCATTCATAGCTACCTGCTTAAAATGTGGAAGGTGGAGGAGTAAGAAGAAAAGACTCCTTTAAATCTATAGAGGAACTCTGGTGCCTGTAAGGGCTATTTAAAGAAGAAGTAAAACCACTTTATCTTGTTAATCTATTTCTGCATTGTAACTTATGCTGCCATTCACACAGTGTCAGAAAGCTATTGTAAACCCCTGTATAAACCCACCCTGTAGACTTGAGGGGCTCGAGTCCATGGCTCTGCGAGCCCTAGAATATTGGTGGTAGGATAATAGCAAGTTTCACTCTTACAAGTTTTTTTGGAGGGGTTAATGCACAAGAGGAAGAATGTTAATGATTCCCAAAAGACCACCTACTTAGCTGCTAGCAATAGGCGATCTCTAGCGTGTGCATCCTGGTAGAGGTGAATTCTGAAAAGAGATGTGAAATACAAGCTAGGAGCTTTTGCAAATGATTATTGCAAGGCACTCCATGAAATGCTACATCAGTGAGATATCTGAGAAGAAAGCCCAGGCTGGGAAATTGCTTCAGAGTAGCAGCTGGAGGAAAGTTACCATTTCTTTGGGTATTGCTACTCATGAGAAGGAAAGCTAGTTGGACAGTTCAGGAGGATAACGTGCTGGGAGCAACATGGGAATAGACAGAATAATGACATAAAGGAAAGATGCCTGAAGACAGGCTTTGTCTCAGCTAACACTAAACATTTAGTCATCTAGGCTCTCTTTGTGGTCTGCAGAGCATGGCACTTTGAAGCCATGATTCATCTGACCTATTTTGGGCACTACCCCACCTAGGATGAGGTGAATTGCACTTTATCCATGCCTGTTTCTTCCTCTTGGTACTGAGAGAGCTTCAGGCACATAGCCTAGATACAGACATCTGTATTTTAGACACGTCAGGGGAGGTGAGACAAATTCTCCTTTGCACATGGAGTGGGATTGTGAGAGAGGACATGGATGGCCACATGGCACCCTGTGAATCTGGGACAGCATCCAGCCACCCTCTGCCCTTGTCTTCAGGAGAGATGAGGAACCAGAACGAGAGGATGGAAACCAAAAAAGGAAGAGAGAGGAAAGAGAACGAGGAGATCTGTTTCAGCCATGTTGTTTCAGCTCTCATTTAATGCTCCTGCAAGGAATACGAGAGATGTAGGCTGAGGAGAATAACACAATAAATTAGAAATTGGAAAATGTGTGTTACAAGTTTTGCTAAGATGTGAGCTTCTTCATGAACAACCAACATTATTATAACTATCAACTAAAAAAGGAACAGTGACATTTTATTATTATAATTTTGATCTAAAATTGCATTCCAAAATCTTAATGGACTATCTTAAGCTTGCTGAAATGTATATTTTGCACTGAAAATTGGGTTTTGCATGAGCGGAAAAAAAGAAAGCTTTTGTGATGACTGCAGCACAAATTTCTGTGAATGGCTTTTTAAGCTGCATTGCCAGAAATGTCATGAATCTGCTCAGAACTCCAAGGAAGGGAAGTGGTTTGAAATTCCTACCACTGCTCTTTCAGCCAGAATAGCCATTTTGAGTGTACTTCACATGAAGCATGGCTTCAGGGCTTGATATGTCTCCATGCTGGGCCTGTATTGTGCCAAGGAACTTCTCAGTGTTTAACAAATAATAATAGATATAAGCTGTGTAAGCATATGTGAATCTTCATGTTATAATTTCACGTGTAGAAAAATGATCTCATAGACACATAGGAAATAGAGCATATAGCAAAATGTGTGTTGGACTACACTCAGGCTGGAGTCTAAGTCTCCTAGACAATAAAAGCACAAATGCTGGATGGTCCCCTCCAGCCATGCACACGAAGTACTGCCTTGTGAACTGAGATGGGGGAGCACAGATCAAAACAGATTAAGAGGCCACCTTTGATCTGTTGTTTTCTCCTATTACTGCAAGTTGCAGCACTGTGATCTGTCATTCCCTGTGTGGATATTCAAAGGTGTGTGTGCATGGACAGCCCCCAGCTGGGTTACTGGGAGATGAGTACCCAGCTGCATTATTCCAGTTTTGAATATGTGTCATTCCACCCATTTCAGAGGTATTTCACCTGCAGTGAAACAGTCTCATTAAGGTGGTTCTTGATGCAGTCCTATAGCTTAACCCTGCTTTTTTCCTCCAGAGATCATCCAGGTGGTGGAGATAGATGAATCCTAGTGCACACTCCTGTTTCAAGGCATGAGTTTCTCTCAGAGACTAGGGCCAAGCTGCAGCCCTGAGCAATAACAAGGGAAGCTGGGAAAATTGGGAATAACCATGAACTGGCTGAGTTAAAAATTTCTGCTGGAAGAGGAAAACTCAGAAATGGGGCCATGCCAGATTGCAAGGAAGTTTTCCTCTGTATACTAGCAAAACAGATACCAGCAGAGCACTGTAAAAGCAAACCATAGCAAACAAAGCCTCTTCCCAACATATTTCTCACCAGAAAGTTTGTAGGTAAACAAAAGCTGCACATGCCAAGTCTGTTATAAGAGTAAGCTGAGCTGGAAGATTTCCTCAGTTATATCAGTGTAAACATTCTGAGTCCAGATCTGGCCAGTTAGTAGCCCCTGATTGATGTACAATATTAGATTCCTGTCTGCATCAGGAGAAAAATTATCTTTTGCTGTCATGTCAATTTTTTTCCTCCTTTCTCTTTGCTGCAGGATGCCTGATGGGCTATTCTGGAGTGTTAAATACAAATCACAGTGCTCCATTGGATAAGCTTCTCTATGTTGGGTAGGTCACGTGCTTCGGAGACCAAATCAGCCCGCATCTATCCACTGGCAACTTCCATTTAATGGTGGTGGCTTTGGCACAGCTATCCAGGATTTAATGGCAGAATTAGGAAAATTTTGCCACAATGTTGGAGGAAATGTGATGTGAAAATGGAAGGACAGGCAGTCCTTCCATTTTGTATTGGGATGCTGAGATGCATTGGAGTAATAAGATCTATGATTTGGGTTTGGGGTTTTTTTGTTTGTTTGTGTTTGTTTGCTGAGTTTTGTCTGTTTGGGTTTTTTTTGTTTTGTTTTTTGTTTGTTTGGCTAGTTTGTTTTTGTGGTTTTTTTTTGTTTTGGTTTGGTTTTTTGGGTTTTTTTATGAACAGTTAATCTGTTAGTAGGCTAATAAGTTAGTTCAAAGCACTGAACCCTGGAAGTTCCCTCAGTGTCTAGATCCTCTCTTTTCCATTCACCTTAGTGTGTATCTTAGGGAAATGCCTTTGCACCTCTCTTCTCAAAAGTAATCTAGAGCTAAGTGTATCTGCTTACATGATTATTTATTCATTCAGATCACAACTGGCACCCAGAGTCCATGGAGGAGCACTGGAGTTAGAAATTGCAACCCGCTTTGAAGTAAGCCACGCAGAGGTTTTAACAGGTGGAGGTCAGTGGGAGATGGGGAGAGAGGGAGGAGGTGGGTCTTGAGAAAGTGCTGTCTTGAGAAGAAACTTTGTTTGTGATCTCTATAACTTGCCTTCTTGACACTGGAGGGGGATTTTCCTAATAGAAAACCTGTGAGCTATATGAGGAGGGTAATCCACTTGACCCTTGCCCTCTCCTAAGCCTTTAAGTCATCATAACATTCAATTTCTTACCAGCTGCAGGACCACTTCTTGGGATTCATTTTGATTGCAATGTGAAACCAGCATTGTTAGTCAGGAGGGAGACCATAGTAGGGGTGTCGGAGCAGGGTACGTGAGTAGGGACATAGCAGTCATATTTGAAGAGGGTGAGAGCTGGTGGCAGCGATGAAGATAAACAGGGTGTGTTTGTGCAAGTGACCTTATTTATTTCAGCATCCTGAGGAGGGACCAAATGTACTGCATTGAAGGAAGTCAGTCCACACACATATGGGAGCAGGTCCAGCACTAAGTGGCTGGCACAAGCCCAGATGCTCCTTTGCAGCTTGGGGTTCTCAGGGCAGCTGCTGTCCTCAGCACTGGCTTTTGAGAGCTCTGTGCATTGCAGGCTGTGCTGAAATGGGCAGGGTGGTTATTCAGAGCTGGCGGGAAGGGCGTTCTGCTCTGGCACCCCCCAGCCCTGCGGCGGGCACCAGCAGTGGGGGAGAACCCACAGCCCCCATGGCACTGAATGGACCCTCGAGCAACTGATTCAAAGTTGTAATTTGTTACTTCAGCACTTGGCCGCTGAATGGCTCATGGACCGATCCTGACATTATTTCTTTTTAATACTGTATTTGTTATCCTCTGAATATTTTGGGTGGGTAATTATCCAGTGTGTACTGTGTATTGCAGAGCCCAGGAATATTTGCTTTGGCTTTTCTTCCTGGTTAGTTAGGGTGTGCGGTTTCTGGCCTAGATCTCATGGCATTGTTTCTGACTACGTAAATGAAATTTTTATACAAGAGAATAATGAATACAGACCAGAGAATAAGGCACATCCTGTGGCAATTTCACAAAGGCAATTTTTCTTGCTGAAACCCATAAGGGGCTCAGCAGTTGTGATTATTTACACATGTACTTAATGGCTGTCCACATATGACTGATACAGGATAACAGACACCTAGTAACCAGAGACAGCTGTGTTTGGTGGGTGCCTTGAATCATGCCTGGGTTTGTTTTCTTTCCCTCTCCTCTTTCCTGTTTGACTATAGAGGCGCTTCTAAGGATGAGGAAGAAAACCTTCATTTAAAACCGCATGAAACCAAAGGCTGGGTGTAACCAGCTTCAAATCCAGACAAGAGTCAGCATGTAACTTCATGTGTAAATGTTTTCGTCGTCCAGCATATCATATGGATGGGGTGGCATTTTAAAACACACAGAGAATTGCTGCCACACATGCAGTAATGTGCGCACACACACACACACCCCTTGGTGTACACAGACTTTGCACTGCACCCAGTTTGGCTGTGGTGCCAGCAGCAGCCCAGCTGTGGTGAAGAAAGCTCAGCCTGAATGTTCCCTCAGCTCACCATGAAAATTCTATGCCCTGTGTCTAGACCCACTTTGCCATAGCTGAAATGGCTGTGAAAACTGGACGTTTTAAAGAGTTTATCTGCACTAGGTGTCAGTCAGAGTGATTATTCTGCTCTATGCAAAAGCTAAAGAGTTTGCTTTTTCTGAATCTTTTAAAGTGGTCTTGTGGCTATGTTAACACACACATGACTTCAAGACATTGAAACTTCAGTATCAAGTGTCAGAAATGTATGCCCAAGCCCCAAGTGTGATCCTGGTACTCAGACAGCAGCTGTTGCTAGAGTTTAATCTATCACTTCTCATCCCACAAACAAATGGCAAATGTTCCTGAGGATCTTTTAAAAATAAAAGAGATCAAATATAAGAAAAAAAAGTTTGAATGCATCTAGAAAATAATCTTGGTAAAACACTGGAAAACACAAATTCCATTGACATGGGATTTTATTATTTGCAGGCGCTTTTGTTTACTGTCTATGCAGGTCCAGACCTTGCCTTGGGTACGCAGTGGGGACTTGCTGCAAGAGGACATGAGTGGAGATGAGGAGGCAGAGATGGATGTTCTTTGCAGATTACCAAACTCACTGCTTTTGAGAGAATGGAAATCCTTTCCTGGCAAAGAGGGTCCCGTGGGGTTTAAAGGCAAGGCTTGCCTGTCATCCATGCACCAAGGGAGCTCTGATAGGAGAAGATCTTGTGCCGTGATGCTATCTAAGCTTGGGAAGCAATGCGAGCCAGCAGGGGTGATGCCTTTATTAGCTGCCTCGTCAGCCACAATGCCCCCTTTCCATCACTGCACCCCATTCCTGAGGTTAGGATGGATGCTGGAGTGAGCCCCCCATCACAGGCTGACTGTTGCTCAGAAATCCTTGCTCTGAATGGATAAGCGAACGGGTGGTTTCATGGCGGGTTGAAAATACAGCCCCATCCTCAGTGTAACCTTTAATCTTGATTAAAAAGCTTCCAGGGCCAAGCAGCCTGGGCTGCATCCTTTGTTCAATTCTGGCAGTGGTTCTTGCATTCCCTAATCCCTGTTAATATCACTGCTTGTCAAAGAAGATTTGTGCCTTTCCTGGAAGATGGACGCCTATTTTGTACCAGCCGGGGGAGAAGGAGACGCCTCATCAGCTGGTGCTGGGAACAGCGAGTAGCAGACAAGAAAGGCATCCTGTTTTCTGGGGAGGAGTGGGAGGTGGGCGAGCATCTGGCTCTGACTATTAACTCTGGCTGCTAGCACTGCTCCTGTGTATTCAGAATGCAACACAATCCTCTATTTTAACTATGCACAATCCATGAACCTCTCCTGGCAGAGTTTGTGGCCAAGGTACCAACATAGTATCCTGGCCAAACTGCAGGACAGATTATGCTCTGCTGACCTATATTCCCCTAAAGTCATTTTCAATCAGCATAGTAGTTAGTCTCCCTTTGTGCACCAATAAATTTCTCCCTACCATAATGTTGAGCTGAGACTCCAGCAGCCATGCTCTCTTGGGGGCATTTTGCTGGCTCTTCCAAGTAGACAGAGAAAAGGTCTGAACATCCATTGCTGCTCAAGCAGCAGTCTCTGTTGCTAAACCTGAGCCCAGACCATAGTTCTTCTCAGCCTGGTCAACTCATGTCTCAGCTCCCTATTAGGGTGTCCTTCCTGGAATGTGGAAGACCTTCTCTGGCTCAGTCATGGCAGCAACTTGGTACCACATCCTGGGAGAGGGTCTCAGCTCTGCTATTATCAGGATGCCTTTGATGTAGGGCTTTTTTTTTTTTTCTCTTCTGCCATTAGCTGCTTCATTTGCTGCAGGCATGGGAAGAGGCAGGGACACTGCAGCCTGATGCCAGGTGCTGGTAGAAGGAATCACCCTGGCTGGTCACCTGCCAGGGTGACTGAGCTGGCACATGTGGGTTCTCTGGAGGCTCAGGGTTCCTGCGGGCCCAGAGGAAGTACTGCTCACCTGGCCTCTGTTGCTGTGTACTGCATCTTGCATCAGCAGGCCAGCTTCAGAATAACCACACCGTCATT